>NC_068937.1:117059557-117382890 GCF_016801865.2 Culex pipiens pallens
AATCCATCGCGTGTCAGGTAAATTCTGCAACTCGTCGCCATCGTGCTAACTTGTCGTACGTGCATTTTGGGCCAAATTGAGTTAAGAACGCCATTTTGTGCAGCACACAATGCCTCACCTTTTGACCTTCACAGATCCCAAAAATTCGATTTCAATCCTGAGATATTCAACAAAAACCGAAAAAACTCCGTGCATTTTTGTCACTTTACATATGAAAGTAGTTTCAATCTTGTCGTGCTGTCTTGTCACTCCATGAAAATTGATGTAAGTGCGACAAAAGGTCAAAGGGATTTCAGGCCAGGAAAGTCAGGATGCGTTTGTCGCACGTACAAGCTAGACTACCGTAAACATTTGTAATTATAACTCGGGACTCCAGCAACCAACTTCAACCAAACTTTGGGACAATGCACAGAATGGTCAGCCAAACAAAACGTGTTTGTTATTGTTTACATTGCGTGCTTTCGTTTTTTGTATATTCAAGGTCAAACATTAAAACGCGTTTTTCTCGGAACGTCAAAATGGTGGGTGCGACAAGATAGCACGACGACGTCGAACTGAAAGCTTATAAAATCTTTATCTTAAGAGATTTCAATTAGCCCAACATTCGAAAAAATGATTCTTATGTAAATCGTCTTCCAATCAAAGATCTGATAAAGCCATTCGATTCAGCGTCCAATTTCCTTTAAAAATAGCTGTCGAGTTTTGCTCTATAATTTTTTGATTCCGAAATATAAAAAAGAGGTTTTTTTGAAAAAAAAAAAAAATTAAAATCGCAAAACATTCGGGCGGTGCAAAAAAGAAGGCTTGGCCCAATTTGGTTCTTTTCAGAATGAAATTAAGATTTGTACCTTTGGTTCATGTAATTCTTTGTACCTTCTATGATACCAGCATAAGGATTAAATCAGACTTTTATCCAAAACTGATTAGCATCTTCTTCGCCAGCCGCGCATAACTCACTCACGACGCCGACGACGCTCTCTCAACTTTGTCATTCACATCACACTAAAGCCGCTTCTTTCTCTTTCCTTCCTTCCCACAGTGATAACCAGCGCGCGCAGAAACACACGCATCGAAGTCGCTCCCGCTGGTTGGAAAGGTGATCGTGCCCAGGTGCTGTGGCGGAACCGTACCGCTGGTGAGGCCCGAGCAGCAGCAGCAGCAGCAGATCTTCGGGCCACGACGACCGTCGCTGCGGCGGCGCGGGCGTCTTCATTTTCAGTATCACCTGAGCAGTGCTGCGGTGAAGAAGTGCTTGCTTGCTCGGCGTGTGCTTGCTGGTGCGGTTGCGATCCCAAGTGGCCCCTTCTCTCCCTCCCATTTCAACGCAACGGCGTGTGCACGGTGATCCGTATGTGCGCTAGTGGCTGCGGCAAGTGCGTTCCGAATTGTCCCCGACTTGAAGCCAACGAAGAGGAAGAAGACGACGACGAAGTCGAAGAAACGCAAGTTTGAAAGTGAAGTGAGTGAAAATGAGAGTCGGTCGGTTATTTCGTGCGCACGGGGAGTTTTGTGCATCGCACCCCTGGGAGGTGATAGTGGCCTTGGTGACGCTGACGGCATGCATAATAACGTTCGACAAGGGAAGTGCCGATCCGTTCCAGAGTACGCGCTCCAGTTCCGGCGGTGGCAGCCGACCCTGTCCGACATGGCGGTTTGGCACGGTCGACGAGGACTTCCGGTGCGACGAGCAGCTGGAACAAAACGGTATCGACGTGATACTGATGACCATCGTGCGGTGCTCGGCGATCCTCTACTGTTACTACCATTTCTGTAACCTTCAGAAGCTCGGGTCCAAGTACATCCTAGGTGAGTGGCGATTAGAAACTAGAAACCATTCTCGTTCACCTTCCGCATTGTTGTCACGGCGTGGATTCTAAAAAGTCATCGTCAAGGGCTCACGATTAGCATAAGCTTTGGGAAAGTTTGTATACAAACTCTTTTGAAAACTCCAATCTGTTAATCAGCGTTGACCTATTCACTGTAGCCCGCGCTCGCGATCTGGCCAACGGATCTGCCTCTTGGTTTTCTCCTTCCTCAATTCGAAACTGATTTCGCCTTTTTTTTTCCTTGCGGTGTGCTTCAGTTTGACCGAATTTTCATTAACACCGTCTTATTAATGGCCAGAGAGCAGCAGCAGCTGGTGAGACGCGGAGATATCGGCGGAGGCGGTGCAGCAGCCATCGTCGGTCTGACGCGGTGTTGTAGGTCACGTGACGAGAAAGTATACAGCCGAATTGGCCTTTTGAGGCTGCTATGAGTAATCTTGGCGAGGTCCGGTGGGGCGACCTTGATTTTGAACGTAAATTTTACCATCTCTTTCATCAGTCAGTCAGTGGGAGATGCTAACGAGTCCTTAGAGACTGGTGAGGGTCGAGTTCAATGCGGTGCAATCTAGGGGTGGTAGCGTGGCTTTTAAAAAGGTCATTCCGAAAAGGTGATAATGCGATCAATATTTGTTAATGATGCCGTAGATTGGCAGCAAAGTTGAATTATCATTCGTCTTCAGGGTTAGTTTCTTTAAAGTTTATTCACTTTTTATTATATTTTACTTTGAACTCAGTTGCAGTTTGTAAATGTTTTCCTCAAATTAAGGACTCAACAATTTGAACTCTATAAAAAATTTAAAACAGTCGATAAAATTCTATAACTTTGCATTTTTGATGTGTTTTTTCTTGTATCAGTGAGAATTCAATTAATATTTTTTTAAATCATCTTAATATCACTAAATTAGCCAGTTTTGTCGCTATAACTCATCTTTGCGGTTAAATTTACGGTGAAGGTCGGCCAAATTTTTACTTTTTACTGGTTTAAAATCATCACATTTTCAATACAAATTTGATAGGTATGAATACTTTAATGGATACAAATGTTATTTTTAGATCTTACCTATAGGTTTTGCCTTCCTCGCGTTACTGAGGAAAGGCTATAAAATCACTCGAAAAATGAACTCCTCAATTAGACCTCCTAGACTCACCTTCATGTATACCTATCGACTCAGAATCAAATTCTGAGCAAATGTCTGTGTGTGTGGTGGGATGTTGATCAAAAAATTGTCACTCGATTATCTCGACATTGGCTGAACCGATTTTGTCCGTTTTGGCGTCATTCGATCCGTCTTGAGGTCCCATAAGTCGCTATTAAAAATTATGCAGTTTAGTTAAATACTTCAAAAGTTATGCTAAAAAAACAATTTTAGCAAAAGTCCGGAAGATTGTAAAAAGGGTGGTTTTTGTAAGAAACCCCGTCATGCTATACATTTTCAGAAAGGTATTTAAAAGACCTTTCCAACGCGTCCAAGACATTGAAGATCTGACAAATCTATCAAAAGTTATAAGCACTTAAGTGTTATTCATACGCTTTTTGGAGGCCGGATCTCAGATATGTTGATGAAAACGTTGTCCGGGTCTCTTATGCGACCTATCGTTGGAAAGGTATTTAAAAGAGCTTTCTAATGCGTCTAAAACATTGAAGATCTGACAACCCTATCAAAAGTTATAAGCACTTAAGTGTTATTTACGCACTTTTTGCATTTTGGATAGCACCCTTTAAATGTGAGGAAGGCGCCAACCACCTAAGGGTGGATTAAGTAACGTTTTTGTTATTCCTTTGCTATACATTATGAAGAGCGTGAATATAAATTCCAACGCATCAAATAGAATTGGATACCCTTAATATATAAATTGTGGCTAATTTTAAGAAATTAAATTTTAAAAATCTTATTAGGTACACCCAAAATTCAGAGTTGAGAGAATCATTCCCCTCAAAATTTATTCTAAAAGATAGTGCTACCAACTTACACCATCATAACAAATGTGTTTGTTCGTTAGTTGAAATAATAAATCTCCAACAAGTGTCATACATCGGCATCTAATCAGTCTTAGTCGCCAAGCTGTGGTGGCCGAGACAGTTAAGTCAATGGGTTAGTCTGGCAAAGGTCTCTGGTTCAATTTCAGTAGTCGACAACCTTTGATTTTTTTTTGTTTTAACGGATGAACCTCGAGAGAATAATTCTCCCGCCCATCTCGAGTTGTGTTCTCTGTGTCCGTGAATGGTACCACTATTATCTCCTAACTTTCCAAAATTTCGGACTTTAAAATTCAGAATTTAGGGTACGTATTTTTCAAATTTTTTAAATCAAGACTAACATTCCAAAAAGGCGTAATATTGAATTTTTGGCCCTTTTGAAATGTTAGTCTTGATTTGAAAATTTTAAAAGTATTGTTTTCGGAAAGATCGGAAAATTTCACGAATGTTTCATATTTTAACATTGAAAATCGGACCATTAGTTGCTGAGATATTGACGTTAGAAAATGGTGGGTTGTTTGGGTGAGACATAAAAAACATCAATTTTCCTGCTTTTTAAACCTTTGCATGGCAATATCTCAGCAACTATAAGTCGTATCAACAAAGTTCGAAAAAGCAAAATATAGAGAATTTTCTCAGCTTTTCAAAAATATTTTTTTCAAAGGTGGGCAAACATGTGCACTAATTTAAAAAAATGGAAAACTGCGACTATTTTTTTTAATCCTAAATATGGCTAACGTCATGATTCGAAATCCGGACACTTAGTAGCATATCATTTTTGTTATAGCTTTCAAAAAATCATGTAATAAGTTGGAAATATAGAAATATCATCAGGACGTAGTATAAACAGTCAATTTCAAGAAAATGCATGCAAAATAGGTCTTTTCTAACAATTTTTCATCAGAATTTTAAAATTAAAATGACTTGTTGTGCTTCGAATCCCGGACACTGATAAAAGCTGATTCGAAATCCGGACACTCGATTTTACTTATGAATCGCAGAAATTTGGACTGAAATGTTAGTGAGTGGCATTCTTTAGGTCTCAAATAATAACATTAAAACAATCGATAGTTTATATGAAAATTTGCTAGAATTTAAGGAAATCGAAAACAAAAATTTCTGCTTTGCCTTCCCGGTGCTTCGAACGCCTTGAAATATTTCAAGTGAAATGTTTCGCATTTTTGGTAAACTTATAATTTTATTGTATTTAATTGTTTTGGCATTAACTACAGCGTTCTAACAAACTTTAATTGAAAGTTGATGTGAATAACACAGTTTTGACACTCATAAAGCGAACTTATATCCAAATAATTGATAAAACAAGATAAAGTGTCCGGGTTTCGAAGCGTCCGGGAATTCGAATCATGACGTTATATCTTGAAAACGGTGCACTTTATGAAAATTTCACTACAGTACTTTTTGATTGCAAATTTGATTTTACATCGAAAAATGAAGTTGAAAAATTTTTGCGACCAATATTTCGATTTTTTGAAAAAATAGTATTGATTCGAAAATTTATAACTCGGTCAAAGATTTTTTGCACAACCTGGAAATTTCTGAAATGTTGGTATTTTATGTCCTCTAAAACATATAAAAAAATTAAAAATAGTGTTTTTTTTTGCAAATCAAGTTTTAGTGACAAAAGGTTAAATTTAAAATCACCAATTTTTTTTACCGTCTTCCATTTTTTTTTTCAGTGTACAACTTTGCCGAAGACACCAAATCGATCAAAAAATTCCTTCAAAAGATTAAGATTTTTGAATTTTCATGTATCATTTTTGTATGGACAGCTGCCAAAATTGTATGGAAAATTATATGGACAAACTATTGATGCAAAATGGCTTCTTTGGGCATACGGAAGGCACCAAAAAAGTTTCAGCCGGATTAAAAAACACAAGAATTAAAATTCAAAAAAAAAGATCGATTTCGTAGAGCACTGCTCTATTGGTATCGAATCGGTCAAGTAACACGAGTGGTAAATGCAGCTTTTGCTTGCATTACTATACAGATGAAACCGCGACCGCGACATCTGATGCTTTCTTGATGATCCTGTTGGGTTGGGTTTTCCCTTACGCAGAAGACACACCTGCATCGTACGAGTCCACTCCAAAGGAAACGATCGTTCAAGGACGACCAGTAGAATGGTGAAGAGGATGGCAATTTGCACTCTGGGCCGTTCAACCTATTATGACCACAATCAGGTTTTCCATAAGTCCGTATCGCCTTATCTGAAGGGACCTCAAAGAGCATTATTGATGAAGCATGCCTGTTGGTCGTAGTAAATTATGGGTGATCGACCTTGGACAAAGGGTAGAATCTCGCCTCAAGCTAGATTCCAACCTGACGTCATTGCCCATATGTTCAACTACAAGTCGTGCTGGCGATAATGATCGGTATGTTGGCATGGTCCACTGTGCAACTTAAGTGACAAGTTGACTAAAATTGCAATGTTTCGTTGATTAGCCGTCATTTCTAAACGGTGGAAACTTATCTTAAATCAAACGTCCAATTAGTTCAACTTTGTGTGATTTACAACATTTCCTTTTGTTGAAACGTTTTTGGAAAGCACTTTCTCACTTTTACCATTTGCTACCTGCAGGGTTGTCCATCAAGAACGTGGCCATTTCTTCAATTTATCTAAATGTTTACTGATATTCGATGAGGTCTCTTCAAAACATTATCCTTCATCCTAGGATTACAACGTTGTTTATGGACGACCCCACCCAGCAAGCTACAATGTCTGGTCTTGGAAGGCTGTTGTTGAAAGCTCTCTGCGCCAGCATGTCCCAAGAAACTGGTCGTGATTGCAGCAGCATGGGGCTTGCAGTGCCAGTGGTTGTCTAAATTTAGAGCCGCCACCGCCGCGAAAGCACACGCACCAAATCGTGACCGGCCGGAACAGCCGGAGCGACTCCGCATGCCGTTTCAGCTGTGATGACGTAAACGGCGTAACGGGCAATGCCAGAGAGGGAGCGTTGAAAAGGTGACGGATTCAGATTTGTTTGCTCGGGAAATTAGCACCCTTTGACAGGGGTGTAATTGTTTTGCTGGATTGACTAGGGAGGGAAACATGAAAAAACAAGCACCAGGATTTCAGGCTTTTACACAATTCAATGTCAAGTTCTCAAACTGTTCACATAAATGTCTCATGTCTTTTTAATTTTTTTAGCCACATCGATCGGAGAGTCTCTTCTTGAGATCCTCCAGATTTCCAGATCCTCCAGATCCAAATCATAATATTCATAATATACAGAGAACGTTGATTAGCAAAATTAGTATAACAAAAATGTGATCTACCGACATTTAAATCCATCAGTATCCACATGAACTTGAAGGTCATGAAACCCAGCAAAAACAATACTTCGATCGCACAAACACAAGCGCGAGCTTTACCTTCACCGTGAGTCAATGTCAATAAAGCTGCTGCTGCTAACGCTCTAGTTTTGCATTACAGATGAATCATTGACCGGCGTCGGCATGATGCTGAAGTTGTGGGGCACGTGTGTCGTATTTGCAACGCATGTTCGCAACGCATAGGGTAGAGGACCCAGAAATCGCCCACTTTATAGTAGGAGGCCAGGAAATTTGTCGAGAAATTAGTGACAATTTATTTTTTTCGGTTCTATTTGTTGTAGAGTGTTGATAAACTATTTGATTTTAAGTTTCCAAAAGGTTTTTATCATGAACAAGTTCATTTTTGTTTAAATTTTGCGTTTTAATAAAGTGCTCTGAAGTGCCTATTTTCGCCCCCCTAAATCCAATTTTCGCCCACCCTTGGAACCAGTTTTCGTCCACGACAAAAATCAAGAAATAAAATGAAATTATGGCACAAAGCTAAGCAAATATGGTCTCCCATTAGTACACAACATGTTCCCAAAGCTCAATTTCATTGATGTGCACATATTTTGTCGTAAAATAAATTGAAGGTTATAAAACCCTGGGAGTTTTTTTTAACAGATATCCTACTAATGTTGAGGTTCTCTGTATATTCTAACTAAAACGAAAACATGTACTCTCACTAAAAAATATGACTAAATCAAAATTCCTGATAGAACTCATTTGTCCCTATTCACCCAGGATAAGAGCACACAGTTACAATTAGCTACATGTTGTTGTTGATTTTATTAGGGGAGCTTTAGTCCTATGATTCATTCGCTCCCGAATTGACTCAATAGCAAACTTCAAGTACCTCCTAATAAAAATATTAAAGCACATGTGCTATTTTAAAGAATATTGTGTGACTATTATTCCATCCTCTGCTTGATTTGTTCTTCTATGTACCAGTAAACTTTTACCACATTTGAAATAGGTGACCCATATCTCAGTTTAGGTTAAATTTTGAACATATGTTTATACCAAAACACACTAAGGGACCATCCATAAACCACGTGGACACTGTTTTGGGAATCTGTTACCTCCCCCCTCCTCGTGGAAAATTGTGCATACAAAAACATTTTTGTATCGATCGTGGACAATCGCCATATCCCCCTCCCTAAAATGTCCACGTGATTTATGGATGGTCCCTAATGAAAGAAATAAAATAAAATGTTTATTTAACTTTTAAAAAAATCTAGAATGTTCAAATATATTTTCAAGCACATTTCGCTGCGATTAGATTAGTTTTTATGGTAAACGAAAACTGGTTCTAGTTAAAATCTGAAAACACAATACTAGATTTCGCCCTGGGCGAAAATTGGATCTCATGTTTTTTCATGACCCCAGAAATCGCCCACTTTATTTTATTGAAATAACCTTTGATAAACGTTTAAAACAGGTAAATCGATAGATTTTCATGAAATTCAGACATACAGTGAACTAATGAATTACTCATTTACATTATTTTCGGACAAAATGAGTTGTTTTCCCTCATTAACATTATTACCTGCTGTAGTCGAAATTGACAAAAATATGGCGGCTGTAAAAAGGCTTTTCTTGACGTGCTTATAAAAACGTGATAAACAATAGAAATTCATTAGGAAAGTTTCAATTAGTACTAGAAATGAATGAATATGTAAACCTGCATAATTAATTCAAACAAAAAATGGTATTAGTTCGCTAAATACAGATTTAATCCAGTAGGTGGGCGAAAACTGGAGCAGGGCGAAAACTGGGTCCTCTACCCTATTTTGGTAACCATGCGAAATAGGGGACGATGACTTGCAAAGCTTTTTGGATCAACCCTAGAATTGAGCACGATCGTGGCAGCAAGAAGTATCGCCCTAATTTTGCACAAGATCGTTGACCTACTTTTCAAGTCTTTACATTAGAACACGTCGTACCAGCCAGTAGTATGTTACCGGCAAAACTCCATGCTACGAGCACCACGCTGTTGCCGGATAAACCGCAAAATAAAGTCAAGGTCGTCAACATTGACGAACTGCAACGAATTGCTGCTGTCACGCGCAGTGTTGTGTTTTTTTTTTTGCAATGCAATTTGATTGATATGTGTTGCTTGAAAAGTGTCGGCGATGGCAGTGGTAAGCCGTCGCTTGAAACGTAATAACTCTTCAAGTCTATCCCACTTTCTAAAGTGACAGTTCACGTTGTGTAAGAAAGGGATAGGCTGCTTGTTTACATCTACGGGTTTGCCCTATTGTCGACAAACGAATTTGTCGTAACCATTGACATTTTTAGAAGATTAAGCAACTACAATACATCACATAACCTTTTATATTGAGTGCGAATAATTTGAAATAGGACTAACTAATCAATCGCAAACAAGGTTGACATGACTTACATCTGTTAGTGATCATCAGGACACTCTTAATCTCAGAATGCTTGAAGATCATCAACAGTTGAGTAACTCTGCTGAAACCATCGCTCTATGAAGAGCTTATTTACAAAAGTCAACCAAAGGATGCGCATCGGTAGGTACACCGCCAGCTGGTCTGACGGAATTGGCGGCACATGGTGACCTTGACTCCATTGGACTTCCTTAAACACCTTAACGTATCGAACCATTGGATAGTTAAGAGGGTGCGACGCGCTCTTCTATATGCAGGCTACATAAGAAGCTTTAAGGTGTTTTTTTGTATTATAATGTAATGTATGAATTCTCTAGAGTTTCGTAGATAAAGACACTTAGTTATTGCCTTCACGGTGCGTCAACTTGATGAGTGTCTTTGACTTTAACACGAGCTTAGGCCGTTGTAAATATTTTTTAGTCATCAATAAGACACTTTTGGTTTTCAACTTTCAATGATTTTGTGTGTTTTTTTTTTCAATCAGCATTTCATAATCAACTTTTTGTTACATTTCTTTCCAATAAAGTGTTCTAACATCGACCAAAATATGAAATCGATCCGACTTCTACAGTCAGTGTTATTAAACTGTCTCATTGAAGATGCAGGAACAATGAGACAGGTGGGTAAGGGACCATCCATAAACCACGTGGACACTTTTGGGGGGGTATGCCGATTGCACAGAAAAAAATCAATTCTCATAATCATGAATTAAGTTCACGAATGTGAGAACCACGAAGGAATTTATTCATGAGTATGGTGAATTTAATTCACGATTTCGAGAATTGATTTTTTTTTCGTGTGTCCACGCTCCATACAAAAAAGTTTTTTTTTTGTATGGACAATTGTCCACGAGGGGGGGGGGGGGGGGTTTCTAAAAGTGTCCACGTGGTTTGTGGATGGTCCATAACATATTGTTTTGTATTGTTTCATTGCTGATTACTTCCCGTAAATATTTTAAAATGGTTTTGCCAATTTGGAACGTCAAATATCAAATTTATACGGAAAAGAAACCAAACCTACCAAAAACAAATTAATTTAAATCTTTAATTTAATAAAGGGAGTTATGACAAAATCGATTTCCCAGCAAAGCAATTTTCCAGTTCCTTTTGGTGTTATAAACAACTCCTAAAAGTTTGGCAACGATTGGTAAACCCTCTACTACCCAAATTTTTTTTTCGAAAATTTTTATTTTTCCCGTTTTTAGGAGGTCATTTTGAGCAACTTTTGTTCTACGAAAAACTTCACTTCTCTTGTTTTATATTTTTCTTGTTTCATTTTTAGTATTTTAATTTGCATTTATCTTGTTTAGTTTATGTTTGTTATTGGTAGTATTTGGTCTACTCTACCACCTCCTATCATTACATTTTGCCTATCTAATTTTTTCATGTTTTTACAGTAACTTTCTCAATTTTTTGCATGTTTTTCACATTTTCTGCTATAAAATGGAACCATTATTATTTAAATTGTAGATAAATGCGTAGAGACATAGTCTGGGAGACTAGAAAAATTACTGCATACTTCTTTTTACTTAAAATATAGGAAATATTAGTAAAAAACACAGCCAAAGTTGACCCCTAAAAAAATTACATTTTTAAAAACATTGGCAAAGTCACATAAAACAAGTCAAACTTCCAACCCTAAAATTTTCCAAAATTTTGAAAGTTCTTCTTTCCAATGCTTTTTGAAGATCAAAAATTGGTTGAAAAATGAATTTTTGGCGATTTTTTAAATCGAAGCCCGCCTAGAGGCGGGGTTGGGTTGTAGAGGGTTAAGTCCGCACTTTGCGCAAAGTGGTTTAATTTTCTATGGGAATTTCTATGGGAAAACTTTTTTTTTTATTTTGATATTTTAAAAAATCACGTTCAACGCTACAATAAAACCGGATTCATATTCTATTGCTCCAGAAGGTGCTCTAAAACTTTTCCGAAGAGAGTATGTAGCTAACTTGCTGATATAGCGTCCTCAAAACTGGTCTAAAACGTGATTTTTGAGCAAATAACACGTTTTAGACCAGCCTTGAAACCCAAGAATAGGACTTTTAAGAATAACTTTACAAAGGAGTGTCCATATCCAAAGCCACTGTAACTTTCCCCCAAATAAACCACACAAAAAAATCTTGGTAAAGCGGTTTCAGCTAAAGTGTGATTTTGCTGTATTAAATACAGTTAATTTAGAATGCTTTTCTTTTGAATGGAGCTAAGACAATATTTTCAAATCAATGAAAATATATTTTTAATGTCACTTGCTGTAGTAAAAAATATGCAATAGCAATGATTAAAAGTTAAATAAGAACAATTTGATTTAATTTTTGCATGTTTTAGAAAAAATTATGATGTTTTCAATGAAAACAGGCAATTTTTCAGTATACCTCAAATCGCGAGTTGTAATCGATATTTGGGAATTTCGTTGTATGTAATTATTGCTCTGAAGCAAAAACCTATTGAAATCCGGGTGAGCCCGGAGATTTCTACTACATTGCGTTTTTTTTTGGGACACCCTAATTAGTATGCTTTTGTATGCGATTTTAGCATCGTATTTTTTGCGGTGTATCTGATGTTATCACTATCAGTAGGGGAAATATACCCCTACCAATCAAACACCTACCTTCGTCATATGAAGAGTTTGATGCTCGATTAAAGCTCCAAAAATACTATTTAGGCGACACAGAAAAAAAATCATGGTAATATTACATCTGGGAAGGGGTACATCTTTTATGTCAGAAAAAAGGTGTAATTTTACATCTGGAAATGTGTAATTTTACCACTTTTCTGGTGTAATGTCACTTTTTCAGCCTAAATTGAGGTAAAATTACATCTTAAAAGAGGTAATATTCAACCTTCAAAAATTACAGCTTCCAAATTTACATTATTTTTTTCTGTGTATAACCCAGCAACAGTACCGCCTCGAGTAAGCACGCAAATATATGCCACTTACTGGCCAAAAAGATCAAATTGAATGCACTTTTGATCATAATTTCTATTTTGCGAGACCATCATTTTGTTGGCACACACAGTGACACACGAGAGAAACCCTCAAACGCTTAATAAATATCGCCAAAATCAACGTTTCGTTTACTTTTTCACGGCGATTTCGATACAAAACTGCCCCCAACTTTCGGCAACATGTTCTTTTGCACATTAGTTGGTGACTCACTTGAAAAATAATCCCGAAACATGTAAATGCTATAGCAAGCGCCATCAAAAAAAAAAACTTTTCACGTTTCAATTTTGACGACCCATTCCAATCGAAGGCTGAAGAGAGCCAAGCGAGAAGCGTACACAGAAAAAAATTGTGTAAATTTGGAAGGTGTAATTTTGGAAGGTTGAATATTACCTCTTTTATGATGGAATTTTACCTCAATTTAGACTGAAAAAGTGACATTACAACAGAATAGTGGTAAAATTACACATTTTCAGAGGTAAAATTACACATTTTTTCTGACATAAAAGATGTACCCCTTCCCAGATGTAATTTTACCATGATTTTTTTTTTCTGTGTAGGCAAATAAAGAACAAAGGGTAGTAGCTACCAACACCACCAGCAGCGCCTGTTGGTGTGAGCCAGAGATGCCAGGAAATTTTCTCTATAAATGCTTTTCGTGAGTGTTCGCTTAAAATTTCATCAATCATGGCAACACTAAGCAGAGCGCTGGAATAAAAAAAACTCTCGTCTGATTAGAATACATTTTGGAAATATTTTTTTCAAATGCTTGTAAAAGGAATAGAATTACTTTTAGTAAAATTGAAAATAACCAGAAATGTTCACAAAAAGTTGCTCTACTCGTTGGTGAACTTGGTTTTAATAAATTTCAAGGAACACTCCAGATTATCCAGCATCATTCAAACACGACCGCTTATTAGGCTTAAAATGGGTTTATTTCCTCTACTAAAGTTTCGAAGAAGAAGCCGGAAGTCATAAATTTAGATGATAATGATCCATATCGCCTAACCCTGAACAAAACTACTTTTTTTTATTTGTTCGCAAAAATAATTTTTATTTATTTTTGTGTAAAAATATATGATTTTTCAAAAAGTTCGAATATTTTTATAAAACTAAAAAAAATCACTTACCATACAAATAATTCAAACCGACTGAACTGTTTTAAATTATCCTTTCGATACCCGTTCAATAGTTTTCACCGCCCACATTCCAGCACAGGCTTCTAGCACGTGTCTGGTTTGTTGTTCGGTTTTGTTTTCTACTGCGCTTGCATTGGTCGAACAAACGTCATAAATGAAAACGAAAATTATCGGGGCGACAAATTAAAAAAAAGGTGTAATGAAAGATACAGCAGATAGCGAAAAATGTATTATGGTAAATAAAAAACTTTGCCTTGTTCTTTTAATTCTGTTAAACTTGTGCAATTTATTTAAAACTGTTTATAGAATAAATCTTATAACGCGTTTTCTTTATTTTTTCAAAGAAAGTAAGACTCTAGTAAGCCAGTTTTTTTTTCAAATGCTTTTTGGGCTGATGTAAAATTGCAGGAATGTAAAATATTAACGCACTTTTTCACAAGTTTTGTTTGCTTCTGTAATCTCTTCAAAATCTCTGCACTTTGTTTTATCAAGAATAATCACAGCGTTCAAAATTAGAGTGAAAAAAAAAATAATTTCATAATAGTGAAAAAAAAAAAAAAAACAATTTAAATTCAAAATGATATTTTTGCAATAAATCTGACTCCAACCGAAAACTCTGTAACACAGCTAGGCCTGCCCAACCTTTTCGGCTCAATTTTCACATTTTTGATCGTCAAAATTACAATTGTTAATTTTTTCATGGTTTCTTTGATGGAATCGGTTCTCAGATGACCAGTGAACATAACTTTTCCAAAAGTTTGAAAAAATATTTAAAAAAGTCGTTTTTATCTACATTTTACGTCAAAAATCAATCCGGCCCGCGAGCCCGACCAATTTTTCATTTAAAACTTACTTAAAAACAACCTGCAAACATATTTTTTTGCAATTCCGTCGTCAAACTCCTTAACTTTTCAGCACTAAAATGGATGCTGAAAAGATAAACATTTCAGCACTTGTTTGGAATAGTTATACTTTTCAACATTTTTTTGATTTAAACGATTCATTGACTAAATGCAAGGACATTTGACCCATAATTCTGTTCAAAGGGTGTTTTCGGAATTGAAAAAACTGTTGTATGAAACTCGTTGCAAAACTTGATTTTTCAACACTCGTCGTATTTATCCAACTCGGTGAACCTCGTTGGATAAATGTACGTCTCGTGTTGATAAAAATTTCTTTTTGCAACTTGTTGCATAAACTACTATTTTCAAACTTTTATCAAAGTTATGCTCACTGGTCATCTGAGAACCGATTCCATAAAAAAAAACCATGAAAAAAATAACAATTGTAATTTTGACGATCAAAAATGTGAAAATTGAGCCGAAAAGGTTGGGCAGGCCTGCTGTAGCACTTAGGAAAGCTACTAAAATAGTCAACAAACGCAATAAAGCTCTTTTTACGGGCTCAAATCTTTTATTACGCGTATACAGTTTAAGCGTGCAGAGAAAGCGCGTAAACATTACTTCACCACATTTTACGTTTATAGTGATGAGGTGTCGCCTCAGCTCCTCGCGTTGAAGTCACTCGGGTGTTTGGCGCTTTTTCGGCGTTTGTGACTTGATTTCGCGATAACGTATAAAACAAACTGGATTTAGACGCCACCCTCCAAACAACGGGTTTATTCGCGCGTAATGAGACGATTTTCATTCATGAAACGTGCCCAGGTCATAATGTTGTTGTGGGGGCCTCCCCGCCTGCAACGGGTTGTTTTGCAATCCTTGGAGGACTGAGGGGGTCGATGTGTGCACATTGTGAAGATGGTAACTCGTTGCCTCACTTGCATAGGTGCCGTAAGCGACATGCGTTGTGGAATAGTAGTGTTTTTTGAAATTAAGTATCGCAGTCTTTTGATTTTTGTAACAACTGATTTGTTCGAAAAGATAACGTGTATATTTTCGTTGCGATTTTTTTCTGAGAAAATCTCTTATCATAAGTTCTTTAAAATAGAATAATACAAAGCCAACGATTCTGCTAACCAAGCCTGGCCAATTTCCAACGAAACGACACATGGATTATATCACTGCGCTGCCCAAGCCCGGTGGCAAGCGCTTGTCATCGAAGATATAAATCAGTAGTTGAATTGTTGCTGTAACTTTTGCATGCTATGGCTGTATCGCTATCAGCTGCAAATCGTCGGACATGGCGCTGGCATTTGTGTATTTGTTTGTACGGCACATGTTTTCCCAACCTCAACATTATTACGTCTCGAAGAAAGGAGCGTAAATAAATGAGTTGAACGAGAAGGAAAAAGTAGGGTAAATGGTTTTATTTTGGTTCTTTCATCGACACTTATCAGAATCAGGATATCAATCATATATCAATTGAAACATTTAATACGAAATGATGCATTAAACACCAGTTTTAAGCCATTCTACGTAAACATGTCAAAGATTAGCAAAAGTTTACTTGCTCAAAATTAAAGAGTAAACAAATCATTCCCAGCATCGACATTCAAATATTCGAATACAGGCTATTCTTTTAGAATAACTTTTCACGTACTGGCAAATTGTGGTGTCAAGTCTAGTTGCTAGACAAAGACAAACTGAAATTAAACTCCAATTAGATTTTAGATGTGGGTATTGAATAAATCCGTCCGTTTTCTCGAGTGAATTGCTCTAAAACAGCCAAGTTCTCTAACATCCAACATTTCTGTTTGTCTGTGCTTCAATGTTGTTTTTCGTGCAGTTTAGTAGCTCCATGGCGGTCATTTGTGCTATCATTGCACAAACCGGCCGCTAGTCCAAATCGCTGCTGTTTGCTCCTGGTCGATGTGGCACATGAAAGATGTGCGCGCGGTGGGTGCTCGTAAGCATGGTCAGGAGTTTACGTAATCTATTACTAAATAGATAATGCAACTACACATCGAGCTTCGCCGGGCCGTGTTCGGTTAGCCGGTTTTAGAGTAATGATGGTTAATAGTTGGAAAAGTTTTTGTTGGTGGAAACGCGCTTCGATATCCCATTTAAGGTTAGTACCTTAAATTGAGGTGAATTTGAACCTTTGAGGCATTTTACCATCTATTACTGGGCAACCAATGGCAAATTTGTGTCGCTGCCAAAGAAAAAAAAAAGAGCTAGAGAAAAAAAACAGAAACTTTAACAAAATTACCATGATTCTTTTTCAGAAGAATTTGGCAAAAGACTGAAATATCACAACAATACCAAAAATTACCAGTTTTTAATAGCTTTTTTTTTCAACACCAAAATACCAAAAACTTTAAAATTGATACCAATGAAAGTTATTCTACGAATTTCCCTTGTAATTCGTTCCTAGTTGGGAACATGATTCCACAACATTTAACCCCGAAATTCACTATGTTTATTTATTGCCAGCAAATTTACTTAAAAATCAATTGTGTCGATTGGGGTTAGTTCAAAGAGCCTAAATTTATCATACTATGACGAAACTCAAACGTTTACTGACATCTACTTTAAAAATGACGACGTAACAAAATAATATGAATTATGTTCTAAAGAATGTGAAATTTAATCTCAAAATAATACAAGTATCCTTATATAGGCACTAGTACATGTATTCAACCCAAACGTAGCTCATTTCGAGAGTACTATTTAAAACAACCAATGTGCCATGGTTTTCCCATGGCGCGGGTTTTTATTTATAAAGAAAGATATAGAGATGTCGTCGATTAAAACAAATCCAAGAAACACAGAAAAAAAGTATTAATCTTCTCATTGAAAAGTTCCGGCGACAAAAATGGGCGAAAAGTTCACCGCCCGGAGATCGCGAGTTGGCGCGAGCGAATGAACACCGCGAAAAAAGATTCAGGGGTGCATTGGGGTTAAATGATTATTTCGTCATTCGGTTTAATTAGAAAATTGTTATTTTTTCGTAAAGATCGCTTCTTTGATGCGATGTAATTAATTTTTACAGTAAATTAGGCATTGTTACATCAAATTTGACCTTTCAAGCGCACCAGAATGGCCAAATTTTAAAACAACAATGTTTGCCAATTTGACCGTTTTACCCCCAATTCCCCTTGTAGAACAAAAGAAAAGTTCATCCGCGGACTGTCAGCAGCGCGCTGTTTTGTTTTCTAGATCAACATTTGGAAATGTCGAACGTTGAAGAAAATCGCTCAAAAAATGGAAATTAACCGATTTCTAATGTTTTGGCCGCAAATGAAAGGTAAGCGTGGCTAATTTCTGATTCCGATCTGTAAAACTAGTTCTGGCAAGGGTTCTGGGCACTGCGGCAATCGATTTTACCGGCGGGTTGCTTCCAGTTGCATTTGATTTGAGGAGAATGTTTTTCAATCCACCAGGGGTTTATTCGGGGGCAACAGTTTCGGTAATCCGGAACTTCCGGTAAGTTTCATATTTGCAGTGGTTAGCATAAAAAAATAAACTTAGACCAATCTTTCAAACCAGTTTTTTAAATGTAACTGAGTACAATAAATCCTTAAAGTGCGCTCTTTTTGGGGGGCGCAAACCGAGGAAGAGCGCAATTCTGGGGAGCGTTATTTCGGGGTTTGAGCGCAAATCGGGGGAGCGCTATTGCGGGGTTTTGGCGGGGGGACGGGATTTTCTTTTTTAATGTACTTTAAACTAAACATTTATATAAGGGGTCATCCACAAAACACTGATAAGGGGCCATCCTCAAATCTGGGTATCCAAGAAGAATGTTTGAAAGATTGGTCTAAGTTTGTTTTTTATGCTCAACAACAACAGTGCCCAGAACCCTCGCCAGAACTAGTTTTACAGATCGAAATCAAAAATTAGCCACGTTTACCTTTCATTTGCGGCCAAAACATTTGAAATCGGTTAATTTCCATTTTTTGAGCGATTTCCTTCAACGTTCGACATTTCCAAATGTTGATCTAGCAAACAAAACAGCGCGCTGCTGACAGACCGCGGATGAACTTTTCTTTTGTTCTACAAGGGGAATTGGGGGTAAAACGGTCAAATTGGCAAACATTGTTGTTTTAAAATTTGGCCATTCTGGTGCGCTTGAAAGGTCAAATTTGATGTAACAATGCCTAATTTACTGTAAAAATTAATTACATCGCATCAAAGAAGCGATCTTTACGAAAAAATAATAATTTTCTAATTAATCCGAATGACGAAATAATCATTTAACCCCAATGCACCCCTGAATCTTTTTTCGCGGTGTTCATTCGCTCGCGCCAACTCGCGATCTCCGGGCGGTGAACTTTTCGCCCAATTTTGTCGCCGGAACTTTTCAATGAGAAGATTAATAATTTGGAAGGTTGAAAATTTGGTTGGTTGAATATTACCTCTTTATGTGATTTTACTCAAAAAAAAACATCTGTCATAATTTCCTGATGAATATTACCATCACTTTTTTTTCTGTGTGGATGGTAAGGGAATGATTGAACGAGAAAAATCACAAATCCGCATAAATAATTTCAAGATTGTTCAGGTGTAAACCGAAAACGCGATCAAAAATTAAAAAGGACGAATAGGGCTCTTAACTGCTTAGGGTATTTTAACCATTAGTGGACCCCCTAGTAGAGCCGAAGCACATATTTCACAAATTTTCTATATTTTAAGCACTTTTTCATAACCCTTTGTACAAAATAATGGAATCTGGAGTGTTTTGAACAATTTTGAGTATTTGTTTCATCAGTTTTTTGTTTTTGAGCAGAAAAATAGCCATTTGAAAAAAAAGTTTTTTTTGCCTGTTATGAACCCCCTTTTCCTATAGTGGACCCAGGTCCATAATCCGATTGTGGACCCGGGTCCACTAGAGGCAAACTGTTATTATTATACCAAATTTAACCGATATTTGATGTTTTGATGCATGGTGTAGGTCTAATCTTAGATATAATGAATAAAAGTTGGATTTTGCTCACTTTTCATCATGAACAAATATGTTTTGTTAACAAATTTGGCTTTAAACTACAAAAAAACCTAACAGACATTTAAACACATTTATTTCCGAAAAAGATCCGAGAAAACGTTTGAAAACCCACTGTAATCATACAAATAGTTTAAAAAAGTAATTTTGATGCAATTTTTTCCATATTAATTACATAAATGATTGACCGAAACTAAAAAATAGTTTTGTTTACAGTTGCTGATAAAACCACGCATGTTTATTTAAAAATAATGTTTTGTTATTGATTTATTATTATAAAATATCATTTCAAACTGCAACTATGATGCTTTAGTTAAGTACCATTAACTAAAGTTTTGATTAATTATAAATTCTTTCGGCTTCAGCATATTGGTACTTTTAACATAAAAACAACTATATTTATACTCATAATTGAAAAAATATGCGTTTAAGTTGATCACAACAAGCATTCTTTGTATGTTTAAGAGAAACTTTTGCTTAAATACACAGTTTTCTTTATTTTTGTAAGTTAAATTAACAGGGGTCCACTTTTGGAAAAGTTTGGATTTTCGTTGTCCTATATTGGACCCCCCTAATTTTTGCTCGAAAATGAGCAGTTCTTCGTTTTATTTTAGTAAAGTTATTTAAACTTACATTATTTCGACCTGCTGAAGTTGAATAATCAGTCAAAACATGATTGGATAGTTAATTCAATCATAAAATATAAATGCAGCTTTGTTGTGAAAATGCTAGTGGCCATGGCTGATTTCAGATGTCGAACTCAAAACACTTATTTTGGCTGAAAGGACACGTCAATGTCAGCCAACATTGTTTTAAATGATGCTGAACTTGCCAAATAAAAGATTTGTAGACAAAAACACGCTTGAAATTGTGATTTTATTGAATTTTTCATCAAAAACCCTTCAGAGGGTCCACTATAGGAAAGGGGTCCACTAATGGATAACGTACCCTATAAAATTGTCGGTGTACAGGACGCCGCATTGTTTAATCATTTTCTGGTGTACTTTTAATTTTGCAGCTCAACTCCAGTAATTGAATTGAAAAGATTAAATTATTTTTTTCAAATTTTCTTTTCTTCATTTGTGTGCACCTTTTTTACTTTTTACTCTTTGGTCTGACAGATTTGGTCTGATAGCTTTATCATGGATATTAGTCTGGTCTAGACGAGGGATAGGACACAGCACCCTCCTGGTGGATGGGGCACTTATACTTTGCTTGCCTATCAGTATGTAAAAAAAAGTATTTACACCCCTTGGGCACAATGCACATTTTGTGATGAAACATGTAAACAATTTAAAGTTTAATAGAAACCTAGTACTACGTTTTGTTCCGAAACTCATGCTGAACATGTTGCTACAAGAAGCCCATGAAAAGATGATTTCTATAAAAAAAGTTACATAACAAATACTATCACAAAAATCAAAAAAGGTGCAAAAAAAGTTTGTACACCTTTCGAAAAATTAACATAAATAAAGTTATTTGCTGACAAATCACCATGAATCCAGTCTTGCTCAGGTTGCTCAAACGAAACCATAACAAGATTTTTACCTAGGTATTTAAAAACGTGGGTTTTATAGAAACCCACGTACGCGACAGCAGGTGGTTGAGTTATAACGTTTTTAATAGTTTTCAAAACACAGTAGACTCGCTGATTTTCAATGCTAAAACCTTGATATAAGAAAAAATAAGTAAAAACATATCAATTTCATTTCAAATAGCATTAATACCTATTATCTCCAGTTAACAGTAGTTATAGTCTATGCTGCCTAGGGTGCCTCGAAGTAATTCTTTGCAGACGATTATTATGAATGATGATTTGCAAAACAGACAACAATTCGATGTGCACCGCTAACATTTTTTTTTAAAGGTGGCAAAATTATTGTTTTTGGGTTTTATAACGCTTTGCGAGAATGTTTGACCAGCTTTCATAGGTTCTGGAGATCAACGACAAGCTATTTGATTTAGTTTTTAACGTAAATCATAAAAAAAGATTTGCTTAAATATGTTTTAAAATTTTTTTTAAAGTTATCAGAATGTTATTACGCATTCATTAATTTCTTTCTGATGCAAACTATTAACTAACCTGCTATGAACAGCAGTGAAAGTCCAACAAGTCCATTCAAATCCGTTGATATGTCTTACGAAAAAAAATGAATCAAACGTGATCTGGCATCAAAACCAGATTCATGTGTTGTGCACTTACGTATTTAGTAGGAAGTAGGAAATGGATTTGACGACGATGTCCATTTCGCTTCAAATTGTGTGGCGCGCGGTTGGGCCAGACCAGATTTGGCTTGAGAGACACGAACCTTGTTTGAACAGTTGGGTTGATGACAGTACCCCGGTAGGGGAGAAAAAAAAAACTTGTTTTTTCTGTGCAACTCAAGAAGCATGTGTTTGATCCTACCATTGATCAATGGAACTGCCTCACCACAGAATTGCAAACGGCGTTTTTACGTTATTATTGAATTGAGTCGTTGAACCCGATCCAACACGAACACCTCTGCTTAATTCAAATATGAGTTGGTAACATTATCGCAAAAAAAACTCGCAATTGAAAGATTCTTTATGCTCCCATTTCCGGTGTTTGCGTTAAGTTTAAAGTTCAAAATTATCTGATAAAGGTTGACGAAAAATGCTGGTCACGCTGCTTGGCTCATTTTTCACTTAAGCAAAACTGGTTGTTATGTAAATGCGTGATTTTCGCTTTCCGATAAATAACATCAGTTGCAGCAAACTTTGCCGTTCTCGAAAACTTTTGCGCTGAATCACTAATCTTGTTCTCACATCTTCACGGTGCGATCTTTTTAGCACATTTTGAGCCACCTTCAAAACTGGAATGAATTAACCTGAAAGTCGCTCCTCGGCAGATGCAGAATATGCAAAATAGTTTGGCTGTTGGTTGAATTAAGCTCGGTCTCTCTTGTTCTCCACCTTCCATGCAGCTTGACCTACTAAACTTCAATCGGCACACCAAACATGCCTTTACACACGTGCTGTCGATCGATCGTGTTCCACCGCAACCAACGGCTTCTCCTCGACGGCACTGATTGGTACTCTTTCGTCTTTCATTCATGTTTTGATTATTTTTTGCTTCCACACCACCGCCAAACAAAAATACGCGCTTAGAGCTCTTTTTTCTAACTCTATTTCTCTCTTTTTCTTTTCATTCACAAAAAAACACTCACACACACACACACAGGTATTGCCGGACTGTTTACCGTGTTCTCCAGCTTCATCTTCACGTCGACCGTGATCAACTTCCTTGGCAGTGAAGTCTCCGACCTCAAGTGAGTATTTGTTCGCCCTTGAATGTGACTTTGGGCCTAGTTTATACAAACTTACCGTAATCTGGGGCGAATCTGGACTACAGTCTTAATAGGGACAGCAGTTTTTAGCGCACTTAAAGCTTTTAAATTTGGAAGTGGATGTACACATTTTGTTGGTCTGGGTCTGTTCTAGCCGAAACCAACAAGAAAAATCCAAATGTTGTGCTCCAATATGGTTAAAACTGCTGTCCCAATTCGCCCCATGTGTCCCGATTGACCCAATTTACGGTACTGTTTCTGGCTCTTGAACCTTGATTTTGATACGCGTTCTTTAGGTTTCATACTCCCAGAACTGGACATCGGCATACGAGAGGATAAAGAGCACGATTTTGTAGTAAAATGGTACTGTGTGCGGACTGAGAGGATAAATCCCGAAATTACCGAGAGTACTTTACTCATGGGTTCATCTTCAAAAAAAGTTCATCTATCAAGTGGGTCTCGTGGCGTAGGGGTAGCGGCTTCGGCTGCCGATCCCGATGATGCTATGAGACGCGGGTTCGATTCCCGCCTTATCCACTGAGCTTCTATCGGATGGTGAAGTAAAACGTCGGTCCCGGTTTCTCCTGTCTCGTCAGAGGCGCTGGAGCAGAAATCCCACGTTAGAGGAAGGCCATGCCCCGGGGGGCGTAGTGCCAATAGTTTCGTTTCATCTATCAAAAAAAAGTACCGGTACCGAGACTCGAACCCAAGACCTTCTGCATATTGAACCGTGCCTTTGCCGTATGGGCCACCATGGTTCGGTGATTAAGTGGCAGTAATTTGTCCACATAAGCCATCCAATAGGATGAACTGTTCCAATGAACGAATGAACACGCGAGAGGACTATACTCTCGCAAAATAGCACTTTCCTCACGTTTCTTTTCGTGAGGACTATTCTCTCGTTCTTAAACTTTGGGTGTATCTGAAATGTTTTTTTTATTTCATTCTATTCCATGAGCTACCCCACGGCTAGTCTAAAATTTATTTTTTTATGAGCCTCGCTAAATCATCCTGGAGCTAGCTGGCAAGACTGCCAGGGAAATTGATTTTCAAAATCTTCTATCGGTGAAAATTGATTTCATCTCACTTTGAGTTTTTAAACCCTATAGAAAAATAAAAATTTGCTATTGCTTCAACATTTGCATAAGGAATTATTAGGAGGCCCAGAGCATGGAACTTTTTTTTTTCAAAATCTCGCTCCACAAGGTGAATATAATTTCTGTACTTTTTAAGCTTCTTAGCCAAATATGAGTAGAACTCGTCACTGATACGCAAGGGTGGAATTTGTATGGAAAACAATCTAAAAACATATGTAGAAACTATTTTTTCACGATTTAACAGCAGGTTGCGCTATTTTTATTCAAATATTCTCAAAAGTAAGATTCTCAAAGAAAGTTTTATGCTCCACAACTTTGTCGAACAGACAAAAGCTGTACAACATACTCCTGCACTGCCGTTTTACGGCGATATGATGTATACGCCATTGAGGTGATTTTGCTGTAGAGCATGAGCATGAGCATGAGCATGGTTGACTGCCAATGAGCTGCTACTCCTTTATTGACAGATCAGCTGAAGTTAAACAATGAATCAAAAATGATCAGTGGGAGCCAACCATCCGTTCACTGTTTAACCTCTGAAGATTCGTATTTTATTAGTCAATACCGGCGCCCTCCCAAGAAGCCTGCAGTTCAACGAAAGGGAGGAATGTTAGTCCGATAGTTGAAGTTGCAGACTCATCAAGCACATAGTTTTTCGCTATATACTTGTTGATACCGCTTGAGACCGTTGAATCCACAGCATCTCCTTCAAGCATCACGTGATTAATTTTTTTTGGGTTAGTAGGATAAGGTATTGGCTTTTCGATGCCTCCCGAGCTACGACGCTATGGGGAGAACTTTCATAACAGACCCGTCGGCGAGCCTTCCGAGCAACGATGCTATGGGAAGGTCTTTCTGGTTAACACACAAAATCACTCACACACAGTTATTTTACTCCACTATTATCTCGACGTTCCAAAATGTCAGTGCGTCTTTCGATCATTATATAGAAACGGCTTTTTCATCGCAAAAAAATTAAACCTTATTCGAAAAATTTAAAAACAATCCACCCGACGCCGTGCCTTCCGAACAAAGATGATATAGGAAGGGCTTTGAAAATCACAAAAAATCACTTTTCACTCCGAATATTTTTTTACGACACTGATGACGCTGCATTTTCAGAGGGTAATCTTCTCCTCGCAGCACACAATACACGACAAAAATGCGAAACAATAGGCACAAAAAAAAATCACTTTTCACTCCGAATATGTCTTTACGACCACGCGCCATTGAGGTGATTTTGCTGTAGACACGATTTTCTGTTTTTGTTCATTTTTTCAATTTAAAATGACTAATTTAAGGTCTGCGCTGTAGAAACTGTTAAAAAGTACAATTAAAATGTGGCCCCTGCAAAATTTCGTGTTTTTGCCTGTTCTCTACGATTTTAAACCACAAACATCATTTGGCCGAAAAAATAGCAATAAAAAATCACTACTCTTCCTTCCCAATGATGTATGTATACATTGCTCGACCAAAGCAGGCTATATTTTTTGTGCCAGCTATTTTGACAGCTGAGCGGATCCCTTAATGCATTAGGTCTATTTCCGTACTTGCAGAATTGCAGAATTTCTGCAGCTTCTGCAGAATTCTGCAGCCAGCATAAGTCACTTTTTTGCAGCACGTTCCCGTACTTTTCAGCTCGCTCTCTTCATCTCTCTCTTTTGCAGAAGTTCTGCAAGGAGAGAAACCGCAAAGCTTTTGCCTGGGTAGCGCGTTCCAGTTCTTTTTCTGCAATATTGTACACAGCTGAGTGGATTTACTCAAATTGGGTATTAAAGTTGTTTAATTATTTCAAAATATTAAAAAAAATGTTCACAAAAAAAGTAATTAAAAGAATTCTTAATTTAAGTTTACCTCTATAACGAGGAAATTAGTTTGTATGCAGTACAACATTTTATTGAAAAAATCAAGGATGTTTTATTTATTAAATAACTAGAATTTATTTATGCTTAGGTAGAAATTAATATTAGAAACAACTCAAATTTTTCTCATCAGGTAAAAAAAAATACAAATGAGAGGGGGGGACACATGTTTTAATTGCAGAATGTTTGAAAGATTATTCATAATAACATAAATAAATTATGACTGGATGTCACACGAAAGCTGTGTGGATCAATCGGACCGCGCACTGGACTCACAATCCAGAGGTCGCCGGTTTGAATCCCGGGGCGGACGCAAAATATTCTAAGTGTAAATGTAGGTATTTGGTGCCCTCTCCCCGTGCCCATACCTTCACACTTAGGAGACCCGGGAGGCGGAGTCTTGTCGCAAAAAGAACGATACACGCCTGTGGATCCGTTGACGAAACCGCAAGGTTTAAGAGGGCCACATTATAAGGTGTTACGTCGATTCCGTTTTGTCACACGAAAGAAAAACGGTGACGCAGCAAAATTGACAAAATTTAAAAAAAATGAATCAAAAACTCAAAAAAATTGAAACAAAAAAAAAATTATATCAAATAAAATTTAAAAAAAAAATCTAATATTTTCAACTTGAGAAACTTTCAAAAAACATATTATGATTCAAGATGGCGAAGAATTTAAGAATTTAGGAACTTAAGAATTTAATAATTTGAGAATTTATGAATTTGAGAATTTAAGAATTCAAGATTTTCAGAGTTTCAGAATTTTAATTTCGACAAAATTACATTAGTTTTTTTTTGTTCATATAAGAATACAAATTGATAGCACCGTTAAAGGAACAATTTATTATTTGCCAATTAAATTTACCTATTATTTATTTTAACACATATATTTAGTATATTCAAAATCAATTTAAGATCAAAAATTATTCCTAAACAAATATTTATTTGAATTTATTAAACTCAGAAGAAATGTGTCTTTTAAAAGTTTTTAAAACAATTTGTTTTTATAGTACTTTTTTTAGTTGAGGTGTATTACATAGTAATACTAGCCGTGCTGTAATACTATGGCTTAAGCTTTCAATTTTTTATCAGGTAAAAATATTAACGCTAAAAAAATCGCTTTATCATTTACATGAATGAACTAAGCCTGAAATCGTTAACATAAAAAAAATCGTTCTCAATAAAACCAGACATAAAAAAAACTACCCCAAAATCATTTATTATTACAACTAATAATAAAATGCTTGATTTCACCCAACTTGCAAATTTTATGTAAGCGTGTACTCAACATCCATCACACCAAATTGCAGTAACTTTTCAACAAGAAAGAGAAGAGAGAGCTTGCAGAAAAGTACGGGAACGGTTTTGCTGCAACTTCTACCTCTCTCACTGCAGAAGTTCTGCCTGAGAGAAAAGTTACTTTTGTTGCAGAAAAGTACGGGAACGCTCTGCTGCCGTTTTTGTGCAGAATTGCAGAATTCTGCAGTACGGGAATAGACCTATTGTCCACGTGGATACTTTGTGGGGAGGGGGGGGGGGGGGGGGAAGGGTATTAAGGGAGCGTTCTATTATTACGTAACGCAGTTGGGGGTCGGAGGCCGTTTTACGCTCCATACAACATTTTTAAAATTTGTATGAAAATTTTGTTACGAGGGGGGGGGGGGGGGGGGAGGTGGCTAAAAATCCGATGTTTTGCGTTACGTAATAAAAAAACGCTCCCTTAGCGATTGTCTACGCTTCATAAACACATTTTTTGCATGAACAATTGTCCGCAAGGGAGGTGGGTGTGTCTAAAATTCTCAAAAAATTGTCTACGTGGATGTGGATAAGGTGTCATTCATTAAGTACGTCACATTAAAATCAGCCAGCCATTTACTCCACCCATCCCCCCCCCCCCTTTGTCACGATTTCTCTATGCTTTTAACACGCAATGTCACGCTTGCTCAAAACCCCCCTCTTCCCTCAGAACGTGACGTACTTTATGGATGACGCCTAATGGACGTCGCCTTAAGAATTAAATCGAAATAATGTAATAAAATATTGCCCAGTCTTGATTTGGTCCCAAAACCTCAAATCAACATTCAAACAGTATTGAATTTGACTTCTATCAATTCTCAATGAATACATACATCATGATGGGTAAAATTGGCGTATAAATCATTATTTGTTTGCTTAATAAAATGGGCCCCAGAGCAGTTTTTGAAAAAAAAAATCGTCAGGAGGTAGCTTTTAAGATTCTTTATCAGACTGTACAATAAAATTGAAAATGTCCAAAATGGCGTGTACATCATATCGCCGTAAAAAGGCAGTTTAGGGTGGAATTGAAAATTGATTTTTTCAGCAACACATTTTTTGGGTCCCTATTTGGGTCCCAAAAAACCTCCCAAAATTTGGGAGCGATTGGTTAAGCCCACGATTGGCGCAAAGCAAATGAAATTTGTATGGAAATTACTTTGGGAAAACTTGAATTTTCACATTTTCAAATTTACAAAATTCTTGTTTTATTATTTTATGAAACTAACACCGTAGAAGTATAGCCCTGGATGTCCTGAACAACTCTCTCAAAGACAGTATGGTGCCAAATTTCTTCTAACAAAAGTTACAGAACGTTCAAGAGAGACATTTCGAAATACTCGGTTTAAATCATACTTTTTCCCAACACTGCCAAATTGCAAATCTTGGAATCTTTCGAAAACTATAATATATTTGAGGATTTGGGGTGCAACTTAACCAAATAATGTCTTCTGAACACTTCTTCACATCGACTTTAAGTAAGGTTTATTTAAATATCAGAACAATCAAGTCTGTTTTGTATTTCATGGTTCCTTTTGCAATGTTGGCAGAATATTTGAGTTTCACACTACTTTTGAAAACTCTGTATCTTTTTTAGGACGCACTTTAGCACCATACTTTCTTCGGGAGAGTTTTTTAGGACATCCAGGGCTACACTTCTGCGGTGTTGGATTCAAAAAATAATAAAACATATTTTTTGTAAATTGAAAAATGTGAAAATGCTAGTTTCCCCATAGTAATTTCCATACAAATTTTATTCGCTTTGAGTTCAATTAGTTGGGTGGTGACGCGCGGTCAATTATGTGGCATTGTGTGTGAAAAGAAAAGAATTTTATTTCGTGTTTCATCCTGGTTGGCTTGCCCACAAGCAGAAGAAAATCAGTTCAATTAGTTGGGTGGTGACGCGCGGTCAATTATGTGGCATTGTGTGTGAAAAGAAGAGAATTTTATTTCGTGTTTCATCCTGGTTGGCTTGCCCACAAGCAGAAGAAAATCAGTTCAATTAGTTGGGTGGTGACGCGCGGTCAATTATGTGGCATTGTGTGTGAAAAGAAAAGAATTTTATTTCGTGTTTCATCCTGGTTGGCTTGCCCACAAGCAGAAGAAAATCAGTTCAATTAGTTGGGTGGTGACGCGCGGTCAATTATGTGGCATTGTGTGTGAAAAGAAGAGAATTTTATTTCGTGTTTGATCCTGGTTGGCTTGCCCACAAGCAGAAGAAAATCAGTTCAATTAGTTGGGTGGTGACGCGCGGTCAATTATGTGGCATTGTGTGTGAAAAGAAAAGAATTTTATTTCGTGTTTCATCCTGGTTGGCTTGCCCACAAGCAGAAGAAAATCAGTTCAATTAGTTGGGTGGTGACGCGCGGTCAATTATGTGGCATTGTGTGTGAAAAGAAAAGAATTTTATTTCGTGTTTCATCCTGGTTGGCTTGCCCACAAGCAGAAGAAAATCAGTTCAATTAGTTGGGTGGTGACGCGCGGTCAATTATGTGGCATTGTGTGTGAAAAGAAGAGAATTTTATTTCGTGTTTCATCCTGGTTGGCTTGCCCACAAGCAGAAGAAAATCAGTTCAATTAGTTGGGTGGTGACGCGCGGTCAATTATGTGGCATTGTGTGTGAAAAGAAAAGAATTTTATTTCGTGTTTCATCCTGATTGGTTTGCTCAAGTCCTTCCTACATCATCGTTGATCGGGAGGCACGTTGCATTAAAATAAGTTTAAGTTTTACTGTAAATGACTGTAAAAAGTTCTTCCATATCATCAATGTCGTCTGGGTAATCGTGATGAAAAATTACATTTATTCAGTATTTAAATACCTGTGCGCGAGTGTTTTGGTGTGCTAATTAGAAAGACCTTCCCATAGCATCGTTGCTCGGAAGGCTCGCCGACGGGTTTGTTTTGAAAGTCCTCCCCATAGCATCGTAGCTCGGGAGGCATCGAAAAGCCAATACCTTATCCTACTAACCCAAAAAAATAATAATCACGTGATGCTTGAAGGAGATGCTGTGGATTCAACGGTCTCAAGCGGTATCAACAAGTATATAGCGAAAAACTATGTGCTTGATGAGTCTGCAACTTCAACTATCGGACTAACATTCCTCCCTTTTGTTGAACTGCAGGCTTCTTGGGAGGGCGCCGGTATTGACTAATAAAGTCGGGGTCTTCAGGGGTTAAACAGTGAACGGATGGTTGGCTCCCACTGATCATTTTTGATTCATTGTTTAACTTCAGCTGATCTGTCAATAACGGAGTAGCAGCTCATTGGCAGTCAACCATGCTCATGCTCATGCTCATGCTCAGTAATTTCCATACAAATTTTATTCGCTTTGCGCCTATCGTGGGCTTAACCAATCGCATCCAAATTTTAAGAGCTTGTTTGGACCCCTAAAAGGGACCCGAAAAATGTGTTGCTGATTGGATTTTTATCATTTTCAATTTTCCCATATAACTAGATTCCACCCTACTGTCCATCTATTGGCAATCATTAGTTTTTGAAATTTTTAAGTATGTATTGACGCAAATTTTTTGCGAGGCTCTACATTGGAATTTCATAAAAAGTTCAAACAAGTTTTGAACGAGCTCAACTGTGATAAATATGATTATCAATGCAGAAAAAGGCATTTAAGATTGTTTTCAGTTGATAAGACTTCTACTTCCGTTGAAATTGTTAAGTTTTTTGAAATTGAAGAAGCCTGCGATAAATAAGTTCTATTTTTCTATGTCTAACTAATGAAATTTAATGCTGTTGCAAACACACACATAACTCCAACTCGTATCTCTTTTACAGGGATGCCTTGTTCTTCTTCCTGCTGCTGATCGACCTGAGCAAAGCTGGTATCCTAGCCCAGCTGGCCCTGTGCGGATCGAGCCAGTCGGAAGTGACGATGAACATTGCGCGCGGGATGGAAATCCTCGGACCGGCCATCTCGCTCGACACGCTGGTGGAAACGCTGGTGATCGGCGTCGGAACGCTATCCGGAGTCCAGCGGCTCGAGCTGCTGAGTGGATTCGCGGTGCTGTCCGCGATCGTCAACTACATCGTCTTCATGACCTTCTACCCGGCCTGTCTGTCGCTGATCCTGGACCTGTCCCGCAACGCCGGCAATCTGATCCAGAAGAACAAGAAGGAGAACCTGATTGCGCGCGTCCTGACCGAAGAGGACCAGAAGCCGAACCCGGTGGTGCAGCGCGTCAAGCTGATCATGTCCAGCGGGCTGATGATCGTGCACGTGCTCAGCCGGTTAGCGATCTCGGAAAAGGACTCGGACACGGCCGAGCAAATTATCGCCTCGCACAGCCACGAACATTTGGCCGCTCTCAACAAGACTGAACCGAACGAGATCTCCGAATTTATTATGAGGTAAGTCGTTTTTTTTTGCTGATTTCCTGGATCGCTTTTCTTCACACCGTGTTTGCAGCGGGCCAATTAAAGCCGGTTAAAAGCTGCTTTCGTCACAGCAGCGTCTGGCTTTCCGGTTTTCGGCACCTCTTCGTTCGATATTTGCTAAACTAACCACAGTTCAATAAACTATGCGGACGAGCTTGCCTGCGTGACGTCATCAGAACACGGGCAAAACCTGTTCTTAGTTATCGCAGTGAGATGCGAGTTATTCGGAAAGATAACACAATTTTGTAGCAAGATACATGGGAATTTCCTCGAATGAGGTGAAGATTGACGTAGATTCGGGATACTTTGCGTCATTCGGGGCTGGAATTTCAATCCATGTGATAAAATGCGTCAGAGACATCCTGGGGCGAAACATTATGGTAAGAAGGATGTTGTTCAAGGTTGATGCTAAATGTATGATAGTTTGTCATAACTTAATTTATTACGCTCCTATGACGGGATTGGTGTTATGTTTGATGTTTTACGCATTATTTAATAAATCCTGGTCAAATAAATCTTTTTTTTTGCAATTCCGTCGTGAAACTACTTACTTTTCCTGTCATTCTTGAACGACGAAATAGCCTACTTTTCTGTTCCAAAAATAACAGAATCGAATAGTAACACTTTTCAAAATAAATGCTGAAAAGTTGAACTTTTCAGCACTTGTTTCGAAAAGTAACACTTTTCAACATTTTTTTAATTTAAACCATTTATGGACAAAATACATAAACATTTGACTTAAAATTTCTCTCAATGTGTGTTTTCGGAATTGCAAAAAATGTTGTATGGAACACGTTGCAAAACTTGATTTTTTCAGCACTCTTCGTATTTATCCAACTCGGTGAACCTCGTTGGATAAATGTACAACTCGTGCTGAAAAAATCCTCTTTTTGCAACTTGTTGCATAAACTACTATTTTGTGTTTTGGAAACAGCATTTTGACAGAGGTACCTATTTACAAACTCTCAAAAAGCAAAAGATTGTTTTTATTGGATTTAAAAAAAAAAAAAAACTCCAGAAAACGAAAATTATGACAAACCGGTTCACCGTCGTGCGATTGGAGCAACCGCGGTACGGAGTGAACTTAACTCGATTACTAATATTTCCTTGCGTTTCTCCTCCCCTTTAGGTGGCTCTCGATCAGCACCGAGCAGATCGTGACGTACATCCTGATCATCGCGTTGGGCGTCAAATTCGTCTTCTTCGACCGTCACAATCTGTCGGACCAGATTCTGCTATCGGTAGCGAACGAAGCGGCGGCCGCGGCCGCAGCTGCCGCAGCCGCCCAGCAAAAGCAGAAGCTAGAGGAACAGCAGCTCGTCGCGTCCAGCACGTTTACGCTGGCGGAGGCGGTTCCGGTAGAGGACAAAGCTACCCAGAGCGAGTTGAGCCTGATTGCGAGGTCGCGGGCCAAGAGCATGGGAGCGGAAGACGAGCTGGATTCGGACGATTTGGAGGATGAGCTGGTGGAGCGGGAACCACGGCCGTTGGACGTTTGTCTGGAGATCATGAACGACGGCAAGGACGGAGCGGCTGAGCTGACGGACGAGGAAATCAAGATGATTGTAAGGGCCGGTAATGGGCACTGTCCGCTGTACAAAATAGAGTCCGTCATTGGAAACGCTGAACGGGGTGTTAAAATCCGACGAGAGTTGATCCAGAAGGAAGCCAATTTGCCGATCAACGCGTTCAAGCATCTTTCGTACAAGAACTATGACTACTCGAAGGTGATGAATGCATGCTGCGAAAATGTCCTCGGTTACGTGCAGATTCCCGTTGGTTACGCTGGTCCTTTGATACTGGACGGTCGCCGTTTTTACGTTCCGATGGCTACGACCGAGGGCGCGTTGGTTGCCAGTACCAACCGTGGTTGCAAAGCGATTTCTGTTCGTGGAGTAACCAGCTACGTGGAGGATATTGGAATGACCCGTGCGCCGTGTATCCGATTCCCGAACGTCCTTCGGGCGGCACAAGCCAAACGGTGGATGGAAACTTCGGAAAACTTTGCCGTCATCAAGAAGGCCTTCGATTCCACCAGTCGATTCGCTCGACTCCAGGAGGTGCACATTGCCATGGACGGACCGGTACTGTACGCTCGCTTCCGTGCCCTGACGGGTGACGCCATGGGAATGAACATGGTCTCCAAGGGTTCGGAAATGGCTCTCCGTGAGGTTCAGCGAGTGTTCCCGGAAATGCAAATCATCTCCCTTAGTGGGAACTTTTGCGCAGACAAGAAACCGGCGGCCATCAACTGGATCAAGGGACGCGGCAAGCGTGTGGTCTGCGAAGCCATCATTCCAGCGGACAAGGTGCGTTCGATTCTGAAAACAAACGCCCGCACATTGGTCCAGTGTAACAAGCTGAAGAACATGACCGGATCGGCGGTTGCCGGCAGCATCGGTGGAAACAACGCACACGCGGCCAACATGGTGACGGCCATCTACATTGCCACCGGCCAGGATCCGGCCCAGAACGTGACCAGCAGCAACTGCTCGACCAACATGGAACCGTACGGCGACAACGGCGAAGATCTGTACATGACCTGCACAATGCCATCGCTCGAGGTGGGAACCGTGGGCGGCGGAACTGGTCTGCCCGGCCAGGGCGCCTGTCTGGACATGCTCGGCGTGCGCGGCGCTCACCCAACCCATCCGGCCGAAAACTCCAAACAACTGGCCCGCGTCATCTGCGCCACCGTAATGGCCGGCGAGCTCAGCCTGATGGCCGCCCTGGTCAACAGCGATCTAGTCAAAAGCCACATGCGGCACAACAGGTACAACTCAATTTCCATCCAAAACCCACAGCAACTAATCAATCAACTCTTCGCTTCCTCAGATCCTCGGTGGCCGTAGTTCCCGGCGTGACACCAGCACCTGCCCCAAGCAGTACGCCCAGTGCGGCGCCCAGCAGCCAATAACGGCTACTGCGCGTTAGAACTACCTCAAAGACAACGACGACGACGACGTCGACTGCCCGTGGAAGCGTCGCAAAGCCCGCGGTGAGTACGCAGAGCCGATTGCGAGAATAAATTATTGATTAGAACTTTAGGATTAGAACATACTGTCTCTTGGACGTAGATGGACATCTACGAGGAATGAATTATGCTGAAAATGAACTGAAAGAGCGAAACAAAAAATGCAGGCATATTGTACATATTTTCACAAACAGGACGGGATAAACAAGTTTTAACTTACACACAAACACACACACATACACAAACACACGCAATGCAAAACGTTACTCTCGAGACAGCTTTTACCGGCAACCTGCTCTTGTACATAAGATTTTAGAGACTAATGATAGAAGAACGAGCAACTTTCAGCATCCCTTCTAAACTTGGAAAACAAAAACATTGAATCAATTTTGTAAATGTTGCCATCAGTTTGTTTTTGAAGGGGGGTACAACCGACCGAGAGAAGGAAACTAAACATTGAACAGCGCAATTGAAAACAAGGAGTAGTAATTGCGAAAAGCACAGATCATAAAAGCTGGACTTGTGCGAAAGCTGCTGATATGGGAAAGAGAAGGAGAAGAATGTTTGCTAGGATTTTCGACACAGTGAATTACAACTATTTATAACTCTTGATTAATTATGTCAATATTTGGTGCTACATGCAGACGCATAAAAAACTGAAGATCCTTAGAAGCAAAAGTTGGGTCGTGGTGATTTCCTCGTCTAAAACTATCCGTACTCCATTGTAACCTATTTATATTATTTCGTATATTGTTCTTTTCCAGTAGCTCTCTCAACTTGTCAAAATCTTTGACAGAGAAGCAGGTCAGCTTGGTTCCAAATCGGGTTAAGCAGCTACACTACTGCAAAAAAAAAAAACAAACAAACTTACACTTTTTCGTGTTTGACAGTTTGCGGCAAACTCGCAAACAAGGCAAAATGTATGCAGGTTGACGTTTGTACAAACAAATCCAGGCAAACTGTCAAAACGTGCGAGTTTGTTAGTTTGCCGTAGTGTAATGGATCCTTTAGTTTGTAATTGGGCTTGAAACCACTCTTGAGCAATTCCAGCTCAAATCAGGAATTTTTCTGGTATTTTTGTACCCGACCTAAATAAGCCATTTTTGTGTATACACTGAAAGAATCCAACATAGTAATCTTAAGTGTTATTTCACGTGAGTGTCTCAAAAAATCAACACGATACATTCACATGCTTTTCCTTTGACCCATACATATTGTCCATACCAAATTGATGTGAAAATCATTGGAAATCAGCTGATCGTTAGCGAAAAACCTTTCATCCTTTTTCCAATGATGTTCACTTGAGATTCAAATGAATTTCACGTAGATTTGCCCCATTCGACATTTTCTTTGATTTTGACGTGGAAAACACGTTAGATTGAAATGTTTTGGTTTTTGAATGTGGTTGGCGAAAATTTCTTCATAAGTAAGATGGCTACGAACGGTGATGGAGCAAAAATTGCTCTTTGGGTTGAAAAATGGTTTAAACGCGGGTTTTGCGTGATTATTTAGAGAATTATTGTATTATTTAAATAAAAAGGGCTAAGGCGGGCTATTTCTTGGGTAAGTAAAATCAAGAGAAAAGTATTGCTTCTAAAAGTTAATACAGTAAGACATTTCCATTATTTTTTCAGATGAATAAATTACGGCCAGTGTTTGTGGTGGATTCAACGCGGAAACAGAATCTGGTCCCTATTTAACTGTTTTGTGTTAGAGAAGAAATATTTATTCTTTTAAGTGATTTTAATTTTATTTTGTAATGCAAAAATTAGGAAAAAATAAAGATATATTTATAACGGAAACTGTGCAAAAACTGTCTGCCTGTGTGGATCAATCGGACCGCGCACTGGACTCACAATCCAGAGGTCGCCGGTTCGAATCCCGGGCGGACGCAAAAAAATTCTAAGTGTAAATATAGGTATTCGGTGCCCTCTCCCCGTGCCCATACCTTCACACTTAGGAGACCCGGGAGGCGGAGTCTTGTCGCAAAAAGAACGATACACGCCTGTGGATCCGTTGACGAAACCGCAAGGTTTAAGAGGGCCACATTATAAGGTGTTACGTCGATTCCATCCGTGCAAACAATAAATTAAAATTGAAAAAAAACCACCCTTTTTACTCACCTGAATACCAATAGAAATAATTTGATTGACACAACAATATCATTTAACATTCATGTGAAAAGCACTACAAATTCATGTGCGTCATCACGTGAAGTTAACGTGTTTTGCATTTGACTTTACCGTGTTCCGCTATGTATATTTTCGAAGTGATTTGCACATGACATTCATATGTAAAGTCGTATGGGGCAGATTCACTTGTGAAACATGTGATATTGCTATGTGACTTTCTTTCAGTGTATGGAGCCAATTATACTCGAAAATAACAGTAAGTTATTAAAATATTTTTGTATTTTGTAATTTAAAAATGTCTATATCTCGAAGCCGTTGCATCGCATCAAAAAATGGTCAAAAACAAACTTGTAGGAAATTGTAAAAGGCAAACTTATAGCAAATTGGACGAGCTTTCCGGCAAAAATATTTTCGAGACACGGAAAGCAAGTCTGTCATTTAGAAAATGCAAAAAACCATAAAAAACCCAATTTTTCAACATTTTAATTTTTAAAAGCGCTGTAACTTCACAAGGAATGGACATAGGACAATGGTCAATATGGAGACTTTAATGTAAAATTGTCAGGGGAATCAATTCCCACCATCGGTTTTTGAAAATTTTGAGGTTTACCACTTTTCAAAAAAACAGTTTTAGTAAATGATTTTTGTTTTTTTTAGGAGAGACATGCCATCCTGCATTTTTCGTGAGTCTTTTTGTAACGTTTTAGGCTATTTCCTCAAAAAATTTGAACGAAAAAAAATCGTGACATCACCTTCACATTTAACTTTTAAACTAAAAAATTTAAAAATCTCATGGAAGTGGCGTGTATTTTTATTTCAGTGTATTTTTTTCGGAAAGCCCGTCCAATTTCCTACAAGTTTGTCTTTGTCCACTTTTTGATAGGATGCAACGGCTTCGAGATATAGACATTTTTAAATTACAAAATACAAAAATATTTAAATAACTTACGCCCTGCTCAAATGTTATTTTCGAGTACAATTGGCTCCATATACACAAAAATGGCTTATATAGGCCTCGGATAACATGTCTAAATGGTTTCATTGAATTCGGATAGGGTCGGGTACAAAAGTACCAGAAAAATTTCTGATTTGAGCTGGAATTGCTCTCTTATAAAATACTAACCTCCATTTGAAATAAACGCGAAGTTTCTCTACAGCAGCATCCAATTGCTTGCCTTTAGAATTGAAGCGTACCATTTAAAATATCATGCCAATGGTGGCAACGCTTGCTTAAAGCGTATCCTAGATCTTATACCTTCCCAAAAACGTCCCGTCTAACACCAATCGAAACACCGTGGAGATTTTCCCTTGTCCCCTTAAAAAAGTGTAGCATCAACACTAGAGTTGTGAGATTATCTTTCGAGCAGGGAAAACAGTTCGCATTTTCTTTTTTTTCGGATAAATAACTGATCGGTCTTTATTAAGCATGTTCTGAGAGCTTTTCCAACACAAAATGTAGATTTGCGCATGCACACAGTTACGGGATTACAGTAAAAAAAAAGAACTTATAAAACGCAGTATCAGAAGTACTGGCTGGCCAAACGAACACGCTTCTGTGTAAATGCCAAGCTAGCTCGCCTGCACGAATCTTCAATGTGCTTCCTAAATCTAGAAAAAAAAATCATCCGGATGGCGCGTCGTCGTCGTCAACATTGCGAGAGTTTTGAGATTGCGGGTTCGGCGTGCACTATCAAAAGTTCCGGCCCAAGTAGACCACGGAGTCGCCGCAGTCCTCCCGGTACAGCTCGACGAAGCCCAGCTTGCTGTAGAATTGGTACATAAACTGATCGGTTTGCTCGATGCACACGTGAACACCGCTGGAAGATCCGTTTGAGCGTAGCATTGCCAGCAGGACGGTTACGAGACGTTTGCCTAGCGCTTCGTCTTCCAGCAGATGGGGTTTGAGGATGCGGGTGGACAGAATCGACGGGTGGGTGTTTAGGACCGCGACAGGATAATCGTTCTTAAAGTTATGGAAATACAGAATACAATCGCGAGCGAGCTGGTTTGCTTGGGCGGTGGTGCCGGTTGGTGAGCTGGGTGGTTCTTGTGGAGGGACTCCGTTTTCCAATATGGATAGTGGATACTTGAGACACATTTCCGGGACCCAGCACTGTTCCATGTTGCGCAGGAAGGTCTTGGTGTCTATTGCGGCACACGCGTATCCGACAACTTCGGAACGATTGTTCTCCGCCACGATGCAGAGCTGCGGGGCGATTGTCAGAAACGGTCCCAGGTATCGATCGGCTAGTACGTTCTTCAAAGTGTCCGAACCGAGGTTGAAGGGTTCACCGTCATTCGCCGTCCGGTTGCATACGTCCAGCAGGATCGCCTCGTCGGTGTAAACGTAGGGTCGCATCGTGTAAAGGTTGACCGCGGACGTTTCCGGCAGTTTGTACAGGAACAAATCGTTTCCGACGTCCAGCGGGATAAGTCGCTGCAGGTCTGCCACCAAACCACCCCGAAACACCCACGGCTCCTGATCACCGGAAGTGAAGGTTTCCTTCCAACCTTTGCTGAACCCTGAAATGTGTAATTTCAATCAGTTACAAGCATTCACACGAACTAATTTAAGCTACTCACAGGTGTAACCGCCCTGGGTGTAAGAATTAATGTTGGCCGGAAAGTTCCCCATTGCGAGCCACTTGACGTAAGCGCTCAGCATTGACAGCACGGCCGCAATGTCCCACACGTACGAAAACAGATCGTAGCACAGCTCCTTGTTTGGACAGCGGGCAATCTTGCGCGTCACTCGGAAAATCGTCTGACAAAGATTCTCGAACGTCTCCGACCGGCGAATCCATTCCTGCACCTCGCTCTTGTTGCAGCCATCCTTGGTGGTGGTGCTAGATTCACCGGACGTCGTTCCGTTGTTCAAGTGGTGACCGTCACTGGCTGCACTCTTCGAATCCCCCGCAGTCGGAGTCGTCGCCAGGCTTGGCTTGCGTGACCGGTTTTTGCACAGCACCTGGGCGTTTATCTTGAGCCAGTGGAACTCGGCCAACAGCTGGAGCGCCTTGCTGCCGTGCTCGAACGGTAGATAGAACAAGTCGCACAGCAGCATGATGTCGGCGCAGGTCAGTTCCTTTTCGTGGGCGTTCCTGAAAACGAGCAGGGTTGAAGATTGCTGGAAGCGAAACAACTTGAAGCACCTACTTGAACTCTGCCATCTCTGCGTTCGATACCAACGACGTGTCCGAACTCTCAACTTGCATGCTTCCGGAACAGGTCTAGAAAAGAAGTGGCAATTTCAGAACACTTTTAGACTCTCAAAATTCCCTTAACCCTTACCGATGTCGTCTCCGACATCATCACGTCGTCAAAGTGGGTCTTCATCACGTGCTTCGGCGACGTCAGACTACTTCCGCACTCCATCGGTTCCACCGCCTTCACGCCGCCGTCGTCCTCCTCAATGTTGATTTTAACCTGATTGATCACCACCTCATCGTTGACGGTCATGTTCTCCTCACTCGCATCGACCATTTTCACCTCGTTTTCGTCCAGATCAACCTTAGCTTGCACCTCCTCCTCGGTCTTGAGTTCCTCGTCTACGAGCAGTGGAATTTCTAGTGATTTTCGCTTCTCCGTCGATTCGTCCAGCTGCTGCTGCTCCAGGTCGTTCTCAATCACGGCGTCGTCCTCCAACGGTTCGCTCATGTTGCCCTTGTCCTCGCCGCTGCAGTCGTCGATTGACGCGTCCGTCGTTTTAATGCTCATGATCGGGCCGGGAATGCTCGAGATGGGGATGGTCGTCGGGATGGCAAGGTTCGTCACGGCGGCGGCCACCGGATTTGGCAGTGATTCGTTGGTGACGACCTTGGTGGCGGACACGAGCGAGTTCATGATTGGCGCGGGCACGCTTTCCGGGGCGCTCGTTACGGTGCTGCAAACGTCCGCGAAAAGCTGCAGCTGCGTCGTGTTGACCTCGGGCACGGGCATCGGGTTCGCGGTGGTCGTCGTCGTCGTGCTGGTGCTCGTCAGCGTCATGCACGTATTCACCGATGGAATGATTGGAATGATGGGCATGACCACTGTGCGAGGGGGGAAAAATAGTCGATTACTTGAGTTGAAAGGGAAAAGCTTTTAAAATTCCAGCGATACTCACTAGTTACAGCCGGTTGCGGTTTGCTGATCGGTCCCCACGCTTCCTTTTCTGCAAGAAGATCAAACTAGAATCAATCAAGTCGAACGCATGAATCGCAGATGCTACCTTGATAAAACTCCGGCAACCAGTTTGCGATGGCATTTTTAAGCGCCAGCCGTGGATGGTACACATTCTGCGACAAAAAGGCTGGCGCATCCTCCTGGCAAATTCCGTCCTCGTTTTCCGTTTCCAGCTTAATATCCGACGACACGGACGAACTGATCTTCGTGTCTGAGCTGCACTTGCTCCAAAAGGCAAGCGTCTGAATGGCGATGGAATTGGCGTGAAACTCACAGTTCGGGTTGGTGACCACGCCGCGCAGCAGCGGAATAATCTCCGGCGAGCGGCCCGAGTACGGACCCAGGAAGACACGCTTCTGGTCGTAATCGTTGGCGTGCAGATTGTCCCAAATAACGGGCGGTCGTTTGAGCACTTCCGTGATCTCCTGAATGCACTCGACCGTAAGCAGCTTGGAAATGACCTTCTCGCCGGTCCACAGAATGTCAATGTTGCCGATAAGCTTACTTCCCAGCGTGTTGAGATATTCCGACTGCTTCACCGTGGGAACCGCCCTTGAACTGCAGTACTGCGTCGGACAAAACAGAAACCGGGGACAATTCAAGTGGTTGTAAACCTCGTTCGTCACCGACACCTGCGCGTACGCAAAGCTCTGGAACACTTCCTTGTCCGGTTTGCTCATTTCCGGCTCGATGTCATCGAACAGCAACGCGAACGCTTTACACCCAAACTGTGACACCTGGTCCAGCTTTCGCTTCAAAGTGGCCAGCTCCTTACTGCTGCTGTACGTGATGTCCAACCCCGGCGAAAGCGCGTAATAAAAATTAATATTCTGCTCGTGGGCCGCACTAATCAGCCCGGTCAAATGGTCCGCCTCCTCGACGGTGTACAGCTCCCGCCAGTAAGCTCGGTGTTTGTAGTCATCCTTCGGGGCATAAATGTACGAGTCCATGCCCCATTGCTTCATCTTCCGGAACAGATCCTTGCGCTGCTCCGTCGTCCACGGCCGCCCGTAAAATCCTTCCACCACGCCGCACAGGAAGCTGGCCTCCCGTTCCGACCCATCACAGCGCGGTTTACTATCGCCGGAACCGAGCACCGGAGACAATTGCTGCTGCTGCTGCTGTTCCTTCGATGGTTCGGCCATGATTGTTTATGCGATTTTTTTTTTGCGCACTCCTCCCTTGCAAATCGAAAAACGCTGTTTCTCAAGCTAAGCGAACAATAAAAGTGCCTTATTTCATAAATTTCGCTTAAAATTGCAGCTGAATTTTAAAATTATGCAGTTAAATCTACTTAAAAAGTTAATTTAAACATGAAAATTTACCGAATTATTCCAAAAACTGTCCACTGTTTATGTTGCGGCACGAAAAGTCGACTTTCAGATGCAAAATGTTTTCCTTTCTTGCGTTTTGTCGACTTGTGACAGCTGTACACGTTCGATCGAGGTTGAACAAGTTTTTTTGTAATTGGATCCGAAACTAATTTAGAAATGAGTAACAAAGATTTACCCTCGGTTTTACCCCAAATCGATGCCAACATTTCAAAAAGCATCATGTACAAACCATGCGTTTTGGGTAAAACGCATTTGAATGTTGAGCATCCATTTTCAATTACGATTTTTATATAAAAGCAAAATAAGATGTTCTAATGATAACAAACGATGAAAAAAGTTGCTTTTGTTGATACTTGATCATCTATAATCAATAAAACATTATTTCCGTAATTTTATTTGAGAAAAACAAACATAACATCTTTTGAAATCACCAACGTCGATATCACCCTGCTGTCACTGAGGGGGGCGCTTTGTTATGATTCGTATTTCTTCGCCGAATGTACATGGCGCTTTTTTCTTGTTGCTTTTTTTTCGTCACGAGGTTTATGTAGCCTTTTGTTTGACAGGTTGACAGGGCTATATAAACAGGGACTGCTGATGGCAGAGATTTTATTTATGTTACTTTATTTAAAATCATGATTAAACAGACTTTACTGATGTAACTTTTGCTCATTTTTGGTGGAGAGGTAGCTTATTAGAAGTACTTTTAATAACCCAGAAAGTGTCAAAATGTACATGATGCCTTTTGAAATGTTACCGTCGAAATGAATGTTTGTTTGTTTTTTTTTTTTTTTTTTTGAACATGATTTTGCATCCATTCCTCGCAATTTCGATTTGTTTTGTTTTGCCTTCCTCACTTTACTGAGGGATGGCTATAAAATCACTCGAAAAACGAACTTTTTAGTTAAACCTCCTATACCTTCCTTAGTACATATCGACTCAGAATCACCAGCTGAGCAAATGTCTGTGTGTTTGGCTGTATGTAGACATGTGTACCAAATCAATGTCACTGGAATATCTTGTCACAGGCTCAACCGATTTGGTTTTAATCGATCCGTCTTAACGTCCCCTAAGTTGCTATTGAAATTCATGCAGTTTTATCATGTGTTTAAAAAGTTATGTTAAAAAAACTGTTTCACATTAAATTAAAATTATGGTAAAAAGGGTGTTTTTGTTCATGAAACCCTCACATGTTATATATTAAAAATAAAGCATATGAGAAGACCTTTCTTGTGGGTTAAGAATTTCCAAGATCTGACTTACCTATCTAAAATTACAAGCAGTTTAAAAAATGGTCTGAATTTACATAACCTCAAATGGTCCCGTCTGATTGCCACGAAAAAGCCTTGTAGAGGGATGCCATTTTCCTGAAAGAGGGTGTTGTATAATCTTGACAAAAAGTCTGTAGGAAGTCTGTTTTTTTTTTACTCGTCACTTATTTTTATTTTTATTAGGACCTCTTAGGTGCTGCGATCATGTTAGGGGAGATCCATAAACCATGTGGACACTTTAGGGGATTGTAATCAATCTATAAATGAGAGGAAGGCACCAACCACCTAAAGGTGGATTAAGTTACGTTGTTTTTCGTTTGTCTACTTTTTAACTGGGCTACAGCCCAGTTAAACAACGCTCAGTCACCGAAAAAGTACTGTATCTCATTTATTTTGTCAAAAGATCTTATGCACATAGGAAACCCATGGTGCACTGGATAATTTCTTAAGAATTTCGTAAATCGACTTTTAATTGTATATTTGTGTGAAACTTTGTACATTGATTACTTATGTCCAAATAAGCTATTTTGCATTATTAGTTTCTTTATACAAGTTTCCATGCACATTTGAAGGCTGTCCATAGAAAATTGTTGTGAAAACATTCGAAAATCTGTATCTCGAGAAGCGATCGACTGACCGATTTGGTGTCTTCGGCAAAGTTGTAGATTATGAATAGGACTATTCAGAAAAATAACACTCTAAAAATATTTACCTTTTTTATAAATAACTTTTTTTTTACAAAATTTTGAATTTGACAAACTTTAACTCCTTCGATTCTTTTTCAGTTTTTGTAGTGCCGACTTTTGACTAATCAATTCCTAAGCAACCTGGGCTGGACAATTGTCACACATACATGACGAAATCCAGTCTGCAACCCGCTAAGATCACCATCTCCATGCGAATGCGAATGCGAATGCGAATAGAAAGTGCCAACTTTTGAGCTACACTCAACCCCCGGTGATTTGTCACTTTTTCTTTGACAATTTTTTAGGTTGTACCCCGTTGGTTGGTCAAAGTCAAACTAAAAAGTGACGAAATGTCACTTTTTACACGGGACTCACAATCCTTGTCCATCTTTGAAAAATTATATTCGAAAATATGAGAAAATTCTCTACAATTTGCTCTTTGGGCATTGTTGACCCGACCTTTGTTTGACGAGATATAGATAAGGACTCAAAAATGACTAACTCCTCGTCGCCGAGCTCCTGTGGTCTATTGGTTACAGGTTTCGTTTGATAAACGGGAGGTCGTGGTTTGAAACCCACATGGCTTGGCACCACCTTTCCTCGTACTTTTCACATGTTTCGAGGACCGGCTGTGCTCTGTATATTTGCATCTGCGGAGTGCGCTGGGCCCAACCGCAAAATGTGCTTGGAGGGACAAAAAAAACTGCTTAGCAAGAGTCCCGGTCTTTCGGGATTTCACTGGGAACACATCCTAAGTAGCGTAATAAAAAAGTGCACTTCAGTTCTAGCGACACATATGGAAAGTACAACAGCACAGAGGAAAGGAAAAATGTTACGGCGTGTGGACAGATCAACACACTTGCTCAACAATAGCGCGTGTGCTTTGTTCCCCAAATGCCCAAGAACAGCAAATTGGCAGCCTCTGCAGATCTAAAAATAGATCAGCAGGTCGACAATAGATCAAATAAATGGTCGCAGTGGACTCATGGCAATCAAACAAAAAAAAAAAAAAAAAACTCCTCGTCACAGTGTCCTGATGCAAACAAAGATCGAGCTCGAGCTGTCACTGTCCCTGCGAAATATGTTAACTGTCATCGGGCGGTAGGCCTTTAAAAACCAGCCATAAGTCGCTTGACAACAACAAAACTTTTGCTAGAAAGCGACAAAGCTTGACAACAACAAAACTTTTGCTAGAAAGCGAAAGCAGATCTAATGCAAACAAACCAACTTTCGTGTCACTCAGAGGTGTGATTCGACTAGAAAGCCTTAGAGAGTGCTAAAATGTATCCCTATGAAAAAAATAAATAGAAAATGTAAACATTTAAAATATTTTGAAAATTGAAAAAAATGTTTTTTCAAAATCACCGGCTTCTGTAGAGCATATTAAATCGATGTGGGACGTTAAAATTTTATTTTAGATTTTAAATTCACTAGCGTGCACAGGGTGGGGCAACATGGGGCAACTGCCCCACCATCTACAGAAATTTGTTCTAAATTTGGTCAGGGGGTATCCACAAATGACGTATTTTTCAAAACGTGCATATTATTGCCCCACCTTCCTCAAAGAGCTGGGCACGCTAGTGATTTTATTACCCCGTAGTTTATGCATGGTCTAAGGAGTCTAAGGAATAACCAAAATACAATCTAAGGAGTCATTCTAGGTTAACGGTAGTTTTTTTTTCGGACTGCTCAAGACATTTAAAAGACAACCACCTCTTTTAATTTGCTGAAATAATTTATTACCTCATATATATATATATATCATTTGTTGCTTCATAATTGCTGTCTCTGTGGTTCGTGAATGTGTGTTTATGTACGATCTTGTTCACTACCTTTTGCTTCTCTGTGTAATGTGTGTCTTGTGTATATTATCCATGCACTTTTATTTGGTTCATTGGGTTTCCTTCTTAGCATTCTCTGTTTTCTCGGTCTTTATTTTCCGAAATCATGGGAGCCTTTATCAGTTGCGTTGTGTTATAATTATGTTTAGCCTTTTTTTTAGGTCTCATGCAACTGTAATAGGGGAACCATATGCGTCTCATAATGGCCGAGACAATAGCTTAAAACTATTTGCTGTAACTTGTTTAAGGATTTTTGTTCAATTTTTAATGTTTTGGATACTCGACATATTTGAATGATTTTATGTTGTAGGTTTATCAATTTAAATAGGGTGGATTAGCCAATTATGTAGATCGGTAATAATAGAACAGTTGAATCTCACTTCAGGTTTAAAATGCATTCTCAAAACCCTTATGGTGCACACTTTTGAATGTGTTGTTCTTTTAATGCAGATTTTTTTTCTTTTGCAATAAATGTGAACGCATAAAGTCTTATTTTTGACAGCACAAGATAGTTTCATTTTAAGATATCGTTTTAAGCTTATGTCGAAAATGATTGAATGCTCATTGTTTTGGTTTCTAAATTTATTTAGTTTTTGTTTTTTTTTTGTGTTTGCAATAATTGAAATTGAATTCCCAAACAGCGTTTGCATGTTTATAAATATATATCTAACGTGTAGATCACTCTCTGGCTTGTGTGTGTGATAAGGAGGAGTTTGAAGTAAGTTAAGGTTTCGTTTGGAATACTAATTCAATCAACCGATAACCGGGGTTTGGCAACGGAATATACTTCTGAAGGGAACATATATATTGAAGGCAAACACATGTTTCTTTTTCTAATGCAGACTAGATAAGAAGTAGTTGGAAGATAAGATAAGTCGTGGCGGGACAGAACAGGTGGATTACGAAAACATTGCACAGTTCCTCGATTGATTTCAGCTATCTGCTCTTCTCTTCTGTGTGACTGACTGACTGACTACTGGAAGAAGATAAGCGTGGGGCAGGTTGGAAAATATGATATTGTTTAAATTTGGTTTGAAAATAGCTAATTTGATGGACGATTTTCGTTTGCCGACTTATCTAAAACATTCAAGAAAGACGCGATGAAATCCATTGTAAACATTATAGTAGCGTGTACCTAGTATTCGTGATGAGTTTGTTGCACCTAATATGATATGAAATATTGGGCAAATGTGTTTACTCCACTACTAACAGTTTTGATAATTCGGAGAGAGAGGACAAAACAGGAACAACAAATGCTTGAATTGTGTTTGTGTGTAAATATGCATTAATATTCACTTCTTGGTTTAATTGGTAATATATGCTCATTCACTTATATACAAATATTGTTTTTCCTTTTACAGTATGTAAAAAAAGTATTTACACCCCTTGGGCACTATGCACATTTTGTGATGAAACATGTAAACAATTTAATGTTGACATAAACCTAGTACTACGTTTTGTTCAGAAACTCATGCCGAACATTTTGCTGCAAAAAGCTCATGAAAAGATGTTTTCTATAAAAAGTTATATAACAAATACTATTACAAAAATAAAAATGGTGCAAAAAAAGTTTGTACACCTTTCGAAAAATTAACATAATTAAAGTTATTTGTTGACAAATCACCATAAATCCTGTCTCCCAACTCCAAATAGGCATCCTTGACTGATTAAAAAAATAATTTGGATTGATTATAAAGTTTACTAATTACTTAGTATAAAAGTTTATATAACTCTGGAAATTCTATATAAAACTTATCTAAACTTTATTTTGCAAACTTTCAATTTAACTAAATGTCAATATATTACCATAGAATTGCTAAATAAACATTTTGGAGTGGGTATAACACCATTTTGGGGGTCTTTGTATCGCTAGAATAGATTTTTCGTTGGAATTTCGTACCAACCCGGAATTACGTCGTCGAAAAATCCGCCGGCATCCGAACCGGTCCACAATTAACAAGTCAACCTATGTGGCATCGGAAAGGGCATAAAATTTCCGATCTTTTGATACCCATACATCTAGGTTTTCTATAAAACCCACGTTTTTAAATACCTGGGCAAAAAGTAAGTTTGATCCACGAGAACAAAAATTACGAAATTCCATACATTATTGGCAGATTGCTCAAACGAAACCATAACAACGTTTTTGCCTAGGTATTTAAAAACGTGGGCTTTATAGAAAACCTAGATGTCTGGGTATCAAAAGATCGGAAATTTTATGCCCTTTCCGATGCCACATAGGTTGACTTGTTAATTGTGGACCGGTTCGAATGTCGGCGGATTTTCCGACGACGTAATTCCGGGTTGGTACGAAATTCCAACGAAAAATCTATTCTAGCGATACAAAGACCCCCAAAACGGTGTTATACCCACTCCAGAATGTTTATTTAGCAATTCTATGGTAATATATTGACATTTAGTTAAATTGAAAGTTTGCAAAATTAAGTTTAGATAAGTTTTATTTAGAATTTCCAGAGTTATATAAACTTTTATACTAAGTAATTAGTAAACTTTATATTCAATCCAAATTATATTTTTAATCAGTCAAGGATGCCTATTTGGAGTTGGGAGACTGGATTTATGGTGATTTGTCAACAAATAACTTTATTTATGTTAATTTTTCGAAAGGTGTACAAACTTTTTTGCACCATTTTTATTTTTGTAATAGTATTTGTTATATAACTTTTTATAGAAAACATCTTTTCATGAGCTTTTTGCAGCAAAATGTTCGGCATGAGTTTCTGAACAAAACGTAGTACTAAGTTTATGTCAACATTAAATTGTTTACATGTTTCATCACAAAATGTGCATAGTGCCCAAGGGGTGTAAATACTTTTTTTACATACTGTACCCTTTCATCTGTTTCATTTCACAAAAATAATATTCTTCATCATTTCTACTAGACGACATGTGTCACTAAACTCACGTGAAAAAAAATGCTGCACAACTAACAACCGGCACTATTGTTCATTAGGCTTCAGTTGGTGACCGAAAAGGGTGTCGTTAGTTACTTTTTAATTCAATCGAAAATCAAACAGGAAAAAAAAGAACCTAGAAGCGTCTCTAACTAAGTTCCGTTTTGCAGAGCAACATCTAATAATTGTGATACTTTGCGGATACTATCTCGATGCAATACTTTACCAATTCGTGCGCATAGCTTCGATAGTTTGCTGACTTTAGGTTGCTTTATCGTCCTAAATGGTGTGTTAGTTATGTTGTCTGTAAAAAGAAGAGAAGGGTTTGATAGAAAACGCGATAAAGCTTATTTTTCTGAGTACATTCCCTTTGTACGACCACAACGAGTTTAAAATGGATTTGGAAAAATGGGAAAATTAACCTCGCGGTCCTTGTTGACCGAAAAGCTCCAACTTGACAGCTCGTTCCAAGAGGACCATAGTTGATCCATGTTGTGTTGTCTTGTCAAAAAAAATTGCATTAAAATGAAAAAAAAAGTGATCAAAAATGGCTTTCAATCGTGTTTTTTACCGTTGTACATAAAAATTGACATAGGGCTTTAGTACCCAATTCAACTGTTACCATTGGCCGTTGAGAATACAACAAATCAAAAGTACGGCCAAAATTAGAGACATCTACACTTCTTTTTATTTTCTTAAGCAGGTATTTGACTACGACAAACAAACAAACAATCTCGCACATTTTGATAGTTTGCCAATTCGTCTGCGTTGTTTGTTTGCCAGCTTGCATACATTTCGTATTGTTTGCGAGTTTTCGCGAAAAGGAGCGCGTTTATTTGTTAGTCATAGTCTAATACAACCTTTACTGAATCTTTATTTTGATGGCAGATTATAGATTGTTCCGAACTTTTCTATACAAATTCAACAAACAATTCTAGAGTTTTTTTTTAATAGGTTCTATAAACATATGACAGACAACAGTTTATAGGACCTTTAATAACTTATGGACCACGTTAATACATATTTTTTTCGAAATTTCTAAAATCGTAATTTAAAAAATCTGAAATTTCGAAATTCAAAATTTCAACAATCTGAATTTCAAAATACCAAAAATTTGAGTAATCGAAAATTTGAAGATTAAAAAAAATCAAAATTTAAGAGTCAAAATTTAAAATTAAAAAATATCAAATTCAAAACAATATAGAAAAAAAATCCCAAATCTAAGATAATTTTAGTATTCTTAAGCTTATAAATTCTTAAATTCTAAAATTCTTAAGTTCTTAAATTCTTAAATTCTTAACTTCTTAAATACTTAAATTCTTAGATTCTTAAATTCTTAAATTCTTAAATTCCTAAATTCTTAAATTCTTAAATTCTAAAATTCTAAAATTCTTAAATTCTTAAATTCTAAAATTCTTAAATTCTTAAATTCTTAAATTCTTAAATTCTTAAATTCTTAAATTCTTAAATTCTTAAATTCTTAAATTCTTAAATTCTTAAATTCTTAAATTCTTAAATTCTTACATTCTTACATTCTTAAATTCTAAAATTCTAAAATTCTAAAATTCTAAAATTCTTAAATTCTTAAATTCTAAAATTCTAAAATTCTAAAATTCTAAAATTCTAAAATTCTAAAATTCTAAAATTCTAAAATTCTAAAATTCTTAAATTCTTAAATTCTTAAATTCTTAAATTCTTAAATTCTTAAATTCTTAAATTCTTAAATTCTTAAATTCTTAAATTCTTAAATTCTTAAATTCTTAAATTCTTAAATTCTTAAATTCTTAAATTCTTAAATTCTTAAATTCTTAAATTCTTAAATTCTTAAATTCTTAAATTCTTAAATTCTTAAATTCTTAAATTCTTAAATTCTTAAATTCTTAAATTCTTAAATTCTTAAATTCTTAAATTCTTAAATTCTTAAATTCTTAAATTCTTAAATTCTTAAATTCTTAAATTCTTAAATTCTTAAATTCTTAAATTCTTAAATTCTTAAATTCTTAAATTCTTAAATTCTTAAATTCTTAAATTCTTAAATTCTAAAATTCTAAAATTCTAAAATTCTAAAATTCTAAAATTCTAAAATTCTAAAATTCCTAAATTCCTAAATTCTTAAATTCTGAAATTCTGAAATTCTGAAATTCTGAAATTCTTAAATTCTTAAATTCTTAAATTCTTAAATTCTTAAATTCTTAAATTCTGAAATTCTTAAATTCTTAAATTCTTAAATTCTTAAATTCTTAAATTCTAAAATTCTAAAATTCTTAAATTCTTAAATTCTTAAATTCTTAAATTCTTAAATTCTTAAATTCTTAAATTCTTAAATTCTTAAATTCTTAAATTCTAAAATTTCTTAAATTCTTAAATTCTTAAATTCTTAAATTCTTAAATTCTTAAATTCTTAAATTCTTAAATTCTTAAATTCTTAAATTCTTAAATTCTTAAATTCTTAAATTCTTAAATTCTTAAATTCTTAAATTCTTAAATTCTAAAATTCTAAAATTCTAAAATTCTTAAATTCTTAAATTCTTAAATTCTTAAGTTCTTAAATTCTTAAATTCTTAAATTCTTAAATTCTTAAATTCTTAAATTCTTAAATTCTAAAATTCTAAAATTCTAAAATTCTAAAATTCTAAAATTCTAAAATTCCTAAATTCCTAAATTCTTAAATTCTTAAATTCTGAAATTCTGAAATTCTGAAATTCTGAAATTCTTAAATTCTTAAATTCTTAAATTCTTAAATTCTTAAATTCTTAAATTCTTAAATTCTTAAATTCTAAAATTCTAAAATTCTTAAATTCTTAAATTCTTAAATTCTTAAATTCTTAAATTCTTAAATTCTTAAATTCTAAAATTCTAAAATTCTTAAATTCTAAAATTCTAAAATTCTTAAATTCTTAAATTCTTAAATTCTTAAATTCCTAAATTCGTAAATTCGTAAATTCTTAAATGTTTATAATTATAATTTTTAAATTCGTAAATTCTTAAATGTTTTTATTTTAAAATTCTTAGTTCTTAATTTCTTAAATTCTTGAATTCTACTATTTTATGTAAGAGATTTTGAAATTATGCATTACAAACTGTATAAAAATTTTTAGATTTTGAATATTTAGACTTTCGAAATTTAAAATTTTATCATATTATAATGTTAGATTTTGATTTTGTTTTGAGGTTATATTTTTGAAGTTAAATTTTTAGGTTTTTAAATATTGTATTTTCTATTTTGAAGTTTTTTTTTTCATGACCCTTGCCTTGACCGTCTTGTCTTTTGAGGATTTTTTTAAATGGATTTATTGCTTTCATTCTTTTGGAGCGTTTAAACATAAAACGAGTTTTTTTTTAATCAAATACCTACTTTCTGAATTAGTTTTTTTTTTTTCATTATAAAATAAAATTTGCTAAATGTTGGTCGCGATATTTTTTTATATGGCGTGGATTTCGCACGGTTTCGAATTTTATGTCGGCGCGGATTTGGCGCGGTTTTTTTTTCGACTCTCCCGTAACAACCCTGTATAATGGATGGCCCCTCGGAACATGAAACACAATTCAGTCATGATTCGGTCAATAAATTTGCTTAGCCGTCTACGCAGATAAAAAAAAGATGTCCTTAAAGCCTGGAACAACATTGTCCGTCCAACGCTGGGCCAGTTCAATTTTCCTTTTTTTTTTTTTGCTACTAATCCATTTCTTTTCATTTACGTAGACCACCTTAGGGACCATCGACAAACCACGTGGACACTTCTTTAGAAATCTAACCCCCCTAGTGGACAATTTCCATACAACTAAAATATTTTTTGTATGGCACTTAGACAATCGCCAACCCGTTTATTATCAGAAAACAAGAATTTCCCCACCTACCTGTCTATCAAATAATAACAATTCATCACAGCTTTCCAGCAGCTTCGGGCGACTCGGCGGCGGCGGCTTCGCTTTCGTCGCCCTCGTTCTCCTCGTCCTATGTGCTCCGTCCGCCGCACAGGTTGATCACCGTCTTCTTGATCCGCTTGATGTCCTGCGCCGTAGTTCGGCAACACCCGCCGACAAACTTGACCCCGTACTCGACAAATTGCGGCACGTACGTTTCCAGCGGCACGCAGTCCTCTTCGCCCTTCCAGACGCCGTTGTCCCAGATTTCGCCCGAGTTGGGGTACACGATGAGTGGGATCTTGTCGTCGTCGGGTCGCCGCTCGTTGACCGTCTTCAGCAGCTGGACGGCATGCACCGGGTGCAAACAGTTGACGCCGATGGCCAGCAGGTTCGGATTCTTGAGGGCACGTGCCTGGCTCCAGATGGCCGCGGACGTTTCGGCGAAATTTTCCCCGCGGGCAGTGTTGACGCCGTCTTTGCACTGGAACGAAACCCAGAAACGCACCGTCGGATGTTCCGTCGTGAGCAGCTCCAGCAGGGCTTCCGCTTCCTTTCGACACGGGATGGTTTCGATGGCGAGCGCGTCGACGCCAGCTTCCAGGACGGCGTTGATTCGTTGACGGTGCCACTTTTGGATGCGCGCGTACGGAACCGTGTCCGCGTAGGCACCCGTGTACTCGGAACCGTCGTGCAGATGCGCACCGTACGGTCCAATCGATCCGACGACCCACGGAATTTTGTGGGTTTTGTTTTCGATCTTTTCCGCGAGGTAACGGGTGCGTGCCAGTTTGGCCAACTCGACGGTCGTCTTGATCAGCTTGATGCTGTCCTCTTCACTCAGGTTGAGGAAGTCCATGTAACCCTCGATGGAGGCTTGGTAGGTGTTTGTCAGGATGCAATCGGCACCGGCTTTGAGAAAGTCCAGATGGGTTTCGATGACGGCGTTCGGGTTGGTAGCGTTGTAACGGCTACTCCACAGCGGATCCTTGTCCAGCGTAGTTTGGCCAACGTGCGTTGCCAGCTGCGTGGAGAAACCTCCGTCGATGACGATTATGCGCTTCGAGGTCATCTTCAGCGAGCGTGACTTGACCGGGAGCGAAAACGGAGCCGAACTGAACGGGTCGTCCTCGAGCGTGTCCGGGATGTTCTCCGGGGAAAACTGGGTCTGCAAAGGTAGAGGAGGGGCAACGGATTGGAGTTGAACGATCGGCTGAACCTGCGGAAGCGAAGGATGACGAGAGGTCGATTCAGGAGGTGTTTTAAGGCTGCCCTGAGAACCTTGCTTTCGGATTTTGTCAAACTCTTCGCCGAAGATGTGATCTTCGGTCATTTGACTGAACGGGGTCGGATCTCCGAACGGGTTCCACGGTTGCTGTTGGGCCGACACGGGTGGGTTCAGCTGAGGATTTGACGAGCGCGATTCAAACGAAGCCGGAATCGAGTGCAGATTTTGTTCGGAACCATTTCCGGAACCGGATGCGGCCGGTTGGTAGTTGTTGGACGAGACATCGTATGGCGCTAGGAATTGGGACGTTTCCGTGGTGTACGCTTTGTTGAACGCCGAAGTGTCACTCATGTTGCGCCGGTGGCCAACGACGGCTGCGGCGACGCTCGGTTGTTTCGGTGGTGGTAACAACGAACCGGCCATGCTGGAACCACTTCCGTGCGGTGTTCCACTACCGCTACCGTGACTAGGGGACTGCAGAATCGACGACGTTGACGATTCGCGCGTTGCGGCGGTGTCTCCGACGACTTCCGTGGCGGCTTCAACTTCCCGGAACGGATCCGGGTAGGTGGTTTGGAACAGGTTGCCAGATTGGGCTTCCTGTCCGGAGAGTGGTGGAAAGTTGGCGGTGAACTTGGCCACGAATGGTTCCACTTGTGCGGGTGCTGGTGCCGGTTGCGGTTGCTGTTCCTGGGGAATCGTTGTCGGTGTAGCACCCGGAGTCGGCGACGAAAGGATGTTCTTCGGTGACGGATTGGGCGGAAGTCCCAGCGTGAAGCTGTTGCTAACGTTCGCTTGAGAGGCTTTGGGACGCTGGCGTGGTGCGACGGATGTGCCCTCGATGACCGGGGTGACCGTTTTAGCTGGAGTTTTGGCGCCTCCGCCGACGGATGAAGATGGAACGCGTTTGGTTTCACTCTCGAGCGGCGGAACCGGAAGTGTTTCCAGCGCTGGGACGGTCGATTTGGTCAAGTTGCGAACCGGATTGGTTTTGCCGGCGATTTTAAATGCAACCTCGCACACTTGATAAATGTTTGGCCGCCGCTCGATGTCCGGTTCCAGCATGTATCGGATCAGCTGATGCATTTCGCGAGAATACTTGGAATTATCCGGGATGCTAAAGTGGCCACTCTGGATGGCCAGGGCACTCTCGCCAAACGGAAGCGTAAAAAAGCACAACTTGTAGAGGAGACAACCGAGCGCCCAGATGTCCGCTTTGACCGTAATGTCCTGGCCGGAGAACAGGTCAATCATTTCCGGGGCCCGATAGGAGAGGGTAGTGTACTTTTGAATTTCCTCCTCGACCACGGTCCGGCCGTGAGTCACAGGATTGAGCACACGAGCCGTTGCGGAACCAAAATCGCACAGGACAAAGTTGCCGATGTCGTTCTGGAGGATGTTTTCCACCTTCAAGTCCCGATGGATGATTGGCGTTTGACACTGGTGCAATCGGGCCACGGCTTCCGCGACGTCACAGAAGATCTGCAGCACGTCCTGCTCGCTAAATCCGTTCGGTATCCGGGCATTCATCAGCGTCAGAAGATTCGTCTTGCAGTACGGCATCAGCAGAAGAATCTCGTGCACTCCATTCCCTTTGGGGTTCACACTGTGGTCGATGTATCCGATGATGTTTTTGTGGCCGCTGAGGTTGCTGGCGATCTTTATCTCCCGGTTGCAAACCCCCAGGTCATGTTCGTTGTTTACGTACAATCGTTTCAACGCGAATCGCTGCCCGTTCGATCCCTTGACGAGGAACACCACGGCGAATCCACCCTCGGCCAAAACCTCCTCCACCGTGACCACATTGTCCCGACTCAGCTTAAACGTCTTTCCGACAAAGCTGTTGGTTTCCTTGCTCGGAGTGGCCTCATTCTTCGTTTCGAACTTGGAGATGAACTTTTTCATCGCTTCTTGGAGTTTCTCCCGTGTTTGTGTGGTGGCTGACCTTCTTCTTTACACTGCTGATCGATCTTGTGCGGTCGTTCCGTGGCAAAAAAGTGCAACCGGGCTTCTTTTTCTTCCCGACGATTTGCACTCCGTGTTCAATTGCTGCTTCTGCTTCCAGGCCACCACCAAAACATTTTCACTCGTCGCAATTACAAAATCGGTTTTTCTTTCTGCAACCGGAGAGATTTCTCAGCAAAACAAACCCGAATCAAATGACTCACTCGAAAATATGATAAACTTTTTTTTTCCTTCCCCTTTCCGTTGTCTCTTATCGGGGGAGATGTACACTTTTTTCGACTTTTTATTCTCACTTGGAAAAAAAAGCACAAACCACTTCCGAGGCCAAAATTAACGCCGATCCGGAACGGGCTGTCGAACCGTCCTTCCCAACTTCCACAGATAAGTGGATAATCTCAAAAAAGGGATACACACCCGCGCGATAACACGACACGACACGACGAAAAAAATACGCAGGGTAATCGCGACGAGGAGAGAGCAAAAGTACTTCTATTTTTCCTTCATCGAATGATGATCAGCTCCTCTTCCAGCCGTCAAATCAACACCAACTTTATTGGGCGTACACGGAAAACCGGCATTAGTCTTTAAAGACTTATTTTTAGCCTTTTTTGAAGTTCGGTCAGTATTGTCAGAAAAAGGCCTAAAAATTAGTCTTTTTTTGGGCCTAAATTTTAGGCTTTTTTTAGAACTTAGTGCAAAACTTAGAAAAAGACTAAATTTAAGGCTTTTCTGTACTATAAACTTTGGTTCACGATTTGACATGTCAAATCAGAAAAAGTTGAAGTTGCCGGTGGTGGTTGCTGTTCGTCGGACAGGGGCAGGATTTTGGCCAGTTTGCAGGTAAGTTTGTGTTTTTCCTGCCGGAAGGTTCGGCCGGAGTGAGACGGCGGACGAACGAAATGTCTGCTGTTTACCGGGTTCCCAAATTCTGGTTCTCGGTACGGTGGAGGAAGACGGGAAGGCGTATTTTTTTGCGGATGCAGGAGGGAAGCAACTTTTTTTTTGTGGACGGCGTGGACGTGTGGACAGAAAATGGACGTGTGGACAGAAAATCGCGGAATGAATCCGCCGGGGATTGAAATCCAAAGTGGAAGCGAAAAAGGGCAACGAAGCGGGAGTGGACAACCGACGGTGGCGGTGAAAATTATGGTGGTGGTGGTTGTGTTTGTGTTAGTGAATAAGTGGTGTGTGTGTGTGTGTGTGTGTGTGTGTGTGTGTGTGTGTGTGTGTGTGTTTATGAGCGAAATATTGAAAATTTGTGTGTGTGTGTGTGTTTGTTTGTGGGTGTGTGTGTGTGTGTGTGTTCAAAAATTCAAAAATTTAAAAATTCAAAGTTCACAAAATTCAAAAATTCTGAAATTCTAAAATTCTAAAATTCTAAAATTCTGAAATTCTAAAATTCTAAAATTCTAAAATTCTAAAATTCTAAAATTCTAAAATTCTAAAATTCTAAAATTCTAAAATTCTAAAATTATAAAATTTTAAAATTCTAAAATTCTAAAATTCTAAAATTCAAAAATTTTAAAATTTTAAAATTCAAAAATTCTAAAATTCAAAAAGACAAAAATTCAAAAATTCAAAAATTTAAAAATTCAATAATTCTAAAATTCTAAAATTCTAAAATTCTAAAATTCTAAAATTCTAAAATTCTAAAATTCTAAAATTCTAAAATTCTAAAATTCTAAAATTCTAAAATTCTAAAATTCTAAAATTCTAAAATTCAAAAATTCAAAAATTCAAAAATTCAAAAATTCAAAAATTCAAAAATTCAAAAATTCAAAAATTCAAAAATTTACAAATTTAAAAATTCAGAAATTCAAAAATTCAAAAAATCAAAAATTCAAAAATCCAAAAATTCAAAATTCTAAAATTCTAAAATTTAAAAATTCTAAAATTTAAAAATTCTAAAATTTAAAAATTCTAAAATTCTAAAATTCTAAAATTCTAAAATTCTAAAATTCTTAAATTCTAAAATTCTAAAATTCTAAAATTCTAAAATTCTAAAATTCTAAAATTCTAAAATTCTAAAATTCTTAAATTCTTAAATTCTTAAATTCTTAAATTCTTAAATTCTTAAATTCTTAAATTCTTAAATTCTTAAATTCTTAAATTCTTAAATTCTTAAATTCTTAAATTCTTAAATTCTTAAATTCTTAAATTCTTAAATTCTTAAATTCTTAAATTCTTAAATTCTTAAATTCTTAAATTCTTAAATTCTTAAATTCTTAAATTCTTAAATTCTTAAATTCTTAAATTCTTGCCTAACTACGCAAATCCAGTTCGGAGATAAACTCTTAAATGAAATCGCCTAATTTTTAAATAACTGTCAAACTCTCTCAACTCATCTTCAAAATATTGATTTTTTTTATTTTCAGGTTAAAGCTGAACGCATCCGTGAATCTGTCGTATTCCGAAACTACCGAATTACCAAATAAAAACATTTTGATATATATTTAAATAATATATAACAATATTTCATTTTCTACTATTTATTCCTGCTATTTTGATCCCATAAAATAAGAATTCCGTCATCTTGGATTTTGTCCGCTTTGACCCCTCCCATTTTCTGCAACAGCCTAAAAATAAGTCTTTAAAACCTTTAAATAAGTCTTTTTAAGCCTAAAAATAAGTCTTATTCAAGTTCCGCCATCTTGGATTATGTCCGCTTTGACCCCTCCCATTTCCTGCAAAGCCTAAAAATTAGTCTTTTAAACCTATAAATAAGTCTTTTTAGGCCTAAAAATAAGTCTTAATCAAGTTCCGCCATCTTGGATTTTGTCCGCTTTGACCCCTCCCATTTCCTGCAAAAGCCTAAAAATTAGTCTTTTAAACCTTTAAATAAGTCTTTTTAGGCCTAAAAATAAGTCTTAATCAAGTTCCGCCATCTTGGATTTTGTCCGCTTTGACCGCTCCCATTTCCTGCAAAAGCCTAAAAATTAGTCTTTTAAACCTATAAATAAGTCTTTTTAAGCCTAAAAATAAGTCTTAATCAAGTTCCGCCATCTTGGATTATGTCCGCTTTGACCCCTCCCATTTCCTGCAAAAGCCTAAAAATTAGTCTTTTAAACCTTTAAATAAGTCTTTTTAGGCCTAAAAATAAGTCTTAATCAAGTTCCGCCATCTTGGATTATGTCCGCTTTGACCCCTCCCATTTCCTGCAAAAGCCTAAAAATTAGTCTTTTAAACCTTTAAATAAGTCTTTTTAGGCCTAAAAATAAGTCTTAATCAAGTTCCGCCATCTTGGATTTTGTCCGCTTTGACCGCTCCCATTTCCTCCAAAAGCCTAAAATTTAGCCTTTTAAACCTTTAAATAAGTCTTTTTAAGCCTAAAAATAAGTCTTAATCAAGTTCCGCCATCTTGGATTTTGTCCGCTTTGACCCCTCCCACTTCCTGCAAAAGCCTAAAAATTAGTCTTTTAAACCTTTAAATAAGTCTTTTTAGGCCTAAAAATAAGTCTTAATCAAGTTCCGCCATCTTGGATTATGTCCGCTCTGATCCCCTCGCATTCTCGAAAAAGACTAAAATTTAGGCTTTTTGACGATAACATAAAGCCTAAAATTTAGGCTTTTTCGTACTAAAACGAAACTAGTCTTTTAAAGACTAACCCATCATTAGGCTTAAAAAGACTTAACACGGTTAGGTTCGATAAAGCCTAATTTTAAGTCTTAAAAGACTAATGTCGGCTTTGCGTGTAGCACTGACGGGTCACGCGGGCGAAAAAGTCAAAACATTTCCTGCACTACTGTCAAGTGAAAGGTTGTTTTGTACGCAGTTTGACGCATGTGCGAGTATTGTTTACCGCGAAGGCAGTTTGATTGTGTGGTTATCGCCGAAGTGGCAACACTTTGGATAACAAAAGGCTGTCAAAGTCGTCAAAGTGACGGATTTCGTTTCTGAGGAAAAAAAACTTCGACAACACGACAATATCAGATAACACAGATCTGTGTAAAATTGCACACAGATTGGCCATAACCGGAGATACACAGAATCTGTGTAAAAGACTTGAACACAAAACTGTGTTCAGCCGTTGACTGCCAAATCTGTGTTATTTTATAAAAGCAACACAGATCTGGGTAGAATTCTACCCATATTTTTTACCCGTCAAACCAGTTTGCATTCATAAAACGGATGAAAAAACGGAAATAAAGAAAAACAGTAACTTCTCATTTACTCAATCTTATCGCAAATTTGGTTGATATCTTACACCGAATTTTCCACCGGCAAAATTCACGAGGTATTTCCAGGTGCTTGGTGCACGTTGGGATGAGACCCATTTTTGAGTAGAGAGCCTGGAGCTTATTAGAGAACGACCATCTCAAAACAAAAGTACCAATCGATGCACGAGAACTGTCAAACGGAGGTACCAATCGAGCAAAAGAAAGTTCAGTTGGCGTTCAATCGATGGGAAGTATTGTAATTGAAGTGATTTATATTTTATTCGAAAAAGTGCAAAACACGACTCACAACAGAACAAACTTTTCAGGAAAAATAGTCATCGCTACTTTCAAATGTGTCTTATAGGAAATTTTCTTAGCTTTCCAATGGTTTTAAGAGCGAAATGATTCATCGAGAAATTTCTGAGATACCTATTTTTTTATTTTTTTTTTTGTTCTAAATTCCTTCATTATTTATTAGAAACTTTTAAATAGCAGTTAGTGAAACGTGTCAAATTATGTGTTTTATGTGTCATTTACTCACCAAATGTGCACAATAAGACAAGAAAACAAGGTTGCAAATCGCTAAACATTTTGAAAATGATGTTTTATTAAGAAATTAAAAACATAAATCTGAAATAAAATATGTTTCAAACATTAATTAAAAGATAATAACCAATATCACGTGTCTACTCTGATTTAGCTGATACAATCGTTTTTTTTTTTGCAGATTTGAGATTGTTTAGGTTATTATTTGATTTTTATGAAGAAATATGATTTTTCCTATGATAATCCTATGATAATCCTATGATAATCCTTAATCAGCTTAGATTGCTGATATTTTTGATTACAGCGATAGAGCTTATTTTTCTGAGCACAATGGTCCTTTAAGCGACCGCAAAGGATTTAAAATGGATTTGCAATTCAATTTTGAAAAATTTACTTCACGGCCCTTCTTGACAGAAAAGGTCCTACTTGACAGTTCGTTCCAAGGGGACCACAGTTGATCCATCGAAAAAATGTTGTCCTGTCAAAATTTTTTGGGTTAAAATGAAAAAAAGGTGATCAAAAATGGCTTTTAATCTTGTTTTTTTACCGTTGTACATAAAAATTTACATAGGGTTTTAGCTAGGGGGTGTACAGAGTCAAAGTATTTACTGTTCGTCAATATATTGACGCTGAAATCAACATACTAGTTAATTTATTGACGAAAATTTGAGCCGGCGTTCCCACCGTGTAATTTTGACCTCGGTTAAATTTGACAGCAAACATTTTATAAACAAAAACAACGCAACATGTTCGACGACAACGGCAACAACCACTGGCCGGATTTTCTGCAGTTTCTGTTCCTGTGTGCGAGTGCCCCGACCTTCCAGCTGCAGGAATCGGCGCTGCGAACCCGCCGTTCGATCCGGACATGCGCTTTTTATTCTGTTGCACAACAAGGAAGATGCAGCTTGAGCCGGACGTGGAGGATGGTTGGCGCCATTTGGAGAATGCCCTGGCGATGGTGCGCAAGCTGGCGGAAAAGCAAGTGCCCTCATTTGTTCCGCTGGTGCTACAAATGATGACCGGCCTAGATGACGACGAGGTGCAGGGCAATGTGAACAGCAGAACTTTGGAAGCCGCACAGCCGGACTCGAGAACAAGGCGTCGGCTTGCAAAATGTTGATTTGCTACGCCCGTGAGCTAAAGAATGGTTTTGCAAACCACGACGAAAGGGTGGTCCGTGTAATGATGCCCATGTTTAAGTTCTACTTCCACGACAGAGTCCGTACAACTGCGAGCGAATCTCTGGACGTAAAATCCAACTTCTCCATTCACTGGGCAAGTGCATCGAAACTCTTGGCGCCATGGTTTCTCGAAGGAAGCGATGGACGAAGTGCTCGCCCCTCAGCTCGGCAATCTCCGAGCTCCAGCTTGGGCTTCAGGACCTTCAAATCTTCGTGCCTGAAGGGAAATTATCTTGACACAGTACCAGTTGCCGTCACTCGACTTCCTTCATCTCTAAGTTAGTGAAGAACTCGTTGCTCGTTGACAGAACGTCCAGCAGCATGCCGATCTCCGGTGTCCAGCAAGAGTTCTACACGCACAGGCAGTTTGCCCAGAAGTGTTCTTCTTGATGTTCAATCTTCGCAAGTGTCACTTCTTCTCGAATCTATCACAGGTTTTACGTAATCCCCTCTATTATCGCTTGCCCTCGAGTACCAGATTCCGGACCCACTATATTATCACCCGCTATTGCTTTCTCTCTAGCGAATCTCCTTCTCCCGGTTCAACAAAACCGAGTCCGGAACATTCCCAGATCTGAAAAGAAGACGGTCACCCATGTAGCCAACAGTTCTGTGAGTTTTTTGGCCGTATTCTGGATCGAACCCACCGTTGCGACCAAAAATCCGGTGAAAATTGTTTCTCTGTTTCATTTCAAACTTGTTTTGTTTTAATTTTGATGACATTTTGACTGGCCACGCTTCTTGCAGGCCAAGGATTGATACCTAAGAGCATGCAATGGCACTGACCTTGTTGCGTGCTCTTCGGTTGACGTCCACGTAAGGAACATCCTGGAAGGAGCGTAACTAACTACATCCGTAGTTCTGTTAGATCATCCGAATTATCTTGATCAGAACAGTATAACTCTGGTTCCTTGCGAGTGTCCTATTTTCTTACCTCCACGTTGCCTTGGTTTTCATGATGACCTAGCTGGTGGCCTGTGGAAACGGATCGTAAACCTTTGACCACCGCGGGTCAGAGTCGAGACGGCTAAAAGAAAGGGGCGCGACAATGTGAGAAAGGGAAGTAATTTGTGATTGTAGACGGTATTGTTTTGATTCGCAGTATGTTGAGTCAACTGCTGTGGATGTACCTGAAACATCGCACAACGGGGTTTCTCTTCTCTTCATTCTCAGCTACCACCTATCTCCTATTTTATTTTGCTCTTCTGATTCCCAATTCTTCACTGATTCTTCTATTTAATATCCAACATTTGATTTTAATTTTACTAACTTTTGATTCTCTTATCTCTCAAAGCTTTTCCACTCTTTTCTATCAATTGATACTGCTGTAACAAACTTTGTTTTGTTTTTTTTTCCTTAAAAATATACTTTTCCTTAATGTACTAGTAATATCTAGTCTATTTATCATTCGCCTAATCTTTTTTGATTTTATTGCGAATTTATTTATTTGAATAATTCTTTATCTGTCCTATAAATTATCATTACTATAATCTAAGCTTGTTTTGTTTCTCTATTTATTAACTATTATCTAATTTTACATCTAATACATCTAGCTTCTCATTTTTATTCTTCAAAATACGCTCATCATTCTCTTAATATTGATACTTGATTTTTAAAAAATAAATTCTCTTTTACTGTCTATTGTTTTCAATCTTCACCTTTTTTTTCAAACAAGTGAGGTTTGAGCCCTTACTCAATTTATGGAATGGTTAAAGGATTAACACAAATATTAAAATTGTATTTTTGGTAAACTTTTATAACATGCTTAGGACCAAAAATTGTAACAAAACACCGCGACAAAAGAAATAGCAACAGATAAACAGACTCAACAATAGGGAAGATTTCAGGAGAAAACAATACACAGTAAATAACAATAAGTTTTTGAATTGAAACTAAAAATAAAACAGTTTTTGCTTTAATGAAAGTTGATAGGTACACTATAGATGATTAGGCGCTTATACTTACATCAAACCCTACTTAATGTACCACCCCCGGCCGAGTTAAAATGCGTAACCAGAAAAGAAGGTGTGCATGCCTGGCACGAACACTCAAAGCGTGTTCTAGCGTGCTGCTCGTACTGACTCAGAGCAAGGGTGAGATGTAGGTGTAAGGGCAGTGCGTGTTCGTCGGGAACCTAGTGCATAAGATCGGTCAAGGCCCGTTCTTACACTGAAAATTGCGAATTGCGAATTTTGACTGGCCACGCTTCTTAGCTCATGGTGGGATTTCGTCAATATATTAACGAAATGTCGATGCGTTGACCAATTGGGTCCTAAAATGAAGCTTAGATTGCTGATATTATTTTTTACAGCGATAAATCTTATTTTTCTGAGTACAATGACCCTTTGTACGACCACAAAATGTTTAAAATGGATTTTTAAATCAATTTTGAAAAATTTACCTCGCGGTCCTTCTTGACAGAAAAGCTCCTACTTGACAGCTCGTTCCAAGGGGACCATAGTTGATCCATCGAAAAAATGTTGTCTTGTCAAAAAAAAATATTGCATTAAAATGAAAAAAAGTGATCAGATATGTTTTTTAAGCGTGTTTTTTACCATTGTACATAAAAATTGACATAGGGCTTTAGTATCCAATTATTCCAGAATAATCGATTGTCAACCCCCTTGAAACGAACACAGTCAAGTGCAATTTTCAGTTACAGTGTATACTCATTCTTGATATTAACCTATTCTGGGTGATTTTGGATGTGCGTGTGGTAAATTTGGTCATCTGTACACGTTAAAAAATTGTAGCAAATTTTCGCTAAACGTTGTCGAAGTAAAACCAAAACAAAAAGGAGACGAAGGGACGCAAAAATTCTTTTTGTTGATTTTCATTAATAATTCGAGCCAAACATTTCATTAGGGCACAAAAGCAAAAACCGCGATTCGAGAAAATCGCTTGCAAAAAATGAACAACTTGTTTCAATTCCTATTTAAAAAATAAGCATGACTGATGGTATTTTTACTGATGATTCGATAAAACACACCATTATCCTCAACTCTGCTTTACTGCTTCTTAATTTATGTTGATTTTCGCAATAAACTCATAATTTTAAAAAATCTCGTTATTAGGCCCTTTTAGCTTTCCAACTGCTGTTCATAATGGGCCCTTTCTAAATGCAATTTCGAAGAGAACTAAAAGGGCACTAAAGCGCTGTCACCGGATTGTTGTTTATGGGCCCTTTTGTTTAGTTAGAAATAATGAGGAATTCAGTGGAAATTTTGATAATTGGTGAAGTTTTATGATCGAATGGAGCAGAAAGGTATGTGAAACATTAAAATTCTTCAAAAGTGTACTGAACAGCAGCCGCGGGCCGTATTCAATATTGTATTTCGACGAAGTTTTTTGACATAGGACTATGTCTCTACTTACTATATTGGGGGGCCAGTTCAGAAATTCGATCCAAAGCGTCACTTTTAAGCGTTCAAAAAAGGGGACATTTCGAACGCTTATATCCTTTTTCCCTGTGAATTAATCCAGACGGTTGAACCACCAATCGAAAGGGGAAGACTTCAGCTATCGTTTAACTACAAAGAAAGTTTGACTAAACATATTTAAAGCAAAATGAGTAATTTTTCACTACAAATCGGACAACTGACCAATCAGAGCGAGCGTATGCATTCGAGGCCACGCCCCTTTTGCCCCGTTCTCCGGCTCTGCCGCTATTTAAGCAGAAAATTTTGCAATCGCAAGTCACTTTGGAACGAGCACTCGAACTGTGCACATCGGGCCGACGCGGAGGACAAAGCAGCAGCAGCCAACAGAAGAAGAAGACCAGCAACAAGAAGGAAGAGCCACCAGCAGCAGAAGGAGGAACTTCGTACAAAGCCGCACCAAGCGGACCGGTGGAAGTCGCCATGATGTGGCGGTTCTCATGAAAAATGGCCATTTCGACAGTGGTGGGCAAAACCTGGAGTGGCCGGTGCTCTCAAAGCAGGTTCCCCCAGGGCTTAGAGGGCCTTTTACAGAACCATAGGAGTTGTGGCAATATGGGTATCAAAATTCATGGTTTTTGATACTGAACATGAAATTTGCCATTTCGACAGTAGTGGCCAAAACCTGGAGTGGCCGGTGCACTCAAATAAGGTTCTCCCGGGGCCTGGGGGGACATTTACAGAACCATACGAGTTGTGGCAGTATTGTGTGTGTGTGTCTGTGGTCCAATCCAATACCCGCTGGCCGGCAGCGAAATTATGGGAAAGTATAATTTGTATCAGACTTGGGTTATGCTGATGCAGCTTATCTCAGTCCCGGGTATTAGGTGGTGACAGCCCTCGCGCTGCTTCCAATGACCCATTTCAGAATGGCAGAGATCCTAGCGGCCCAATTCCGAGGTCATTGGGCATTGTCTGGCCCCGCTTAAACATAGAACAAGAACCAGACGGATCCTCGAACTATCTTTAAACTTCCAATCCCATCAGGCAAAACAGGGATCAGCGCGTATATAGTGATAAATAAGTGGCATTTAGGTAAAAACACGTTTTCTTCCTTTTTTCCCGCGCGAAACACGATCGAAGCAGGCCTTGCCTCGCAAAGAGCAACGGCGAGACTGGCCAGCTTCTTTCAAAATCACTTTTTTTCACATTTTAACAATTTTGCCGACAAATCTATGAAACAAAATAAAATAATCTTATTGTAAATTTCACTAGCAATCCAAAAACATCAACAATCTCATTAAAATTGTTTGGTCCTATGTCTTTCGGTTATGTCTCTGACATACCATCTTGAACTTTTTTTCTGCAGAATCCCTTGGTGAAACGTTAACCAAACTTTGTTTTGAAGAGAATTAGTGTTAAGAATGTATGAAAAGTTCACTTTATAACATAGAAAGTTCCTTAACCACAAAAAACTAACGAAAAAGAAAAGGGCACAATTGAACTTTTTTTCTGGTTTGGAGTGAACATTGTTATGTGCCCTTTTGTTTTTTTGATTTTTTCAATAGGAAATTGTTTGCTATCAATCTGATTCTTGGAGGGCATGTAGGGAGTGTACTATGGAGTGGAATAGTGGAATAATCCCGAATGTTTACTTTTTGGTTTTGTGCCCTAATGAAATGTTTGGCTCGAATTAATGTAATTAAATTTGGCAACTTTATCCTGTTAGTCAGACTTTTTATCAGGGCATTATGTTTTGATTATTAATTGCTTGATATGAAGTTTTTATTTATGTAAATTTGAGGTAGGTACTGCTGGCAGTTATCATCATTTTAAAGATAAAACAAACTCTTGATATTTACAGGAAATCCTCAAACCATGTTTAAACATGAATAAATCGTGGAAAACTTTCGATCAGCTAGTAAACTCGCCATGCTTCACCAAATCGACCCGGAAGGATCCACGTAGAAACGGTAGGGCGTCCCGAGCTCTTACTCAGTTGTTTCAAAAGTCCTCCAATCGAAGCTTATACGAAACGGTTCCGGTAATAGAATTAAGAGGGTTTATGTTTTGTTTAACTGAATCTAAAAGATATTTTGATTTTTATTTACAGAATCGTACCGAAACCGATGCTGAGCTAGAAATCGAAGACGCTTCCGATGAAGAAAACACTGCCCCGGCTGTCGCCCACTCAAGTCCGCAAGAGTACACAATCGAGCCATGTTCCGCACCTTCGCTAGAAGTCACCGAACCATCCCGGCTCGACTCGGACATCGAAGAAGTGTCCGAAGATGAAGCCGCGGACGTGATTTCCGAAACGACGGACTCCTCCGACTCGGACTGCGAGTCGATTCGGTGCAAGCGCGCCAAACGAGTTGCCACGTTGGACTATCGGATCGCCAAAAGCCCGGGCAGCTGTGGCCGACGGATTACGGACGACACGCTGCTGGTGCCGTCCGCTGTGCCGCGAGCGGTCACGTTGGAAAAGTCCAAGGCTTGGATGAAGCCGGTGGTGACTAGGACGACGCCCGTGGCGAAGAAACGCTCCAGTTGGCTTAAGCTGGACGAATCGTTCAAAACGAATGGGACGGCGGTGAGGTCGACGGAGAAGAAAAGTCCCCGATGGAAGGCATTGGAGGACACGTTTCAGGCGAGTCCGGAGGCGGAAATTGAAAGTTTGGAATCGACTCCGGATAATGTGCCGATGGGTGGCGGTGCTGCGGTTCCGGAAACGGTCGGTTGTTACTACGAACCCGCTAGGGAGGGTTCGATGAAGAAGCGCAAGGGTTGTCCAGTTTCCCGACTGCAGTCGGTTCTGTCTGAGAAAGCCTCGCGGCAAACTTTTTGGCTGCACGAGCGACAAACGGGACTGGCAGTGGGAAAGATGCCGGTAAAGGTGGAATCAATCACGAGGATATTTGGTCGAGTGGCGATAAGTTACAAGGAATCGGATCCGGACGAGCCGGCGCTGCAGGTGGAACACGTGATCTACATCGATCCGGGCGAGAAGCAGCTGAAGACGATGGGAAAAGGGTCGCTGGTTGAGGTCGATCACGACCTGGAGCCGCACAAACTCCGTCGCAATCGGGTGGTCCACTTGGGGGTGTGTAAGATAAGGGTAGTCGGCTAGTTTCGAAGGCTCGAAATAAAATAAATATTGTTGTTTTTACTTAATCCACATCATTTGAGTTTATTTGCCGTCGCACTTGTGTCCGACTCCAGCTGTTTCAGCAGCCTGTACAGCGCGGCCGCTTCCCGTATTCTACTGAACTCGACGCAGAACGCCTCCAGCTCGATGCACAGCTCGCTCGTGTCAATGATGTGATTCCGGATCAAACTCTGCAAAAACACACAAACCAACCGCACCAGTCGATTCTGCAGATAGCGATCCTTGATCGCCTCACACGACGAAATACAGTTGCTTATGTACAGATGGACAAACTCCGTCGGCAGCTCGACCGATGTCGTCAACCGGTTCACGACCTCCATTGAGTGCAGCGACATTTCCATGCTGACCAACACGCTAAAATATTCCGTAATCAGCGGCGAATGGATCAACTTGAGCAAAATCTCAATCGCAATCAGCGGATTGTACTCCACCAAATCCGGCAGCTTCTCCGGCGTCAGCCCCACGCGGTACACCAAATCCGGATCCTTCTCGAGCTCCCGCAGCAAATCGTTCTGTTCCTGCAAGCTGAGCGCGTGCCGGAACGATTGCATGATCAGATTTTTCGCATCCTTCCCGGCGCATTTGGGCTCGTTCGAACTGTACACCGGTTTGTGGTACGCCGGGTTGGTCAGATCCAGCCATATCAGCTCGTCCTCGCAGTTTAGCAGCGGCGGAGCAATCGTCATGAACTGCGTACCAAAGCCGTTGGTCAGCAGGCTGCTGTTGCCACTTCCGGCGGGGTTTATAAGGGTCGCCGTTGGTTCGGGGCGCTTTCCGTCCATGAGTGCTGGCTGGAAGAGTTTTTATGTTAGCTGTTTATCAAAACGCATGGGCGTTATAACTGAAACATACCTTTTAGACCGAAAACAAACCATATAAGTTTTAAAAACTTAATTTAATCTGGAAAATAATGGAAAATATTTACAAAATTCTTTCAATGTTTTGACATTTCTCAACGGATTACACGCTCAACAAAAGTTGCGCACACTTTTGGCTTGATTTTAGTCTTGAATGTCTTGAATACATTGATTTCGTTTGTGGGTAATGCATGAAATAAATTTGAAAAATTTCTTTAGCGTGTAATCGAATGCGCCCGAGAGTTATGCAAAAAGCTCACTGAAAGGCGTTGAGTAAAGGCACCCACCTTTTTTTAAATACTGGAAGCATTATAGCATAATTAAACCGTACTAAAACTGCGATTAGCTAAAATGAAATTCAGTGCTGGCCACCAGAGGCAAACAATTCCCAATGCTCCTACACGCAAAACCGGAGTTAGGTATATATATTACTATTTTTTAGTATTTTTCACTGTTCTAGCTCGAATTTGGTCTTATGATAAATAGTTATTGCACACTTTGCACTAAATTCTGCACCCTTGCAAATAATATCTGCACACCTAATATTTGCACACTTGAAATCCTGCCGTCAGTTCGAACCTCGGGGTGCAGTAGAAAGACGTTTGGGTGCCCTGGCCATTCATACCTTTGGACTCCAAAACCAAAAAAAACCCGATTTAATCCCACCAGGGGTGAGATAGAGCCTTTCTTACTTAAGAATATTACTTCTTTCAATTCACAACATTGACTTGATACAAAAAATCTTATGATGAAAGCAAGGTATTATTAATGATATGTTTTCTAAAAAAAAATTGAAAACACAATTTTCACCAATAGAATATAGCTTCGAATGCGCAAGTGACGACACACACCGCGGTTTTGGTGTTCTAGTTTTGGTACGAGCCCAAAAACCGAACAAAGCAGGCGCAAAGCAAAACCGAGTTAACCGCACAGTGGGAAGCTTGCCATTCAGCATCTACGAAAGTGAGAGAGTCAGAGATAGCTATTTTTACAACTGCACCACTACACACTCAATCGCAATACCTTAGGTAGATAGCCATTGGCGTCGCGAGCATTGAAAACTTTGAAAACGATATAAAGCTAAGAAGCTTCGAAAGCTCCTATTGGAATACAATGAACTCTGTTGAATAAAACGACACGACAAATGAAGCCTACTTAAAAGCGATTTAAGGAGCACACGGGAAACAAATTGTTTGTACCCGGATGAATGTCCTATGTCAAAAAAGTTTTTGCATAAACATTGGACAGTTATGCAAAAACGGACAGAGCAAAAGAAACCGAAAAGCTACGATATCTTACATGTTGAAGGAAACATCGGTAGACAAGCTACTACAAACGAGTATAAGTCGAACCAAAACATATGTGCGCCAGCATTCTAGCGCCAGTATTCGAAGCTCAACTTGACACGACGAAGCGTCGAAAATCAATGCAGTGTGATTTTTTGGCGATTTTTCCGATTAATATTCATGCTGTATCGTCTTATTTACGAAGATGAAAATGACGTCCAGCCATAGAGTAAAACCTATACCTTTTTTTTAGTAAGAAAGGCAAAAAGTAAATCGTTCTAAAAGTTGTTCGGGATTGCCGATCGATGTCAAATTTGTTTTAGATGCTCACTCATGGTCTGTACTATGAATGTAGGAAGAAATTTCAGATAAAATTAGAAACGAAAAATGTTGGCGAAGGTCACCATACGGGCTTTTACCTTTTTTTAGGGATTTTTTTTCTTATGATAGGTTAATCAAACGGCTCTAACTCCAGAACCATATTATGAATCTGGATGAAAATTTGGGAAGTTGTAGAGCTCGAAAAATACAATTTTTGAGGTAAATAAAAGATATGAAAATGAAAAATTTTGACCATATTTTCATTTGAAAACTGTGTATTTTGTAGAAAAGTCTGTCCACATCCGAAAACAGATGGATATTTCGAAATTTGAGCGGCAACTCACCCAGGTTCAGCACACTAGCTTTCATCTGCATTCAGAAGAATCAAAATCGGATTCAGGGGAGCTGAGAACGGCGCGACACAAAATTTGGCAAAATTTTACCACATACGAACATCACTCGATCTCCACGGAATTTATTCTCTCAAAATTCGAGGGTTGGAGATAGACGAGTTCTGTCAAGATGAATCGATAGAGCGTCGAAAATCAATGCAGTGTTTTGGCGATTTTTCCGATTAATATTCATGCTGTATCGTCTTATTTACGAAGATGAAAATGACGTCCAGCCATAAAGTAAAACCTATACCTTTTTTTAGTAAGAAAGGCAAAACGTTACTTAATCCACCTTATTGGTGGTTGGTGCCTTCCTCACATTCATAAAGTGAATACACGGCCTCAAAAAAGTCGCAAATAACACTTGAGTGTTTAGAACTTTTGATAGGGTTGTCAGATCTTAAATAATTTGGGTCCGTTGGAAAGGTCTCTTGATTACCCATCCAACGATGGGTCGCATAGTAGATCTGGACAACGTTTTCTTCAATATATCTGAGATCCGGCCTCAAAAAAGTGTATAATTGCCACTTAGGTGCTTATTACTCTTGATAGGGTTGTCAGATCTTCAACCTTTGGACGCGTTGGAAAGATCTTTTAAATACCTTTCCAAAAATTTATAGCATGACGGGGTTTCTTACAAAAATTACCCTTTTTACAATCTTCCGGACTTTAGACGGAATTTTTTTAGCATAACTTTTAAAGTACATTACTAAACTTTACAATTTATAGATAGTGACTTGGGACGGATCGAAGGGGACCAAATCGGTCCAAATCAGTTCAGCTAGTGCCGAGATAATCCAGTGCATTTTTTTGATCAACATCCCACCACACACACAGACATTTGCTCAGAATTTGATTCTGAGTCGATATGTATACATGAAGGTGGGTCTAGCAGGTCAAATTTCGTTTTTCGAGTGATTTTATAGCCTTTCGGGCTAGTACGGAGTTCGGAAGGAAAGGGGTCAAGAAACAGCTTTGAGAACAGCAGAACAAAGGAGAGGGAGCGATTCCTTGGCGCATTTCTTCACCCTCTCTGGCTTGCTCTCGCCGCCGTTGCTGCCCATTTGAATTTTTTCTTGACCGGTTCCTTCCGAAGTGCATATAGGGGAACTATACCCTTTCTCAGCCTATTTCTATTATCGGCCTATCAGCAATTTGATCATGAATTACAGCTTTCATAAAGTGTTTTTGACTGTACCAAAGTAATGAATAGCTCAAACAAAAGTGAGCAAGCAACTCTCCATTGTTGATACATCTGAAAATGTTGATTTTATAGCGGAAAAGGCAAAAGTGATGAAATGGGCATATTTCCCCTACAGCTTTCCTCAGTAAGGTGAGGAAGGCAAAAACACAAAAAAACCTGGGGGTCGTTAAAGTGGATGGATTGATTTGATGAGTTTGTTTTGAAGAAGAACTTCGTCTTATGGCTTCGTCACGGGGTTTGAAACTTGCCTGCTCACTTTTAGTATTGAGTGTTTATGTTGATGTACCGTCAACTGGGGTGAATCGGGACTACAGTCTGAATAGAGACAGCCTTTTGTAAAGAACTTTAATGCTTTAAATTTGGAAATCGATGCTGTAATTTTGTTAATCTGTATCTCCTCGGTACATGATTCATTCGCAATTCACAAAGTGTTGAATGCTGAAGAAGTGGGTCAGTCATTAGTGATATGTAACGACATTCCCTTATCACAAAACCGCCGGTGATCTAGAACAATTCGTAAACCTGAAATCCGCTGCTTGTCCTCGCCAACGCCGCTGTCCTCCGGGAAGGGAATTTCTCATAGATTTAATAAATCCAGCAAACAAACCAAAGCTTTCAGGTGTTTTTTCCTCTTTCTTAAGTTTATTGGATTTGTTTACTTTCTTAGAATGCAACAAAACAGCCCATCAGAGAAGGGGTAACTCCCGTTGCATTGTACAAAAATAACGGATCGCGGAGTCTGAATTTTGTAGGGGGAGAGCTTAAGAGCTGGTCTCCATCGCGGAGGCCGCGGCCGATTCCTCGGTGTACTTGCCCTTCTCCTTGGACAGCGCCGCCCGGCGTCCAGCGGCACGGCGATCCAGGATCTTCTTGCGATCCTTGTCCATCTTCAGCTTGACGATCAGACACTTGGACGGGTGCACACCGACGTACACGTTCGTTCCGTTGGCCTTCTCACGCTGGATCCGCTCGATGTAAACGACAAACTTCTTACGGTAAACCTGGACGACCTTGCCGACCTGGTTTCCCTTGTAGTGGCCGCGCACAACCTGAACCTCGTCGTCCTTGCGGATTGGCATCGAGCGGACGGTGTACTTCTGCTTCAGCTCCTTCGACAGGGGCGCCGACATCAACTTCCTTCGGATGTGCGACGGGGCCTGGAAATGGCGCCTGCGGCTCTTGCGACGCGAAGAGGAAACGTTCTTGTTCAGCTTCATCGCGCTAAAAACGAAACAAAACCGGAAACTTTCATTAGTATCTCGCAAATTTGGCTTATTTCTACCACTCCCCCACACGTTAGACACAATTTAGTCACAAATTATCGCAAACTTACAATTAATATTTTCTACACCCGAAAAACGCGTGTTTCACGTCGTTCAAGATGTCGGAAGGAAAGAAGGCTAAAAATGTGACAAGCTGTCAGCAGCCCTGGCAGCAAGGTTGCTTCGAGACGGCGAGGTGGGACAATTTTGTGTCAACACCGCGTGCCTGGGGGTAGGAATGTTGCTGACGTAAACTGGCAGCATTGCGATGGACTATTTTTCAAGCACAACAACGTAAATAGGCCAATGTAAGACTGTGCATATACACTCAAACCCCGATGGTTTGACACCAACTGTTGTCTAACGAACGGGGTCACTTTTTAGATTGACACCCCTTTTACACGGAGTTCACACACACTACCAAACGTTTGTTTTGATAGTGGGCGTGAGCGCCGTGTAAAAAGTGACAGTTCGTCACTTTTTAGTTTGACTTTGACCAACCAACGGGGTACAAACTAAAAAAGTGTCAAACGAAAAAGTGACCAACCACCGGGGGTTGAGTGTATGCACTTCGGAAGGAACCGGTCAAGAAAAAAAGCAGATGAGCAGCAGCGGCGGTGAGAGCAAGCCAAAGAGGGTGAAGAAATGCCCCAAGAAATCGCTCCCTCTCCTTTGTTATGCTGTTCGTAAAGCTGTTTCTTGACCCCTTTCCTTCCGAACTCCGTACTAGCCCTTAACCTGGAATATCGATGGGTAAATGTCGAACATATTTGGCTCAATGGCAAATAGCCCTGGGAACAATATTCAGCAAGTGGAGCAACGTGTTGAACAAAAGTTTCAAGTTCTGGGCACCCATAGCCAGCAGTTTTCAAATCAAGAAAAAAAAAATTCTTAAAGAAATAAAAAATCAGCTTTCGCCGGCAGTTATCACAACCTCATATGGTCTTCTTAAAGAAATTCCAATATTAACTTTATTTTGAAATTTTAACATCATTATGCCAAATGACCATTATGCCAAATGGCCATTATGCCAAATGACCGTTATGCCAAACGTCCATTATGCCAAACGGCATTATGCCAAATGGCTTTATGCCAAATGGGATACACCCCAATCACAAACCCCACAAAACACCCAAGCTTCCTTCTTACGCATTCCGGCCATGGAACAGCTGCAGTTCCTGCAGGAAGCTGGCCTTGTCCTTTTTCGAGCACTCGACCTCGTCCCGCTCCTGCACCACCCTCCTTCGAAGGCGTTCCGCTGCTGCTGTTTGGCTCACGAAGGTTTCCGCGTCCGAGTCCTGGCTGCTGTCGCGGGCGGCTTTGCTTTGCGTCCTAGACTCACCAGCACCACCAGACCCACCAAAGTATTTGTTTACATTTGCGACTTAGGCGTACACGGTTACACGAGAACGTCAAAATGAAAGAAATTTTACAGTCGAATTAAAATTAAAAACTTTTAAATCAGTGAGCAATGAGATTTTCAAAAACTGCAGCAGTAAAAGTTTTCATTTTCAAAACAAGAAAAAAACTTTTAATGTAGCAAATTTTAACAACTTTTTAATTCAAAAGTAAGTTACTTTTGCCATTACCGTAATATTTTTTTGTGTGCACACAAAGAAAAAATACTCTAAATTTAAAAAGATCGTTCGTTGGATTAAAAGTTTGCGTTGGTGAATATTCGTAGAAAGTTCAAACATTTCAATTTAAAAGTTGGAAAGTTTTTGATACTACTATGCATTTATGGAACAAAATCGTTGTATTGGTAAAAGTATTTTACTTTTAATTGGAAAAGAAACCTTTTATGGCAAGAATACACAACATTTAGCACTATAGGGATAATTTCAGAAAAATGCGCTTGGTTTTTTTACATTTATTTAAAAAAAATTAAACAGTATGTTAGAAAAACACTTTTTTTGTATTTAACGCTTCTCCACTAGCTTCTGCTTCATACGGTACGCCACCGGTAACTTCCGAATACCCCGGTTCCGGATGGAGGCTTCGACGCGCGACAGCCCGTCTGGCTCGGCAACGTCAGATCCCTTAAAAGAGCAAATCTGCTCACTGGGAATACTGACCGGTAGGGGATGGGTTTCGACTAGCGGCGTGCTGGGTTTCCAATCCAGAGGTCGTGAGTTCGATTCTCGTACCGGGATGATGAAGTTTTTTTTTTAAACAAGATGGACACGTTTCCGGCCTCAATCAGGACAGTCTTGGAGGAGTTGGCCATTGATTCGGGAAGGGTGGTCGACGTTTCCCGGCTGGAAAGTAAAGTGCCTGAACGGGGAGTTCCCGATGCTGGAAGCGCATGCGGAACATGGAGTTGATGAGGCCCTCGGAACGGAGTTCGATTTTGAGCACGTAATCCTACTTCGAGAATGACACAGATTTTTTTGGGTCACTGTCCAGATTCATTCGGCTGAAGCTGCGCCGTCGCGACGTGAGTGTTTGTGGGCGGGAAGTTGCTAAAAGAGATGGAAAGTAATTAGAGTTGGCTAGCCACTGCAAACATTCTCAATACTCACCGGCAGAGCTGAAAATGTCAGGGGTCCTGACGCGAAAATCGGCGACGCATACACGATTTTTTCAGATCCATTCACTGAACCGCAAAACTGTGACATAAACAAACCCGACTCAGTCGTGAGTGCCCTAGCTCACTGAGCAGCTGCAATGCGAGGCAGTAGTCGACCAACGCTCATTCGACGTTGCACGCACACACATAAAGAAACAAGTTTTTACACAAAAAGTTGGCATTTATGCGTGGAAATGTAATTTTGAATATAAGTTATGGTTGTTTTAAGTGTTTTGCACAGTCTGGAACCATTCAATTGTTTAAAAATAGTCAAAATAGTGTTTAGAGAGGATTTTACGAGTCAGTCATACGACACGAATTGAGTGAGTGTAGCTCATTTTTTCACGTCTCTCATTCTCCAGCAGCCAACCGGCACGAGTCAGGCGGCAGTGGCTGAACGGACACAGTAGGCTTACAGTCACATGCTAGCAGTGAACTGACATTTTGGTTTGCTTCATGTGTACGCTGGGTTGGAAACATTTTGCAGGCCTGCTCACCGGTGCTGTAAACCGCCGGCACCAAGTGCAACATCTGCGCTGAGCACCTCCGATTATGTAGCTTTTCGTCTTCCTCCTCTTCGTCGGAGGCCCTTCGTGAAAATAAACATTCGCGTACTTGTCCAAAAACCGGAAGTTAATCTTCTTCAACGCAATCTCGTTGTTCACGCAACGCTTCGGCAGCGCCATCTCCTCGATGATCTCGCCCCAGTCCTCACTCGAATTGACCTTCAACCACCAATCCCGGGCCACCACCACCCAATACAACCGGTGCGAATCCACATTCCTACCTCCCATCCTACAAAAACAAACAAAATCAATCACAAACCCCACAAACACCCATGCTTCCTTCTTACCCATTCCGGTCCGGGAACAGCTGCAGTTCCTGCAGGAAGCTGGCCTTGTCCTTTTTGAGCACTCGATCTCGTCCCGCTCCTGCACCACCCTCCTTCGAAGGCGTTCCGCTGCTGCTGTTTGGCTCACGAAGGTTTCCGCGTCCGAGTCCTGGTTGCTGCCGCGGTCGGCTTTGCTTTGCGTCCTAGACTCACCAGCACCACCGGACCCACCAAAGTGTTTGTTTACATTTGCGACTTACATTTGCTACACGGTTACACGAGAACGTCAAAATGAAAGAAATTTTACAGTCGAATTAAATGTAAAAACGTTACTTAATCCACCGGAAGGTGGTTGCTGCCTTCCTCCTAAAAGCCTTGCAACCACACACTACGAAAGCTTTGGCTAACGCTTACTTAGTAAAGACACTATACATCTGAGTGCTGGCATCTAGGTATGATAAATTTAATGAACCATTTGAAAGCACTGCAGTGTTTGTGTGCGTGCACTGAGCGTAAAGTTCCGACAGCTATCCGCCGGAGCTTTTAAATTATGTAAATAATGACCCTTTTTAGTATCAACCAAAACAGTTTTTCGAACATATCTTTTGAAGTACTGCACCAAGCCGGATGAAATTTAAAAAAGACTTAAAGAACCAGAAGGCAAATCCAAAAACATAGATCCGGACAAAATCGGTCGAGCCAGTTCCGAGAAAAGTGAGTGAGAAAAAAAATTCTACGTCCATCCACACGCACAGACATTTGCTCAGAATTTGATTCTGAGTCGATATGTATACGTAAAGGTATATCTGGGAGGCTTACCCAAGTAACCATCCAGCACTAAAAGAAATCACAAATGAGCTGCTAAACAGCATTCACCAGCAAATCAGTCATAAAACAGCTAAGGTGATAGCAAATTAGCTTTAAAACAACTGCTCTGGTAATAGCCGGAATAGTGTTGATTTGATGCTGCTACTAGCAACACTGCAACACAATATTTCATCAAACTGGCAACACGATTTTGTTCCGTGTAAGAGCGAAAGAGAGAGCACCAACAAACAAACCCAAAAATATTGCTTACTCTCTCATACTTTAAACCAAAACAAATCGTGCGGGAGAAAAATGCAGTCAGCTGAGAATTTCATTTTACGATTGAAAAAAAACGTTTGCAACTGAAACCTTTTCATCATGTTGGTAAGTTTAATTTTATTAATTTTAGATTCATAACGTTAAAAGAACTCCTAGCTTTCTCCTACTACCGTTACAGTGACCTCCAGCAGCTGACTTACGGATACGGAGGAATTGTGGCAAATTTCGTGAAACCAGGAATATCCGGCTTCGGGGCATTTCCCAGTTGTCCAGGATAGTAATGATTGAAGGGAACATCCCGAGGAACGGCGAGATGCGGTGGTTCGGTGCGGTGAAAAAGTGAAATTCAACGGTTTAGGCAATTATGGCACAGTTATTTGGTTATGGAGGCTGTTAAATGATTGTATTTAGATTATAATAAATTATCCAGAATCAACAGAAAAATGTCTTTCAAAATACACAGAGAAAATTCGACTGGTTTATGTCCATATTAAGTAGGGTCCGTGCATTTTACTGAGCGACAACACTGTTTATGTAGCTCTAAAAACCATCCTGGGAATCCATACCTCATATAGCCGTGAGGACACGGGCTCCAGATTCATCGAACATCAACAGCATCATCAGCAACAACAGCATCATATCGACAGCACCGCGAGTTCAAGCAAATAATTCAACTTCCCCTCTCAATCAGCTGAGTCGGCAAAGTAGTAAACAACGCAAAAATAGAACTGAGTGAAGCAGAGGAGAGAGAAAGAAAGGGACAACAACATTTTTGCCTCTCCATTTTTTTTTTGAAATTTTGCAGGGTGGAACAACAACAGTAGGGGCTCAGCTGTAAAACAGAAATATAAAGTCCAAAACCAGCTGCAAATCTGCTGTAAAAGCGCATTTGGTGCAGATTTCAAAACATTTTAGCTTTTTCCCGCAGCTATAAATGCGCTGTTAGTGCTGAACAGTGACTTCATTTAGTGCTGGATGGTTACTTGGGTATTTAAAAAGTTCAATTTTTGAGTGATTTTATAGCCTTGCCTCAGTGAGGTGAGGAAGGCAAAACTTTTAAATCAGTGAGCAATGAGATTTTCAAAAACTGTAGCAGTAAAAGTTTTTACTTTCAAAACAAGAAAAAACTTTAATGCAGCAAATTTTAACAACTTTTTAATTCAAAAGTAAGTTGCTTTTGTCAATACCGTAATATTTTTTTGTGTGTAACTAAATCTCATAAATTTCAATAGGGACTTATGGGACCCCAAGACGAATCGAATGAGGCCAATACGGTCAAAATCGGCTCAGCCAGTGACGAGATTTCCAGTGACATTGATTCGGTACACATGTATACATACAGCCAAACACACAGACATTTGCTCAGCTGGTGATTCTGAGTCGATATGTATAAATGACGGTAGGTCTAGGAGGTCTAATTAAAAAGTTCATTTTTTGAGTGATTTTATTGTCCGTTCCTTTAAAAGGTACACGCCGCGCGGCATTTCAGAATGTGCCATAGACATTGTTGCCAGCGATTTTCTGCACTTTTAGTGCAATAAAAAACGTACCTGGCAACAATGGCAATCGATTCCAAAAAGAAGATCAACAAAAACAAAAAGCGCAGTATGCACGGCAGTATGAGATTTGACAGCGAGCATTTGCCGAAAGTGTGGCGCGTCGTTTCGAGGCTGATATGCCGCGTGTCTTTTTCGGGAATACGCGCAATATAGCCTTTCCTTAGTAAGGTGAGGAAGACAAAAACCCAATAAAAAGTGATAGTTTGACTTTGACCAACCAACGGAATACAAACTAAAATAGTGCACTGTAACTGAAAATTGCACTTTGCTGAGTTCGTTTTCGCACTTTTTCATACGATTTTTTTAGTTCGATTGCGAAAACACAAAAAAGTGTAATCGTAGTTGAACTGAAAAAATCGTATGAAAAAGTGCGAAAACGAACTCAGCAAAGTGCGATTTTCAGTTACAGTGTGTAATACGAAAAAGTGGCCAACCACGCAGAACGGATTGCTTGTTTACCTTCGGCTATGGCCCATTTACATTGTTTTGCTTGAAATATTAACTCCATGTCCTACCCCCTCAATCGGAAGTGACAACTTCCTTTTGCCCCCATCTTTGACAGCATATGCTCGCCTCGGACGCCACTGACTTTTGTTTATCCGTGACATTTCCCCAAAAAACTTTTTTTTCTTGTCAACAACGTCACCACAGCTGTCAAACACTTGTCGGGTTGCGAAGAAAGAAAAATCTCGACTGCGGCGATTTGTTGTGCAAAAATTGTGATTTTCAGGTAAAATTGGTCGGGTTTAGTGGTACTTTTTTAAAAAATACAATAGTTGATTTGATTTTATATCGGAGTAAAGTTAAATCTTTTGTTGCAACTAGTTTTTGAAGTGGTTATCGACGTTACAAATTTGTGCCAGAAATTGCGATTTTAGTCATCAGAAAAATCAATAATGGTTTCAGGGTATGTGACGCAAAAGTTGACTTTAATGGGTAACCCCATAGAAAAGATAGCCGGCGGAGGTGGTTGAATCTGTCGCTTTGTGACTGATTATTTGACCGACGTATCGGGCGAAGACCTATGAGAAAATTTGATTGTTGGAAGTTTTAAGTCGACGACGACACAGTTTAATCGATGGTTTAATTAATTTCCTTTTTTTCAAAATTTGAACTGATCGTAGGCAATGCTATTCAATTTTTTGCCTTCTTCACCTCACTGAGGCAAGGCTATAAAATCACTCGAAAAATGAACTTCTTAAATACACCTCCTAGATATACCTTCACGTATACCTATCGACTCAGAATCAAATTCTGAACAAATGTCTGTGGGGATGTGTGTAGACATGATTTTTTTCCACACGATTATCTCAGAACTGGCTGAACCGATTTTGGCCGGATCCGCCTTATTCTGTTCATTTTGGGGTCCCCTAAGACCCTATTAAATTTCATTCTGTTCAATGAAGTACTTTTAAAGTTATGTCATGAAAAAGTTTTTTTTGTAGCTACAAAAAAGGGTGATTTTTGCATAACCTCAAAGGCCGGATCTTTTTGTTTACGTGCGAGAGTCGCGCCAGAAACGCCCGGTTGCCACATTGCTTCAAATGAGAGTCTGCATGTTTTCTGGAAAAGTCTGTATCAGTTATATATTATTTTCATAAACTTATTTTCATTATTACTTTGTAAATGCGAGGAAGGCACCACCCACCTAATGGTGGATTAAGAAACGTTTTTTTTTTAATTAGGAAATAACTTTCGAAACCATCCTGTTTGAAACGTAGACAATTCTAACGAAAACGGAAAATTGATTTCATTTGTATTATCATGGTTTTTCTCGGACTAAGAAGCCATCGCATCGTTCATACTAGTATTCATACAATTTTGGCAACAGTCCTTACAGATATGATATGTTACAATTAAGAATTCGGTTTTTTGTTAAGGAATATTTTGATCGATTTGGTGTATTCGGTCAAGTTGTTAGTATTTAATTCTCCTGATCAAAAAAAAAAAAAAAAGATTAATCTTGTAGATACTAATCTCAGTTATGCCTTGTTTCATAACTTAAAATTAAGCGGAAACAGGATGTTCCGAAAAAAATGTGCAGGACAGCTTTCTACAGTTTATTATATGAAAGCATCAGATGCAAACCCTAAAAAATCAGTGTATCATTTCAGGGTTCAGATTTAGATAAAAGTGATGTTGGGAGCACAAAGAGCTCAAAAATATCGTTTTCGAATAATTGAATTTGGAATAATTGGCCAAAAGTTACATTATTTTTAAAGTATGATAAAGATGGAATTTTGAAACTCAAATAACGTAAACTGGGGTGACTTTGATAGCCCGGGGTGACATTGATAGAAATTTGATTTGGCAACTAATTTTGATACATCCATTGTAACAGCCACATTTTTGGATATATGTTCGATAATAAGCTATCCCTTAATGCTAACATACTCAAAATTCTCAAAAATGTTTAGATATTAATTTGACGGGCATTTGCAAAACCTATCAAAGTCACCCCAGTTTACGGTACGTCGAAAAAAAAGACAATTTTCATTCACCAGGAGTTGTATTCAAATGGAAAAATAACTCACATGTTTTTTTCAACTTGAGTTATATTTATTTTTGAAAATTATCACTTTTTAAGAGAACACGGGAGAAAATTTGTAAATCCATAATGCTAATGAATTGAAAATGAAAAGCTCAAAAGGAATATGAAAAATCCTAAATTTGTTAAGATAACCGAATTGCGCGTTATAGCTTATTTGAAATGAATTTGGCTTGAGGTTCTGGAGGGAACGAGTTTCGGTATAAAAATATGGTTTGTTTTAGAAAGCTGTGCAGATCTGTCAAAAATTCATTGCATTATGTTCAGGTTCACTTTTTTTTTAAATAAAATAAAAATTATTTAACTATTATTTTTCTTTTTTGGATCCTTAAAATGATTTTTTTTATGTAATTATTCTGATTCTGAAAGTTTAAAATTTATTAAAATGATTGTGTGCTAGTGAAACTCTCGGTAAAGATTTCCAAAAAAGTGTTTACGTGACTTATCTATGGTCCCATACTTTTGAAGTTTTTTAAAAATCAGAATCTTACAATAAATATGTTTGCAAAGTTAGGTACCTTTTCTGTCATTCTAGAATGCCGAAACGGCCAAATTTTTATTTCCAAAAATAAGAGTGTTTGACAAAAAAACTATGAAATTATATATATATTTCTACCAATCAGTATTTAAAAGATCAGTTAATTTCGCAAAAGTTTCATTTCTTAACAATAAAAGTCGGACCAAAAGTTTCCGTCACTTGAAATTACAAAGTTACAGATTTCTTAGCTGACATTTAGAAAAAAAAATCATATTCATCTATTCGAATCATTTGTGAGGCTGTGTCTTTGAAACTAACTCCAGATTTTCAAAGTTCCAGAGAGAAAATAGTAGAAATTTTTCTCAGTCTTTGAAAAATATTTTTTTCGGTTTTTCTTCTCTTTTTGCCTACTTTACCTTACTGAGGAAAGGCTATAAAATCACTCGAAAAACGAACTTCTTAATTGGACCTCGCAGACCCACCTTCACATATACCTATCGACTCAGAATCAAATTCTGAGCAAATGTCTGTGCGTGTGTATGTCTGTAAGTCCGTGCACCGAAAAAATGCACTCGATTATCTCCAGACTGGCTGAACCGATTTGAACCGTTTTGGTCTCATTCTATGCGTCTTGAGGTCCCACAAAACCCTAGTTAATATTATGAAGTTTTGTAAAGTACTTCATAAGTTATGCTAAAAAACTATTTTAACAAAAGTCCGGAAGATTGTAAAAAGGGTGGTTTTGTAAGAAACCCCGTCAAATTATACAGTTTTAGAAAGGTATTTAAAAGACCTTTCTAACGAGTACAAAACTTTGAAGATCTGACAACCCTATCAAAAGTTATAAGCAATTAAGTCTTAATTTAACACTTATCAGAGGCTAGATCTTAGATATTTTGATGAAATCAATGTGAAGAAGGCTTCAACCACTTTAGGGTGGATTAAGTAATGTTTTTTTAAATCTTGTTGTTTCATTTCCAGTTGCTCGTAATGTCTCGCAATGTCCCTGACGCCAGCAGCTGAGAACGCAACGACCACCGCCGAGGAACAGCAGCTATTGCACCAGATCCAGCACCAGCAGAAGCGTGCCAGCGTTCAGCACCACAGCCATAACGTGCAGCACAACTCGCAACAACCGATTACGCTAATCTTGCCCACCAGCGGAAAGCTCTTCTACGAAAAGAAGCAGGACTTTGCGCTGTGCAAGCCCCAGCTGCTGCCGCTGAAGTCGTTCAGCCTTGAGAAGCTGGAGAAGATGCAAAAGGAGGCCCATCGGCAGCTGCAGGAGAACCGTGCCCGTACCGCTGCCGCCGCCGAAAATTTCTAAACGAATTTTGTGAAGTAGAACGATTTAACTGTAGTCGAAATGGCCTATCTGTTGGTGTTTTCCGTCTGTTTGGCACTGCTGTTGGCCTCAATCTCGCTGTGGCGGTACGGATGCATCCAGCGGCAGCACCCGATCGTGACGTTTTCGGTGCTGACGGCGTGGAGCTTTTCGTTTTTGATCGTGTTTACCATTCCGCTGGACGTTACTTCGGTAGGTTACGTTTTACGCAAGTTGTTGAACAGTTTTGTAAATTTGGAATTTTGTGTTTTTTTTTTTGCAGACCGTCTACCGACAATGTATCCTGGAGCAGAACTCAACCAAGTCGACTGCTGCCACCGGCCACAACGGCAGCACCTGCCAGCGGCCGTGGGGCATGGTCGAGGACGAAGTTTTTCCGAATCTCTGGCGCATCATCTACTGGTCGTCGCAGTTCCTGACCTGGTTGATCATGCCGCTGATGCAGTCCTACCTGAAGGCAGGCGACTTCACCATTAAGGGGAAGCTCAAGTCGGCGCTGGTAGATAACGCTATTTACTATGGGTCGTACCTGTTTATCTGTGGAATCTTGCTGATTTATCTCGCACTGCAGCCGGGGGTTTCGCTGGATTGGCAAAAGTTGAAGGCGATCGCGTCATCCGCATCGAACACGTGGGGATTGTTCTTGCTGGTGTTGCTGTTGGGTTACGCACTGGTAGAGGTTCCGCGCAGCTTGTGGAACAATTCCAAGCCCGGTTTTACGCTGCAGTACGCCTACTTCAAGCTGTCGAAGCTGAGCTCGGAAAAGGCTGAAGCCGAAGAGCACGTGGATGACGTTCTGGAGAGTTTGCAGTCGGCGAGTCGAGCGATTCCACCACGGCACGAACTCCGAACTGCACTGGAAACCATTATTCGCAAGGTTCCAACCGAGTTGATGGAACGTGCCCGCCGTGTCAGCCGTGACGATGGATCTCCGGTTGCGGTTCCGTCTGAGAAGGCGCTTGTGCGGCTCCACCGACAGGTGATTAAATCGCTACAGACTCTCCAGCGAACCGAGGCACTGTGGAACGTTCAGGTCAACAAAGTTCTGCACCTAGAGGACGTCGCGAAGAATGCCGTCTCGTTGGATCATCGCTTCAAGACGGAATTCCCCAAGCATCGGACCGGTTTTGCGCGAGCCACCTACAGCCCAACCATGGAATGGTACTGGGAGTGTGTTGTGAAGGCTCCGTTCCTCAAAGTACTGGCCGTAATCACCGGCTTTCTCTCGTGTATCGTCGTCTGGAGCGAACTGACCTTCTTCAACCGCGAACCCGTGCTTTCCATCTTTGCCAGCGTGCTGAATCTCGCCAAACACAACTACGACTTTGTAACGATTGAGATATTTTCGATGATGACCCTGTGCTACCTGTGCTACTGCGCGTACTCCACGGTGTTCCGGATCAAATTTCTAAACCTGTACTACCTGGCAGCTCATCACCAAACCAACGAGTACAGCTTGATCTTCAGCGGAATGCTACTCTGTCGACTGACGCCGCCCATGTGTCTGAACTTCCTCGGCCTCATCCACATGGACTCGCACATCATCAAAGAACGCATCCTCGAAACTCACTACACGCAAATCATGGGACACATGGACGTCCTGGGAATAATCTCCAACGGCTTCAACATCTACTTCCCGATGGTCATGCTGGCGTTCTGCCTCGCGACCTGGTTCTCGCTCGGCTCCCGTGCCCTCAACGCGCTCGGCTTCCAACAGTTCATGCTGAACGAAACCATCGCCACGGAACTGGTCCAGGAGGGCAAAGACCTCATCGTACGCGAAAAGCGCAAGCGTCAACGCGCCGAAGATGCGATCGCCCGTCGTCGGGACAACATCCTTAACACCCTGGGTCGCGATTCCTCGTCGGGCGAGGGGCGCGGATCCGGCAACGGCAACGGTGGCGGCAGCGGAAACATCCTCGGCAAGTACAAGTCGCGCAATCTGGACGCTGCCGGCAGTCCGGTTGGACCAGGCGACGACCTGGTGCGACACGGAGACCGGCTGGATTACGCCACGAACGGATCGCGCGCCGCCGATATTAGTCGTTCGCTGTCGGACGAAATCAACGAGCGGTTCGGGGTCAGCACGAACGTCACCGTTGGCTTCAAGGGGTACAGCGACTTTGGCGAGGAGGACGAAGGCCGGGGAGGTCGTTCGAGCGGTCCAGCTCCGCGCGGGTTCTTCGACGATGTGTAGAGAGGGCGGCGAGAATGCATTTTAGGTTTACGACCGAGGTGATACTAAGTTTAACGCGTTATTGGTTTTTTGCTGTGTCATTCTGTGTAACGATTAATTTTTAAAAAGATTCAGCAATTTTATCGTTTCTTGAAATTGTTTTGATTCCAACAAAACTTAGAACAGGAAGCACCTAGCACTGATAATATTCGCAACTTGTACTGTGGTTTTATATACAAGACAAAAAATGAAAAAATAATACAACAAGCAGGTAGTTAAAATAAAAATGCAGCGCAGCACGTACTAACAGCATTAAATCAATTATCAAGATTGCTAGCAAAAATTAAAACAAAAACTAACTGATGTGCTATATTTGGGGCAACACGTCGATAGGAGATAACACAACAAGCTGTACTAAATTGGAACACATTCTAGCTGATAAGAAGTGCATGTATTAACATTAAACAAATCAAATATATTATACACAAGTTTAATTAACTATAATTTATCTTTTAAGCCGACCGTAGTTCTTGTAGCTGAAGGAAGTAATAAAATTCATGAAATTACATACTGAACAAAAATATGTTTCTTTTTATTTATTTTTTTTCGAAAACTTGAATTGAAACTTTGCACTCGTCCGTCTTGTGGGGACCCCCACAGTTGCTGTACCTGCCCTTGACAGTTCTTGATTCCATGACTCAGCTGCAAGCAGTTCGGTCGCTTGGTCCCAGGTAGACCTCCCACCGGATGATAGTGCTTGCACAACATTTATTGCAAAGAGCTTCTTAAGATTGGAGTATTCCTTGGGGAAGACCACAATGAACGGAGTTTCGTCCACGGTCCAGCTTGAGATCTTGTTCGGCCGTGGGTGTATAATTCCACTTGGAACTTCTTCTAGTGAGCCTGCCTCTAGTCAAACTCTTCGACACAAAAGCAGGTTATCTTGGTTCCGAATCGGGTTTGCTTGTAAATCGTCACGAATCCAAGCTTCCATCCGTCTACTAGGGGCAGGGGGGGGGGGGGGGGGGGTAGAATGGTCCGCCTAAGTAAAATGCACCAAAAACCATAGAAAAACATAAAAAAATATGAATTCAGTGTAGTAGGCTTATGCTTTGGAATGTTCCCTTCAATGTTGTATAATTGGTTGATTAGAAATTTTAGCTTAACACTATTTTTGAGCCACCTTAAAAAAAAAGTTTTTTCGACTACTTTTCCAGGGTGCGGGGCAGAATGGGCCACCTTAGAAAACAAGCCATTTTGTCTAATAAAACGTTGAAGGGAGATAATAAATGACTTAAGGGACCTTTCTAACATAGTTTCCATGAAGTTAGACCACTTTTATGAAAATAGTAACTTACCAAAACAAACATTGTTGAAAATAGTTTTAATATGTTGAAATAAGACACGATCAACAAATGTTGCATTAAACGTTATTTGTGAACCTACCAGGAGCAACATAATCCATTTAACCAAAATTTCATAACTTTTGATTGTTTTTATAAGGCAGAAAAAGGGTGGTCCATTCTGCCCCCAAGTGGATTTTAATTTAACACTTCCACTACCAAGCCTCTAAATGATTTGAAGGTTCCGTTGTTGTTTGATTACCTTCGTAATAGCTCCTGGTAACATTATAAACATTGAACAAACTTTTTCAAACAATCTAACTTTCGAGAAAGCTTATTTAAGAACCTCGAAATAAACAACATTTGCGTGGTTTTGTCAATGAATTTACATTTTTGCTCATAATTCGAAAAATACAATGAATTCAAACGTCGTTTTCGGTGTGGTGATGTTATTTGACGTCCTTTATAAGACCCTTGCCTTACAGTTGGTCTAAATCCATTCTAAAGCCCAAAACCAAGGGTGGCCCATTCTGCCCCCATGGTCCATTCTGCCCCCCCCCCCCCCCCTGCCCCTACCTTCAAGAACTTGTAAAACAGTCGTGGTGTTTTTCATCGCCAGAGGTGGTTGCTTTTGTTTACCTGCAGACTGGGCTGGACTGGCAATGTTGTTGTTTTCCGCTAGCGGGCTGAACTTGTTGTTGTTGAGCAGATTCTGCTCCACTTTTCCTTTTCCGAAGACAGAACTGGTGACCTCAGGGGAATTCTTCCGCTTCCGATTTCCGGGGATGAGATGAAAGTCATCCATGTCGGAGGTCGCTTCCATCTCCATCCGTCAAACAGCCCTTAAGGCACGCAACGTTGCCTTTTTGCGCGCTCATCACAAACGGTCACGTTGGTCGACTGATTGAAGACGTTTTCATCTGCCAAATTGTCAACGGGGCCAGACTCGATCCGCTGGCCGGTTGACAAAATTGACAAAACGGTTGACAACTAGGTTGACAACATTAATTTTTCTTAGCTGGCCAAGCTGTCAGAAATCTGTTTTGTTTTTGTTTGATTTTGGAATATTTTGCTTTAATGTAAAATAAAAATATACATGATAATATGTACTTTTCTGTTTTTTTTTTCGCTGAAAGTGTATTTTTTGTTGTATTTGGAGTGAAAAAGTGATTTAATTGCAAGCATTTATTGCATACATTGTGAAAAGTTAGAATAACTGGATATAAAGAAAAATATATCCGATTCAGTATACTGGAGCTGTTTCGGATCACAATGATGGACTTATCAAAGGTTAGTGCTCCAAGTTGTCTTTATTGTATTCTATTTAATATTTAAATTAAGGAAATATGGATTTGAACTTTGTTTTTTTTTTTTTATTTCTTTCAACTGAAAATACATCAGTAAGTTATTGCAGAAGTCAATTATTTTTTTATATATGTTGATTCAGTTATTTCAAGTTTCATTGAAGGTTTGCTTGGCTTATCAGGAGAAATCCCTAATTTATATACATATACATACATATATATATAAAAAAACTAAAAAAAAATATATTAAAACTTATTTAATTTGACGTAGAAATTCATGGTCATAATAGTGATTTCTGTTCGTCAGAAATCACCTCTAAGTTGTTGACTGTTCAGGGAAAGAATTAAAAACCCTGCACTCGCCTATATCGACATCCGCTTCAAACTGATTGTACTGGTGATTATGTCCGCCGGATGGTAGCCCTGGTCCAGCAGAAATTCGTTCTCGTGCGTGGTAAAGCTATTCCCACCGAGACACGTGCACGAGCAAACCGACGTGTCCTCCTCCTCGATCTCCGAGCAGTAGTTCAGATTGCCGCAGGACAGCAACTTCCCGGTGGACTCGCACTCGTAGTTTAGCCCGTCCGCCGATGACTGCATTTCGGCCTCCTCCCGGCGAATGTCCTCCGCGTTCCTGCCAAAAATGAAACATTTACGAGAGTATTCTATAGAATGCATGAAACGGGTCGGCCTTACATGGTCATGAACCGAAGCACGAGCAAATTGATACTGGCGGCGACCACGGCCAGTCCAAACAGGATAAAGACCAAACTCAGCGCCACATAGCCAGGTTTGTTGATCAAGGCCTGGTCGTTCTGCAGCGCAACGTAGTCTCCGAATCCGATCGTGGTCAGCGTTACGAAGCAGTAGTAGAAGCTATCAAAGTACGACCATCCCTCGTACTTGGAAAACACCGCCGCCCCCGTCGTAATGATAACCGACGACAGCAGTCCCGTGGCCAACATCAAGTTCATCTCGGTGGCCTCGGTCTGCTGGCAGCGCAGATACTTTTTGGCCCGCCGAATCACCACCGACGCGAACTTGTTCAACCGCTCGCCGATACTCTGGAACATGACCAGCCCCAGCGGAATGCCGACCATTGCGTACGCCATGCAGAACGCTTTGCCGCCGATCGTGACCGGGGTCGAGTGGCCGTAACCGATCATCGCCAGAACCACCGTTGCGAAGTAAAAAGCGCCGGCGAACTTCCACTGGGGGCCCGCCTTGTGGGGTTTGTTCTCGGTTATGACGATCTCGATCATGTGGTAGTCCTCCGGTGTTATGTTGTATTTGGCCACGAAGTTTGCTTTGACGCCTGCAATGCAAGTGGGATGGTTATGGATTAAAGTAGCAGGCAAATTTCAACATCCAACAACCGGAGTCGGCTAATTATGAACAAATTTGTATGGGAGTTGTTGTTGGAGTCTGATTCGGAATATTTTTTCGCTGCCTAATTTGTGATTGTCGAGCTCGTATATGACCCCACCACTGCTCTAAAGTGATTTAGAATATTTTGAACCAAAATGGCGGACAATAATTACTCATTTTTTTTGTTTAAATGAAGCTGCAGAACACAGATTTAATGTTTGCGAAGTCCATCGGAAACCATCGGATAATCGAACTCCAGATAATAGAAACTTCGGATAATCATGGTTCAAGATAAACGAGTGTGGCTAGTGTTTTTTTCTTGAAACTAAAAGTCAAATAGCTATACATTTCATTTAAAAATTTAAAGTATTTTTCGATTGCAAATTTGGATTCTACACCCAAAATTCAGAGTCGAGAGAATCGTTCCCTCAAAATTTATTGAGGGCTCAGTGCCAAAATCGAAAGACTAATGCTACCAACTCACACCATCATATAAATCTCCAACAAGTGTCATACATTAACACCTGATCACTCATTAGTCACCAAGCTGTGGTGGCCGAGGCAGTTAAGTTTTGGGTTAGTCTGTCAAAGGTCTCTGGTTCAATTCCCGTAGTCGACACTTTTGGTTTTTTTTTGTTTAGACGGATGAACTGTTTTTTGCAAATGACCTCCGAGGGAATAATTATTTTGTCCATCTCGAGCTTTGTTCTCCGTGTCCGTGAATGGTACCACTATTCTCTCGACTCGAGGCCATTATTCTCTCGGACGTCGTTGCGCAGTTTTGGGTGTACTCTCGAAAATTAATTGTCCACACTTTTCATTAAGTCAGAAGTTGCCGTTTTTGGTCCGTTAGAACATATAAATCATAAAGTTCTTCAAATTTGAGTGCTAGATTGCCATTCCGAAATGCATTTTTTCATCACTGTCATTTTGGACAACATCTTCTATTTAAAACTTTCAAAGCACTTTAGAGCATTTTTGGGATCATTTAAGCCCATTAAGATTCAATTAAATTGAAGTGAACTTTTTCAAGGACTTGGGTTTGGACTGTATTCTTCTCATTATCACCTACAATTTTGCTGAAGATACAATACCGATCAGTTCCCATAAATATATTCTGCAAAATCGCCAAATCTGCACTGATTTCATGGCCTTGTTTGGCTGCAAAAAACGCCTACTTTGATTAAAAACAAAATAATATAAATAAACAGTTACGGAGCTTTTTTGAAATGGTCCTATAAACATATGAAACACAAAAGCTTTGGGACCTTTTTTTTTTTAAAAAAAAGACTCTGGTTGTTTAAATGTTAGTTCAAATGAAATTCTATGGTGAATCATTAACATTTTGACATTTTAATAAATAATGCGTGCAAGTGGGAGTTTCATTTAAAGACCCCCAAAACGGTGTTATTTCCACTCCAAAATGTTCATAATATTGACATTTAGCTGAATTAAAAGTTTCAACATTAAGTTTAGATAAGTTTTATATATAATTTCCAGCGTTTTATAAACATTTATACTACTTTATATTCAATCCAAATTATTTTTTTAATCAGTGACGGATGATTTGGAGTTTGGACACTGACTGGAGTAACGGTGATATATCAACGAATAATCCTAAAAAAAATCAAATTATTCGTTCTACAGCCTTGGCGTTCTCGATTGCGAGATTCTTACTCGAAACTAAGTGTCCGAAGGCTTGATTGTTGAGGCAATTGCAAACCTACACCTGGATTGAGCTAGCGACCTAACCTTTTTAGGTTAGTCTGGGGCCAACATTTACTTCCCGTCCGACGGAAGGCGTGATCAGACAAATCTCGTCTCGAAAAATGCCACCGGGACCTTCTGGGATCTAACCCAGGCCGACTGGGTGAGAGGCAACCACGCTTACCCCTACACCACGGGTCCCGGCAAATTTAGTTAACTATTTCAATTAAATTTTGCGGGCCAAGGATTGATACCTAAGAGCATGCAATGGCACTGGCCTTGTTGCGTGCTCTTCGGTTGACGTCCACGTAAGGAACATCCTGGAAGGAGCGTAACTAACTACATCCGTAGTTCTGTTAGATCATCCGAATTATCTTGATCAGAACAGTATAGCTCTGGTTCCTTGCGAGTGTCCTATTTTCTTACCTCCACGTTGGCTTGGTTTTCATGATGACCTAGCTGGTGGCCTGTGGAAACGGATCGTAAACCTTTGACCACCGCGGGTCAGAGTCGAGACGGCTAAAAGAAAGGGGCGCGACAATGTGGGAAAGGGAAGTAATTTGTTATTGTAGACGGTATTGTTTTGATTCGCAGTATGTTGAGTCAACTGCTGTGGATGTACCTGAAACATCGCACAACGGGGTTTCTCTTCTCTTCATTCTCAGCTACCACCTATCTCCTATTTTAAATTTGCTCTTCTGATTCCCAATTCTTCACTGATTCTTCTATTTAATATCCAACATTTGATTTTAATTTTACTAACTTTTGATTCTCTTATCTCTCAAAGCTTTTCCACTCTTTTCTATCAATTGATACTGCTGTAACAAACTTTGTTTTGTTTTTTTTCCTTAAAAATATACTTTTCCTTAATGTACTAGTAATATCAAGTCTATTTATCATTCGCCTAATCTTTTTTGATTTTATTGCGAATTTATTTATTTGAATAATTCTTTATCTGTCCTATAAATTATAATTACTATAATCTAAGCTTGTTTTGTATCTCTACTTATTAACTTTTGTCTAATTTTACATCTAATACATCTAGCTTCTCATTTTTATTCTTCAAAATACGCTCATCATTCTCTTACTATTGATACTTGATTTTTATAAAATAAATTCTCTTTTACTGTCAATTGTTTTCAATCTTCACCCTTTTTTTCAAACAAGGGCTCAACCCTTACTCAATTTATGGAATGGTTAAAGGATTAACACAAATATTACTATTGTATTTTTGGTAAACTTTTATAACATGCTTAGGACCAAAAATTGTAACAAAACACCGCGACAAAAGAAATAGCAACAGATAAACAGACTCAACAATAGGGAAGATTTCAGGAGAAAACAATACACAGTAAATAACAACTAGTTTTTGAATTCAAACTAAAAATAAAACAGTTTTTGCTTTAATGAAAATTGATAGGCACACTTTGAATGGTTAGGCGCTTATACTTACATCAAACCCTACGTAATGTACCACCCCCGGCCGAGTTAAAATGCGTAACCGGAAAAGAAGGTGTGCATGCCTGGCACGAACACTCAAAGCGTGTTCTAGCGTGCTGCTCGTACTGACTCAGAGCAAGGGTGAGATGTAGGTGTAAGGGCAGTGCGTGTTCGTCGGGAACCTAGTGCATAAGATCGGTCAAGGCCCGTTCTTACACTGAAAATTGCGAATTGCGAATATTTCAATTAAATTTTATCGAGCTCTTTGCATCTCTCTGCACCTGCTTCTTCTTTACTTTAATTAAATACATTTATGGTTAATAATGATAACCATGGGTAAGTGTAACATTCATTGTTTTAACTGAAAACAGATTTTGTTGCGAATTGAAATTTAAAAGAAATAAATCCCATTGTTATGGCCTCAATTCGAGAAATTCTGTTGCAATGATGAGCAATTGGAGGGTACATGAACTTTATCTTTTTACGGCGACAATTTCACTATCACGTCATGATAATCACCGTGCGTGACATCCCACACTCACAGCCGATAATCGGGGCTGTCATATTTGGCCATTTGCTTTATATGACTGGCGACCTGTCTCTTTATACTTACTTTTGAGAAACTCCCACCGCCGGGCTTCTGTTTCCGACTCGAGGGCATCAAACACGGCCGCCCCAATCAGCAGATAGGTGAACGTGCAAACCACCAGCGAAAGTGTACGAATATTTTGGCGCTTCATCGTGTGGCAACAATTTTATCAATCTGTTGGAAGTTTGTTATTTGGCTATTTTTGGTGCATATTTTGTCAAGAATAAATTTAAGTTGGAAGTATTTTGCACTATTGCGGTATTTGGTCCCAGCACAGTATTCCTTAATTTTCTTCGATAACTGCTTAAAAATAGTTTTAATTATATTGCAAAGTTGGCATCATGGGAAGTACAATCAAGTTACAGGAAGATAATTCGTCAAAATTTGCAAAATTATCAGCAAATTGACTTTTTCACCAGCAAAATATTTTACACTTTTCACTTGTACTTTGTTGCTGGTGAAAATTTGCCCCCCTTCTTTGTATCATCATCTGTCAGGATAACGAAAAGTGACAGTGGAAAGGACATTTGCGTTTTCCGCGGCGAGAGTCGTCTGGGATAAAGCTTGGGCTCTCGCGCGGATAAGTCTCCTCGGAGGGTTTATTTTGATTCCCGGCGCACGTGCTACGCGTGCCCACGTGCGATAGAAACTGCATACGCGTGCAGCATGAGAGTGTGCCGCGTGTTGATTTTTGTGAGGCGCTATAAATAGAATTAAATTGTATTTTTTTACCCTTAGGTTATACACTATTTGAAGATCATTAAATTCATTTTCAAGAAAAATCTTAATGGTATGTAAACGATAAATTACGAGCAATTCCAGCTCAAATCAGGAATTTTTCTGGTACTTTTGTACCCGACCCTCTCCGATTTCAATGAAACTTTGTAGACATGTTATCCTAGGCATATATAAGCCATTTTTGTGTATATGGAGCCAATAGTACTCGAAAATAACATTTAAGAAGGGCGTAAGTTATTTTTTTTTGTATTTTTAAAAATTACGAAGCCGTTGCGTCGTATCAAAAAGTGGTTAAAAACAAACTTGTAGGAAATTGGACGGGCTTTCTGAAAAAAAATAATACACTGAAACAAAAATACACGCCACATCTATGAGATTTTTGGATTTTTTAGTCTAAAACTTAAATTTAAAGGTGATGTCATGATTTTTTTCGTTCAAATTTTTTGATGAAATAGCCTAAAAAATAAACAAAAGACTGACGAAAAATGCAGGATGGTATGTCTCTCCTAAAAAAATACAAAAATCATTTACTAAAACTGTTTTTTTGAAAAGTGGTCTAAACGTCAAAATTTTTGAAAACCGGTTGTGGGAATCGATTCTCCAGACAATTTTACATAAAAGTCTCCATATTGACCATTGTCCTATGTCCAATCCTTGGGAAGATACAGCGGTTTTAAAAATGAAAATGTTGAAAAAACGGTTTTGGCAGTTTTTGGCAATTTCTTTATGACAGACTTGGTTTTTCAGTCTCGTAAATATTTTTACCGGAAAGCTCGTCCAATTTCCCACAAGTTAGCCTTGTACGTAATTTGGTGAAAATTTTTAGTATTTTCATAAAATTATAAAATTATAAATCGAGATCAATTGCATTGCAATTGCATATTGCAATAAAAAACATTGAGTATTTTTTCGAAATTATTTCCTACCACTTGAAAATCATATTACAACAACAGCAAAAATTGAGGATTTTTTAAAAAATGCGTAGTTTTGAAAATTTTGAGTGTTTAAAAAAATTGTATCATCTCAAAACGTATGAAAGGTTCCCGATTATACAATACCCAGACTGTAAAATATTTAGTATTTTTTTTGCATAATTGCATTTTTTTGCAGTGTAATTTGTGATTTGCGTATACAGTCTATTGAAACACTCATAAAGCTCAAGAAACATTGCATTTTTGTAATATACAGGAAAAAAAAGTTTTCTTTTGTTAATATTTTAATGTAACATTTATTGAAGTCACTTTTGAACAGCAATGTTATGGTTTGTTATCATATTGAAGCCCAATTTAATTACTGATTTTCTTGAAATTTTTAAAGATACCGTCATCTGGGGTGAATCGGGACTACAGTCTGAATAGGGACAGCAGTGTTTAGAGCACTGAAATGTTTTAAATTTGGAAATGGAAAATGGAAAAATCAAAATACTGTGGTCTAACTTGTTTAAAACTGCTGTCCCAATTCGCCCCATGTGTCCCAATTCACCCCAGTTGACGGTAGTCATTTTTGAAAATTCTGTATTGTTGGGATCGGCAACCATATAAATTATTAAATTTCCTGTCCATTACTTGCGGGAACATCCGAAATAGATGACAAACATTAGTTCAGTCAGGCCTACTGCGTTAAAGTATTCGAATAAAAACAGATTCTGTGAACAGGCTCACATTCCACAGAAGCAACAGGGGAGGAAAGATTTGTTGACATCGAGATCGAATTAGAGTGGAATTATTGATAAACGCTCCAAGAAGATAAGCCAAGGATCAGCGTCGCAATAATGAGCAAAGGTTGACAGTTCTCGAAAACTACTCCAGTGTAGAGTGTTGAAAACAAAAAAGATAAGAGTGATGGGGTCTTTGTTCGGATCTCAACAAAAAAGAAAGCTCCGTCTTCCTAATCAAACATTTTATTGACTGTGTGTACTGAATTATCTTACATAAGATTATGCTTACTTTTCTGTCTTGAACTATCACGACAATCTTCGGGCTCTTCCAAACATTCGTCACTTGAGCCGAGAGCACACGTTCGGCGGCACCACTAAGTATCAACAGGAAATTAGTCGAGGAGAAATGGTTTTTGTAGAACACAACATAAAAAAGGTTCAGCGGAGTCTAATCGGAGTGGCTTCTTTAATTGTACAAGATGTTGGTTTTATTTCAGCTTATTTATATCACGTTAATCTCTCTCGATTTAGCACAAACATAAGAATTTCGGAATCCAATCAGTGCCACTCCGGCGCGCCTATTGAGAGTCTTGACTTTACATGTGGTTCTTGTCGAACAGGAACTCGGCCAGCTTCCTGCCCTCCTTCGGGGCGTCGTCGCTGCCGGTCATCTTTCGCAGGGTGGCGATCTTTTCGGCCAGTTCGCGCTGTCCCTTGTGCTGCTCGTCCAGGTACTCTCCGGTCAGGTAGTCAACCAGCTGTATCGGGGAGAAATTACGGGATTAGTTCTGGAAGAGTTCGATTGAGACGCATGGGTTGATCTTACGTGGTAGTCGTTCTTGTCTCCCTCGCAGGTCTTGATCAGGTTACGAATGCTGAGCGTGACTTCCTGCTCCTTCTTCAGGGCATCCTCCAGAGCAGACAATCCGGTGGTGGCGGCCGGGACCTTGTAGCTCTAAAATTTATAAAAAAAAATCATTAGAATTCGTTCGACTCGCGATCGCGATCTTCAACTCACATAGTCCAGCTGGAAGGTGTTCTTGTTGACCGGTTCCTTTCCGCGCATCAGGGCGTACTCGATCAGCTTGATGCCGTGCTCGCGCTCCTCGCCGGCGGCGTGGAAGAAGAACTTCTCGAAGCCGGGCAGGTTGATCTTCTCCTGGGCAAAGTAGGCGGCGTACTTGAGGTACACGATCGACGCGTCAAACTCCTTCTTGATCTGGCCGTGCAGCGCGTCCACGCAGCTCCGGTGCAGGTCGTCCCACACGTATTCGCGCTCCAGCTCAACGCCTGGAAAATGTGGATTTAGCATTTTTATTCGTTGTTTACAGTTAGATCATTACAGTTTAGACTCGATTATCCGAAGTCCTTGGAATATTTTTTTTTCGAATGATTGAATCTCCGATTATCCCAAGGACAGGATAGGACTATTATTGATGCTCCAATTTTCAACTGGATATGGGAAAGTCTCCGCGCTATCCTCAAGTAAGTTTCGCTTGGAGTTGGACGGTTTTTGGGTAGGTGAATGGTCTTAGGAGTCACCCTAGGCGAATGGTAACGACCGTTTGCATTGTTGTTCAAATTCTTCCTGTGTTCTAACTTCTATTGTCAAAAGTGAAAAATCAAAATTACAAAATAAACAAACATTTTCTCCAAGATTAGATTTTCCTAGGAGAAATTGAACTTCGTATAATCGAAACTTCGATAGTCGAGTCTTTCTAACAGATCCCTATTAATTCCAAATATTTTTATTCGTGCATGTTTCAAAACTTTTGAATGACAAATGACAAAATTGCATGACAATTAATAAGTTTGCAACACGTCGTTACAGTCTTCGCGTATTCCTATAAGGTTATTTGATTTTCGCTCTGAAACAAATCAAATTTTCATTTCAGTAAAGAGCATTTGAATGACGTGCAGATCAGTGCTGTTAAACGTTAATTAACGTTAACGCGTCCGTTAATCGTTAAAATTAACGTGAACGCGAACGGTGAATCGAATAATAGCATCATTGGTGCGCTGGAAGTGGGGACGCGAAATCGTGATTATGCAGGTTATTTTTTTGTGTGCTTTTGTGTCGCTGTTCGTATCGGATGAGTGATTGTGCTAATCGAATAATAGCATCATTGGTGCGCTGGAAGTGGGGACGCGAAATCGTGATTATGCAGGTTATTTTTTGTGTGTGCTTTTGTGTCGCTGTACGTTAGGGGTGAGTGATTGTGGTGATCGAATAATAGCATGACTTACTGAATTATTTGTGTCTTGAGCGTAATTTTCGTTGAGTAATTGGTGTTTTTTGTGATTTTTTTTTGAGATCTTAATTAATTGTTTTGTGATTTTCAAAGCCCTTCCTATATCATCGTTGATCGGAAGGCACGGCGTCGGGTAAATTGTGTATAATGTTTTGAATAAGGTTTTATTTTTAATGGTGAAAAAGCCATTTCTATATAATGATCGAAAGACGCACTGACATTTTGGATTAATTAATAGTGGAGTGAAATAATTGTGTGTGAGTGACTTTGTGTGTTAACCAAAAAGACCTTCCCATAGCATCGTTGCTCGGAAGGCTCGCCGACGGGTCTGTTATGAAAGTCCTCCCCATAGCATCGTAGCTCGGGAGGCATCGAAAAGCCAATACCTTATCCTACTAACCAAAAAAAAAAAATAATCACGTGATGCTTGAAGGAGATGCTGTGGATTCAACGGTCTCAAGCGGTATCAACAAGTATATAGCGAAAAACTGTGTGCTTGATGAGTCTGCAACTTCAACTATCGGACTAACATTCCTCCCTTTCGTTGAACTGCAGGCTTCTTGGGAGGGCGCCGGTATTGACTAATAAAGTAGGGATCTTCAGAGGTTAAACAGTGAACGGATGGTTGGCTCCCACTGATCATTTTTGATTCATTGTTTAACTTCAGCTGATCTGTCAATAACGGAGTAGCAGCTCATTGGCAGTCAACCATGCTCATGCTCATGCTCATGCTCAAAATTAACGTGAACGCGAACGGAGCCTACGTTGATCTTAACGAGAACGCGAACGGAACACGTTAATTAACGCCGTTAATTAACGTCGTTAATTAACGCGTTAATCCTTCTGAGGCCCCGACTTTGAAGGCCTGTATATCCCGAATGACAACATTTAGCGGGTTACTTCCAGTTGCATTTTACGGGCATTAACTGTGACTATGAGTTCCCGGTGAGGTTATTTGTCCAAAATTATCACCGGTTCCGGCAACCCGGAACATCCGTCAAGCATGTTTTTTTAAAGCTTTTGTCATTCAATCGACATTTGAGCCAATGTTATGAAACGTTGTTTGTAGTACATAGGTACACTGAATACCTTGGGTCAGTTCAGGGCATCTGTGGCCACTCCGGAACCGATTCCATGGTACCACGCAAATGGTTCCGATGATTGTGATGTTCAAAAGTCGACATGTTGCTTATCAAATTTAGTGAAATGAAACTCATTAATCAGCTATTATCATGTCAGTGTCCTTTGACCCGATCGGACCAATCCGGAACCGGTTACCGGTGACCGGAGGAAGTGTAGTGAGTATAGGAAAAGTCCTTTCATGCGACATATCAAACATCATTTTGAACATCACAATCATCGGAACCATTTGCGTGGTACCATGGAATCGGTTCCGGAGTGGCCACAGATGCCCTGAACTGACCCAAGGTATTCAGTGTACCTATGTACTACAAACAAGGTTTCATAACATTGGCTCAAATGTCGATTAAATGACAAAAGCTTTAAAAAACATGCTTGACGGATGTTCCGGGTTGCCGGAACCGGTTGTAACTTTGGACAAATAACCTCACCGGGAACTCATAGTCACAGTTAATGCCCGTAAAATGCAACTGGAAGTAACCCGCTAAATGTTGTCATTCGGGATATACAGGCCTTCAAAGTCGGGGCCTCAGAAGGATTAACGCGTTAATTAACGGCGTTAATTAACGTGTTCCGTTCGCGTTCTCGTTAAGATCAACGTAGGCTCCGTTCGCGTTCCCGTTTAGGTTAACTTTTAACGATTCCGTTAAGTTAAACGTCGTTAATTTAAACGTTTAACAGCACTGGTGCAGATATAGTTTATTGCATTTTTGTATTTGATTTTTCGTAAATTGATCGAGAACCGATCGAAAAAAGGCTTCATTTGCAACTGGCGTCCTAAAACTTTCAATACTGATCCTAGATATTGAAGAAATAGGAAAGGAAAATTGTGTACAAATATCCAAAAAAAAATTCTAAACTTTATACAACATTATATGGAGCAGCTTATAGCATCAAATGATTAACCGGACATCAATTTGGCAAACTACTTCAGCATTGCTCAAAATTGCCCAACAATAGAACAATGTCCGCATCGTTTAACTTCCTCACACTGCTGTCACACAGAAAGTTTCGCTTTCATTACACTTGTCCCCAACCGGAGAGTGCTGCCAACCTTAGGCACCGGTTCACACTTTGCCCCGGGAACCCCATTTCTAACTGGGAGTATAGGGTAACTCAACACTCAAGCTATCAGACAAAGAACTCTCTGTTCCTCGTATAAGTGTGAGCGACTACTACTCATCGGAAAGCAATGTCTCGCGATCGATGCGACGATGTTACGACAAATGGGGAGGAAAAAAAAAACAACAGAATTTCGTCTTTGGACAAACTACGTCGTAATTGCACTGATTTTCATGTGACAAGAGAAATGAGGGGAAACTTACCAGTTTGCTGGGCCATGGCCGGTTCCTGGTAGAAGGACAGGACGGCGACGGCAATGGCTACGATTCCGACGAAAATCGACTTCATCATTGTTTGTTACACTTGTAGTCTTGTTGGCTTTCCGAAAGTATATCTGCAACGAAACCCACGAAACGCGTTAGAAGCTGCGTATTCTTCGAGAACAGCACACTCACTGGTTGTTCTAAGGGTTCAACAAGCCTTCGACAGCAATGTGGTCAACCTTTATACACACTGGCACAGAAGGTGACGACGGGCTCGAAGACGGAATAGTTGGAAACTCACTGTTTTGCTTCCACCTCTCTCGGTGTCCGGTACTGGTATGACTTGACTCTACTCACCAGGCTGGTCATTTATCGACAAGGTCTGGCACTCACAACGGCTCGATGGTAGTGGTGAGATAACCACGCTCTCACGCGCTTAGGACATGGTTGTTCCAGAAAATATGGTTTTGCACACGAACCTCTTCTACTCGTACTGGCCAACCATATCGTGGCAGTGTACGGATAGACGGTCTGGATGACTAAACGTGTCCGGACACGCTGCTCTGTACGCGGCGGGGACAAAGCGACTCTCACCAACACCTACAGCGAACGTTCGTTGCCGTGTGTGGTCGGCCACAAAAGTATAAGCGGCTGCAACGAGTACCGTCACAACAGATCAGATATTCAAGTAAGTTGGACGTAGTCCCGTGGTGTTGTGCTTCAGCTTCTTACCTCCATCGTATATTCCACAGCAAGCTGATTTTGTCGGATCGAGAAGATTCACAAAATCGTGCGCCTAAGGAATTCCAGTCAAGTGGATATTCGAGTCGAGTCCTAATCAACTACCTTTTCCGTGTGTAGTAACAAAAAAACAGCGTTCAACATCATGAAGTACACCCTGCTCGCTGTTGCCCTAGTGGCTGGCATTTGCCTTGCTCAAGCTGACGACGGCTGCGGTAAGTCCTTGAGTCCGGAACTCACATTGGGGTACAGCATCCACTGAGTGACGTAAAACTTGCTTATTTCCCCTGTAGAAACCAACGCCGTCAACTGCAACGCCCTCTTCTCCTCGGTGTCCCACGCCGAGCGCGATCTGGAGATCTTCACCAACCAACAGCTGGAGAAATCGTTCGACTTCCTGCTGCTCTCGTACGTCTTCGACCAGTACAAGCTGGACCGTCCCGGCTTCGAGAAGCTGTACCGTACGCTGTCGGACAAGGCCTGGGAAGACACCCAGGGACTCATCAAGTACCGCAGCAAGCGTGGTCTGGTCGTCGAGCTGAACGGGCTCCAGAACGCTACCGACAATGTGCTCGAAACGCGCACCCTCAAGACCATGAACCGTGGCGTCCTGCTGAACACCGACGAGATGGGCTCGCTCAAGCTGGCTCTGGCGTACGAGAAGGCGCTCGCCTCGGAGAGTCACCGCATCCACAAGAAGATCTCGCACGCCCACGGTGAAGGTCAGGTGTACGATCCCGATGTAGCCCACTACCTGGACGAGAAGATCATCGAGTACCAGAGCGGTGTGATCCGTGACCTGACCGGACACATCCACAACCTGCAGGCCATCCTGGGCGAGTCGACCCGCGATCTGGGTCTGCACATGTTTGACGAATACTTGGCCAAGGCTTAGTAATCGCCGAGTAGAGAGCACGTTGTATTCCTAAGAAGTGATCACTTGTATATCAATAAAGAAAATTAAACGGATAAAGATTGTAGACTTGTACAACTGATGACGCATTCCCCCCGAGTTGAACTTTGTTCTCCAACAATCGTGTACAGTTTGACGGCAGAGAAAGTTCAGCTGTTGCAGTTTTCCGCCTCGTAATAGGAGAGTTGTTTAAAGTGCTGAACTTGTTGTAAAACCATGTCTGAGAATTGCATCAATGATGATAAGACGAGAAGACTACAGTATGACTTGTTCAAAATTATCAGCCGTACGTGAATCTGGGCTTATCATAATAAACAATCAGAAATGTTAAGTCCCTGAAGGTGTGTGCGTGTGTGACTGACTGGGTTGAGGTATTTTTCTGATTATAAAACTACCGAATAGTGAAAAAACATTTAAGTTTGTCAGTTTAAGACTATTTTATCACATGACATAAGTTTTAAACGCTTGTTCAAATCCAAATTCAAAGTGCGGGGAATTCCTAACTTTAACTGCCCTTCTGAAGTGACGTATTGGCCCAAAAAGTGTGCTAGAAAGTTCATTATAACACTCTGATTACTTTTTGTTATTTTAATGCAAAAAAAAAAAAAAAAGTTGACAAGACAACATTTTTTCGATCGATCAACTAGGGTCCCCTTGAAAAGAGCTGGCTGGACCGCGAGGTTAATTTTTCAAAATTGATTTAAAAAATCCATTTTAAACTCTTTTTGGTCGTACGAAGGGTCATTGTACTTATCGCTATAAACAATAATATCAGCAATCTTAGCTTCATTTTAAGACCCAATTACAACCAACCCAAATTTTGAAAACATTCACGACAAACTTAAAAAAGCTTTTAAAGATTTTGGATGCCATTTTAGATTTCAAAATTCTAACACTTGTAGCCTCAACGGGGTCAAAAAAGCTGGAAATGCAACTTCACCGGCTCTTTGCACACTTGGAAAAAAAAGTTGGAAATACCTTTTTATTTTAACTTGGGGTAGACGCATCTGTTTTGGATTTACCTTGTTGTAGGCGATTCATCCTTCCGGATCGAATGCAACAAGAATAATCCAAATCGGTTGAGTTTTCGCCGAGAAACAGCCAGATGAAGTTGCATTTCCAACTTTTTTAACCCCCTTTGTGTTTCGCGTAAGTTTTGATCCCGTTGGTGCTATAAGTGCTTTATCACTTTATCGTAGTTTTAAGGTTAAGCTCAAACTTAAGCTCAAACATCAAAAATAATAGATCGATAAACTTTTTTTCTGGACGAAAGTGATCGGGAAATTTTGAAAATAAACTTTATTCTAAGAATGTTGTCATGTTTAAAACTTAATAAGCTAGTTGATTTGGATTTCCTAAAACTCTTGTAAAGAAAATTCAGCGAAAACAGACACAAATTGTTATCAGTCAGAAAAAATATTTAGAAATGGTATTATTTACTACATAGAAATGACATTGAATTTAATCGTTTCTAACGCGTTTTAAAGTATTAACATATGTTCAGATAATTGTAATGTTTTTCGAGGTGAGCTAATATTGGGAAAAATCCAATTGTAGTTTTCTACAAATTTAGATTTTAGTTAACCGAATTTGATAAATTAAAACTTAGCTTAATTCAGTAATTAAGGGGTAACATACATGTAGAAAATCACAAAATTTCATATTACAGAAAATTTATTGAATCCAGTAAAAAGATGATTTTCAATCACTCCTGAAAGTTTCATGAAAATATTGCATGATTAAACTGAGTTGGAGACGATTTAAGCTCAACATTTTGCCATGCGCAAAGTGAACTGTCAAACTTTGTGAACGTATTTCTCTAAACACCGAGTTGATTTACGGGTGCCACGATATCTCGAGATGGGATGGACCAAATTGGTTGAAATTCGGGTTGAAGACTCTGGAGACATATCCCGTGTGCATGACGATTTGGGACCATCCACAAACCACGTGGACACTTTTTTTGTAAATCCCCCCCCCCTCCTGGACAATTGTCCATACAAAAAAAAATTGTATGGAGCGTGGACAATCGCCATCACCCCCCCCCCCCCCACCCCCAAAGTGTCCACGTGGTTTATGGATGGTCCCTTTTGAAATTTTGATTTTTTTTAAATACAAAAAATCAAAAACTGACGTTTTTTTTATATGAAAAACAGAAAATATTTTTATCTCTTTGAAATTTTTTTTTGAAAATCGGCCTTCATCATGCACACATGGCCGGTTTAACGAGTCTTCGCCAAAATTTTGAACCGGTTTGGTCAAGGCAGTTTTAAGATATCGTGGCACCCGTTTTTTGAAACTGCTAACTTCAAATAGCTATATCTCGGCAATGCTGCAACCAAATGTCTTCTAATTTGTTTTGATAACATTCCAACGCCCAAGGCTCCAAAAAAGTTGGAACGGTAACTTCAACTCAATGGTTCTCGGGCATAACTCAACCAATCAAGATGATTCTTCTTTCCAGTGATTTTGTTAAGAATCTGACATCTGATGTCTAGATGATTCTAGAACTTTGCAAAACTTAATTAGATCAAATCTGTAATTTTTGCGAGCAAAAACATCGTTCCAGCTTTTTTTTCGCGTGTAAAAAAAAATCGCCAAAAATTCCGCGGAGGCAGTCGTTTTGAAAAAAGGTAGAACGATGTTTTCGGTCGCAGAAATCACAGAATTCTTCAAATCAAGTTCTGCAAAATTTTAGGATCATCTAGACATTCTTACAAATCACTGGAAACAAGAATCGTCCCGATTGGTTGGCCTGTGTGGATCAATCGGACCGCGCACTGGACTCACAATCCAGATGTCGCTGGTTCGAATCCCGAGGCGGACGCAAAAAATTCTAAGTGTAAATATAGGTATTCGGTGCCCTCTCCCCGTGCCATACCTTCACACTTAGGAGACCCGGGAGGCGGAGTCTTGTCGCAAAAAGAACGATACACACCTGTGGAACCGTTGACGAAACCGCAAGGTTTAAGAGGGCCACATTATAAGGTGTTACGTCGATTCCGTTTTCCGGTTGAGTTATGCTCGAGAACCAGCGAGTTGAAGTTGCCGTTCCACCTTTTTTGGGAGGCTTGGGCGTCCGTGTAAGCTGGACATGCGTTGGGCGTTCCAGTGATAATAGATAAAAATGTATTTTTTAATGCTCTGACCTTTTTTTGTCGATTTACATGTATGTAACTCCTTAAGTTCATTATGGTTATTCATTGTACAACTAATTTTTGGTACGATATTCTTCATTTTGACAGATAATTTATCAATTTTAACTTGACGGGTTTTTCAAATATTTATTAAACGAATTCAGCAAAAAATCTATCTAATCAAAATGTACAATATTTTTTCTATTTGTTTCTAAAATTGTACTGAGATTAAAAATATAATGCGTCATAGTGTCAAAAATAAAATAAACAACGTCTAACGCAAATTTTCTCCCATGTTGTATTGTCCTGGCACATTCAACGCTATTCAAGAAACTATTTTAGAATGAAAATAAATGTAGTTCACTTTCTTCGAATGGTTTGCTGAATCAAGTTCTATTTCATTTGCTTATTGATATGAATGGACTCATTCAAATCCGCCTCTAGTCGCCGAGAGTTCCTCACAAACACAGGCTCACCGCACACATTCATTCAAGGCTTGTTTACTCTCATTCACCAGCTCCCAAGACAGCGGCAAGGCACTCATTCTGCCATGATTGTCAGCTGTTATCGCACCTCTACACTCGACCAAACCAGTTTGTCCCACCAATACAGCACTGTCCCAACCATGTTCTCTCACTCTGTAAGGAGGGTTTGTTGTTTTTGTTTTTTGCTGGCCGTTTTGCACCCGAACCGACCCGGACTGGCGGCGCAAAACCACGAATGGTTTTCGTCTTCTGACAAAGTGCAACGTAAAACCATTTGATTGGTTAGGATTTTTCCATGACGTCAGAGCAAAACCATCTCTCTGAGCTCTGAAATGGGGTTGTGTGTCGCGAAATGGTTTTGCCGATGGTTGAAAAACCACTTGAGGTTGTTGAGGTTGTGTGGGTGAATGGTTGGTTGATGAGCGGAGAGATTTGCTGTCGCACCATGACTGGTCATAATTTCGATCGATTATTTTCTTTCATGGTTTTTCATGGTTTTGAAAAGATATGAATCATACAAAAGACAAAGGATACTTTGCTTCAAGGGAACATTCTAGAATTTCCTTTTTATATATTGACGAAAATTTCGTAATTAAATGAGGGTAATTCTCTACCAACTCACACGAAATCGGGAAAAGTTGCCCCGACCCCTCTTCGATTTGCGTGAAACTTTGTCCTAAGGGGTAACTTTTGTCCCTGATCACGAATCCGAGGTCCGTTTTTTGATATCTCGTGACGGAGGGGCGGTACGACCCCTTCCATTTTTGAACATGCGAAAAAAGAGGTGTTTTTCAATAATTTGCAGCCTGAAACGGTGATGAGATAGAAATTTGGTGTCAAAGGGACTTTTATGTAAAATTAGACGCCCGATTTGATGGCGTATTCAGAATTCCGAAAAAACGTATTTTTCATCGAAAAAAACACTAAAAAAGTTTTAAAAAATCTCCCATTTTCCGTTACTCGACTGTAAAAATTTTTGGAACATGTCATTTTATGGGAAATTTAATGTACTTTTCGAATCTATATTGACCCAGAAGGGTCATTTTTTCGTTTAGAACAAAATTTTTCATTTTAAAATTTCGTGTTTTTTCTAACTTTGCAGGGTTATTTTTTAGAGTGTAACAATGTTCTACAAAGTTGTAGAACAGACAATTACAAAAATTTTGATATATAGACATAAGGGGTTTGCTTATAAACATCACAAGTTATCGCGATTTTACGAAAAAAAGTTTTGAAAAAGTTACTTTTTGCGTTTCTCTTTGTTTCGTCGTCCGTGTCTGTCGCGGGTGACCATGAACGGCCATGATCGATGACGACCAACTTTTTCAAAACTTTTTTTCGTAAAATCGCGATAACTCGTGATGTTTATAAGCAAACCCCTTATGTCTATATATCAAAATTTTTGTAATTGTCTGCTCTACAACTTTGCAGAACACTGTTACACTCTAAAAAATAACCCTGCATAGTTAGAAAAAACACGAAATTTTAAAATGAAAATTTTTGTTCTAAATGAAAAAATGACCCTTCTGGGTCAATGTAGATTCGAAAAGTACATTAAATTTCCCATAAAATGACATGTTCCAAAAATTTTTACAGTCGAGTAACGGAAAATGGGAGATTTTTTAAAACTTTTTTAGTGTTTTTTTCGATGAAAAATACGTTTTTTCGGAATTCTGAATACGCCATCAAATCGGGCGTCTAATTTTACATAAAAGTCCCTTTGACACCAAATTTCTATCTCATCACCGTTTCAGGCTGCAAATTATTGAAAAACACCTCTTTTTTCGCATGTTCAAAAATGGAAGGGGTCGTACCGCCCCTCCGTCACGAGATATCAAAAAACGGACCTCGGATTCGTGATCAGGGACAAAAGTTACCCCTTAGGACAAAGTTTCACGCAAATCGAAGAGGGGTCGGGGCAACTGCTGTGTGAGTTGGCGGAGAATTACCCATGAATGTTTTATGACTTCAATTTTTGAATACCATGCCTCTTCTTTCTACATCGTACCTGGCTAAATTGTTTGGAAATTAATGGTTTCGTTCAGATTTGAATATTCGTTAAATTATGCGAATAATTGGATAACGATATTTTTTTTGCATATTTGTATATGATGAAATTTATAGAAATTATTAACTAACATGACTCGCCAAGAAACGTGATTGTTAACTCGTTTGCGTTTTAACCCACCGCAGTCACATACGTTTACTTTATACACACTTTGTAAGGGCTCTTGTATGAAACGCCAAAACACGTGACTTCCGAAAGGCTAAGGAAAAACATGTGAAATAGAATTTACCGTTTAACTTAAAAAAAAATAAAAAAAATAACGATATGAACATTGAAAAACACATTTGCATCGGCCTTAATGCATGATAAAAAATCATTCAGATATTCTATTACAAGTGATTGTTATGCACATCTCTCTTTTTGACCGTTGCTGTTTACACATTTTTTGCTGCAGTTTTAACCTAAAAGCCCCCCTCCCCTTTATTCATGGACTTAAATAAACAGCTTTATAACTCAAATTGATATGGTATTGGTATGTTTCCATAAAAGAAAGTTGAGCAATTCTCTATCAAAATCGGAAATGGATTTTATTCGTATTTTTTTTATTTGGTCCAAACTTTGTGGGCCCCTTCCCTATGACCAAAGAAGCTATTTTGTGTCATTGGTTCACCCATACAAGTCTCCATACAATTTTGGTTGCTGTCCATACAAAAATGGTACGTAAATATTCAAACAGCTGTAACTTTTGAGTGAATTTTCTGATCGATTTGGTGTCTTCGGCAAAGTTGTAGGTATTGTTGAGGACTATTGAGAAAAAAATAGGCACACGGAAAAAAATTTGCAGATTTTTTTATCAACTTTTTTTTTACAGGAACTCAATTTTCCAAAATACGTATTTTTTGAATTTCGAGATTTTTTGCTATGTTTTAGGGGACAAAAATCCGCAACTTTTGAGCTATAGAGAAACATTGTCAAAAAATCTGCCGCAGAGTTCTAAATTTTTAAAAAATAGTAATTTTTGGAAAAAAAATAAATTTCATTTTTTTTGTAAATTTTAATTTTCAATCGAAAAGTACTGTTTTCAAGATATAGCCACCAAAGGTTTGATTTTATCGAAATATTTGCAGTTTTTCGATATTTAAAAATAGTGACCATGAGTGACCATTTCTAAAAATATTTTTTTTCAAGTTCAGAAAATTTGCTATAAAATTGTCTAAGAGTAATTGAAGATTGGACCTCTGGTTGCTGAGATACAGCGGCTTAAAGAAATAGGAACAGGAAAATTGAAGTTTTCGAAGTCTCACCCTAACAGCTCACCATTTTCTAATGTCGATTTCTCAGCAACTAATTGTCCGATTTTCAATGTTAAAACATGAATCATTCGTAAAATTTCGATCTCTTTGAAGTAAATATTTTGAAATTATCAAGATTAACATTTTAAAAGGGCCAAACATTGAATATTATGCCATTTAAAATGTTAGTTTTGACTTAAAAAATTTCATAATGTTTTTTTTTAAAAAGATCTAAACTTTTCAAAAAAAAAAATATTTTTAGAAATGGTCACTCATGATCACTTTTTTTTTAAATCAGAAAACTGCAAATATTTCGCTTAAATTAAATTTTCGGTTACTATATCTTGAAAACGGAGCCCTTTATCAAAAAATGTGTAAAGTACTTTTCGATTGAAAATTAAATTTCTTTGGTCATAGGGAAGGCCCCCACAAAGTTTGAGCCAAATAAAAAAATACACAAAATTAAAATGGTCGAAATCTGCCGATTTCGTAGAGAGTTGCTCAGTTATTTTTTTCTGTATCCACAGCGCTGGTTCTAGCCGTATTCTACAAAATAGAGGATTTTGTTTTTGGACAGATAAACATTTTTCAATAACAACAACAATTTCTTTAGCGAGTAAACTTATTTTTATCAGGACCTATTAGGTGCTTAGACCAGGTTAGGACCGGGGATCTTCAATTCTTCGCGAGTAAAAGTTGAACTGATTCGCGTTCGAACAAAACCGTCGAAATTTTTTTATATATAGATTTCGACGGTTTTGTTCGAACGCGAATCAGTTCAATACGGAGCGTCGTGTCGAGGTGCTTTTTGTTGCGTTGGGTTCGTAAAAGTCCAAGGAAGGTTCTTACGCCAAACAGTGACAACTTTGGTCACTCTGAAACCGATTCCGGAAAATCTGCAGATTGTATGGGAAAAGCTGCGTTAAATCAAATTTTGATCACAGGAGGCTGAATTATCAAACAAGCAAGAAACGTCAGAAAACCAAAAAAGGGCATGACGAAGGTTGTCGGGAAGAGCTTGTGTCAATATATTCAATTATTATTTTTTATCATATGGGTTACAAAACGTGTCATATAATATGAAGGTGCTAAAAGCTCAATCACTAGGGCATCATTGATTGTTTACTCCACCAGTTCAAAAATGGTTTCAAAATAATAATTTGAGGCGGCCGATATTAACAAAATCCTCTTTCTGCTAAATTATCATATTTTAGCGCACAATCAACTCTCTAGTTTTTACACGTGTTTGACATTTGAATACTGCATGGAAAAGAACCACTTTCATCGAGTGTTTACCACCTGAGTAAATTTACGTCAATTTTTCTAATAGATTTGTCTGAATCAAATATGAGATCATTGAACCAGTTGGATAAATCCTGTTAGTTTTGGGAGAATCGAATATTTGTCAACCACAAAAAACCATCCGCCGGCGGATAAAAGTCATTCACTTAGCACATTAAAAAAAAAAAAAAAAAAATGGCGGAAAAAGTGGTCATTCTCCGGGCAAACATGACCAAGCTCTTTGTTGACTGGCTGGGCTGGTTGATGGATGGTGTTATCATTATTACCACGTCGCAAATGGTTGCGATACGCTATCAGACAACCATTATTTCTGCGACAAATTGCGACATGGCAGAGTGGAATGATTTCATGGTTTTATCGTGGTACAAGTCTGGAACCGTTTGTTGCTGGTTCGTGATAAGCCATCTTCGACAGACATATACTAATAGAAAGAGAGAGTTGTAAGCGGGAACAAAGTGTTGGCATTACTAGTAACCACTACCAGAATGAGCTCGTGAGTGCCTCTTAAAATTGATATTTTAACAAGTTGGACATTGATTTAACATGAATCTGATGCTGTGATTAAAATAATTTGGAAAAGTTACTGAATTATTTTTAACAAATAAAAAAACTTTTTTTCTAGGCTTTTTGTTGTTGTTTGTGCTCTACTGCTTAAGTTTCATGCCACTTCAACGAATCAGTTTCCCGGTTAACTCTACACAATAGGCCTGGCTAGTATTCTTCAATTTGATGAAAATAGTGTCTGGCATTCTGATGGGCATTTGTTGACGAATGCTGAAAGGTATTTTTTCTCAAAAAAAATTATTTGAAATTTTGAGGTTAACCAAACGTAGTGCCAGGTGTCAACCGAAATCCGTCAAAAACCAACTTTTTAACTTGTTCAATTTCCAACAAGCACAATCTGTAGAATCGAGTTCAAGGGCAATTCTAACCATTTTTTTTTCGCACATACGTGCACGTTCCGAGATAGTCATGGTAGTTTCCATGTGGCCGGCTCGACCGACTGACTAGTAGTAGGTGTCAATCATTATCTTATCAGGTCGATGGCTGGGACAAAGAGAAACCACTGAACAAAATCAATTCGAGGTGTGAGGGGGAATGCTTTATTTTGCCTTTTAGTTGTTTTGTGTGTGTGTGTTTCCAAATGGTCAAATATTTGTAATTTGATGATGAGCTTCCTGATTTGGCTACGTAAAACTAAACAAATCTTCGTTATGTGGAACATAGTGTGTGAGAGAGAGAGAGACAGTTTCGAACTTGGTTACTTATTATACGTCCTGTAAACACATTCAATTATAACAATTACTGAAACTTTTTTATTTTATAATTATAAGGAGGTTTACGGAGTAGTAATCTATTGAATATATTGTGGGTTGAGTCACTATTGGGCTTTGGTAACAATACGGATTAGAGATGTGAGTACAAAAATGGTCAGTGGAGACATCTTGCGGGTAATAGCCGCAACCGGTTGCGTGGGAAGAGCTTTTGAGTAATTTTATGCTATATTGGACAGCTAGTTACTTTTGCTTTCTACGTTTAATAACGTCGAACAAATTGTTTGTATTTGTTTTGAGAATAACATCATTTTTTAACTGATTGAATAATTTTCATGAACTGTTTTGATATCCTGCGAAAAAAAAATTGTTTAAGCAAAATGTTACACATAGTTAAAATGTTAGAATTAAAATCGAACAACGATTACATAGACGTTCGACATATATTTTTTTTCTGTCGCGAGCTAATTTGGATGATGTAACAAGTGTTATTTCATGCGTGTTTAGTGTAAATCTTTTTGTTGTTTGTTTGTTTGTTATTGTTCTTGTATTGCCAGTGTAAGCGTCCAAACTTGTAAGCGATATCAACATATATACGTTGCAAAATATGCAAATACAAGAGTAAAGTACACTTTTAAAGCTTGCCTAAATAGTTTTAATAAGTAATATATATATATTTGAGTATTTGTTTACGCCATAATATAAATAGTTGTGTATATAACTATATAAACTGTCACATGCGCATTTATTTTAATGAAGTTCCTTTAGTTTAGCGATGGGAATTTTGCAGTTAAAAACAAGAGTTGTTTTGCAGAGCTTTCCAATTGCATCGAATACGTATTAATTTAATCGCTCGGGAGCGTCTCAGGTCAGAATCTTCCAATCAAACCGGTTATTATTGGTGTGGGTAATGGGATCGCACGGGGGTTCCACCAGTCGCCACCCGGTGAGACCGTCCGCCGACTCGATCACAGCCATGCTACAGTAAGGAACTTTCTGCATGATCCTGCTCATGTCGTTCGTCGAGCGTAGCTTCTCGCCTACGATGTGCCTCGTGCAGGTATCCAGGGTTGTCGCGTGGCCAACGATGAGGATGTTACCAGCTGAAAGTGGAGTTTGTTGATTAGTTTGGTGTAACTTGTCTTTACTTCGTCGATACTCACTTGTGCTCTTGATAAGATGCTCTGTTACGTCCGAGTTTCGCTGGTAGAACTCCTCGAGTCCCTCCTGCTGTTTTCCCTTCAGATCTTCCGCTTTGGATAACGGTTCGTACTCCATGGTTATGTTGTAATCCGCTGCCGTGAGTTCTTCTTTGGACATCCATTCCGGAAGGCCATCCTGGTACCAGGCCATCCACTCGAACAGCCCTGGTTCAACGTTGATTGGGCGGCTCTCTTTGAGTCCAAGTCCTTCCAGAATCGACGTGGTAGTCTGAATACAGCGAAACGATGGCGAACTGTACACGTGGTCGATCTTAACGCCTGCATCCTTCATTGCTTCCCCGGTCAGCCGAGCCTGGTAGCGACCCATGTTGGTCAGTGGAGAATCCCGCTGCCAGAGAGTACTTTTCCTAGAAGGAACCGAAGCATTGCACACTTCTTGAAACTCACTGAACATCAAACTCTTACCTGTGAGGTAAACACTTTGGCATGTTCAAGTCCTTCCGGATGTAGTTGCCTGCCTCGTCGAAACAGTATGGAATCCACGTTCCGAAGGTGAAGTCAATCCGCTCGCCGTGACGCAGCACGTAGATCCGCCTCTTCGGAATAACCCCGTCCGGTTCCTGCGTCATCCGAACACCCTGCTCACTCTGATCGCCGATTACCGACATGGCAGTCCGTTTCTTCATCAACTCGTACAGCTTATCCGCCGGCACGTTTTCGTCCTTCATCTTTCCGTCCACTTGTGGTTGCTGCTGCATGTCTTCTACCAACTGCTGATGTTGTCCCTCGGCGTGACCTATCGATACTGAAACGAGAGCAAAAACGTGTCTCACTCTTATGGCGGCTCTTTCGACAGCGACGTTATCTTATCACCGTCGAGGGTGACCAAGCATTCTGCAAAAATATAAGAGTCATCCTTACAAGTTTCCTGCGAATCGATATCGTGCTCGCTGTTGGCCACCGGCAGATCGAACCGCAGTCCAGCGGCACCGTCCACCGTGTCCGACGGCGGGTCCAGGTCGGGCGATACGACGTCGCACAGGGGAACGGTTCGGTGCATGGTCCACGCGTCGGACTCGGCCGTGCGCTCGGTGTAGTTCTCCGGCAGGTACCCGTTGGTACCGGTCAGCCAGGAGATGCCCTCGACCCAGCCGTCGGACGAGTTTTGGATCGCTTCCGGGCTGAGGTAGATATAGTCGCCGATGCGCAGCTCCAGCTCGTCCGGCTCGCGAGGCGTGTGCGGGTACAGCACTTTGTGGACCTGCTTGGTGGCCAACCGGGAATCGCGCGAGTACAGCCGCAGCTCCCAGTTGGCGCCGGTGTGGGACGTGTCCAGTCCTTCCACGAGCTGCTTAAGCGCGTTGAACTGGCTCGACGGAAACTGGTAGGCCAGCGTCAGGTGCAACGACTTGACGTGCGGTTCTAGGGAAATCGCTAAGGTGGTTACGCAGACAGGACAAAATACAATAGCTCGGTATTAGTCGGGAAGCTTGTTAGGGGGGAATACTTAGTAAGTGAAACTGAACAAAACTACGTAATGTTCTAATACGTGTGATTGTTTTTGAGAAATGTAAAAGAAAATAAATCATACTAACAGAACTCAACTATGGATTTTCTACGCAATACGGTTAACGGCGAAATCATAAACCCCGGATTCCATCACCAGCTGGATGACCCGTAGTAGGGATGGATGTCGAGCGTGTATGCTTACATCGGCTGCTACGTGGTATGCAACGAGCTGATGTTACTCCCCCGCACCATGGAAAACAGGTAACTAGCGCGTCTAACTGCTCGTAGGTGTCGCTGATTACTGAATGGTTTGTGTGAGATAGACAGATAAAAAAATACATGGAAATAGGGAAATAGAAAAAGATAATAGAATCCCATCCTTAGATATATCCGTACTAATGATTAGTCTAACTACCGTATGAATGCAAGGATTAGTTCTTATTGGAATACGGCGCACTTACTGGAATGGGACACTTCCTTAACGTACTGCAGAGCTATCCGTTTCAAGTAGTTGGCATCGTCTTCGGCCACGAAGAACCCCATAAAGTTGGGACTGGTGTACAGTTCGAGAGCGATGGGCCGGTCGATGTGCGCTCCCGGCAGATTCATCAGCTCCTTCAAGGCTTTCGATAGCTGGGGAGCGCACTCGTCCGGCGCTTTGAAGAACGACACCAGCGTAATGTGGGGCGTAAAGTTGTGGGCTCCGTTCCAGCCGCACACCTCCCGCGATTCAGCCCAGAAGCTCTCCAGCTGCTGGAGGAACGATCCCGTCGGACACGCATACAGGATGTACTCCCGGGGCGAGCACTCGTCCAGCGACGGATCGTTGACGTGCGCCAGCAACCAGTCGGAGGCCAACTGCACGCCACGGTTTCCGGTGGCGGCCAGCGCCTTCTCGCTGCAAAAATCAGTATCGTTATGAAGTCATCTATGTATAACACATTCAACGGAGTCACTTGGATATCTGGAGATATCGTTATTAATACTTCTACGGTTTATAAGTGATTGCATTGGTTGATGCATTTCCTAAGGATTCGTCCACCCGGAACATGAACCGATCCCACACGCCCTTTAGACTTACGCCCGGTGCTTCGGGAATCCCATCTGCAGCAGGATCTGCAGCGGCGTCAGGTGCTGCTTGGAGATTTTCGTTGGCGTAAGATTTTTACGCGGTGGCAGCGCCGCCATTTCTACGGCTCTGCAGTCTGGAAAATCTACGGCGACTGAGACGACACGACGTTCAAATCTGAACTGATGAGGTTGCCTTTTTCCGTTCTCCTATCGCTGGGAACGTCTCATCCTAGCGGAACCGAGGCGAGATCTGGTATTTCGGATTGAATTACACTCGAATGCGGTGACGTTGGTAGCAGAAAGGGAACAAAATTATTGCGTATTTATCATAATTCCTTCACACTCCGGTTGCCTGCGCTGGCTGGCTGTCTGTCTGCGGTGTGGAGTACGGGTACGTCTGCCTGACGGGTAGTTTTTATTTTTGTTTTTGACGTTTGACACGCATACAGAATGGGTCTTCTGGATGTATTAGTTTTGTTTTGCTTATTCTAAGCTTGTATTAAGTGTATATTATTCAGATGTTATTATAAAATTATCTAGACGAGTTGTGTTGCTCTTTCGATACATGTGACTTGTACAGTGAGCTAAACAAAGATGCATACAAAACCTTATTACATGACTCTATCGAGATCCAAGAAATTTTAATTTTAGTTTCTTCGCCTTGCTATGAACTTTTTATCGTAAAATGGTTGCTCTGGAATGATGCCTTCCAGAGCCTTAACACCTTTCCAACGCCAAATTTACAACAATCAGCCTCGAAAAACCTATAATTGAGAGAAGCGAAAAAAATGTTTGAGGTCCACATTTTTACTATATCAGCCACCTTAGTGATGGTAAATTTGCCGTAAAAATGTAATTTGAACACCTTAAATCTGATTTTTAAAAGAAAAGTTATAACTCTCAAAGTCACCCCGGAATTTGAACTACGAATTTTTAACGTAACTATTTTTATGTATTTTGAAAAATTGTAAACCTATGAGAAAAACAGCGTTTGGCCAAAAAGTTAATTCCGTAGGCTTATTATTATAGTCCATGTAATTACCTATCTTTTGACTTCCCCAAAAAAAATTTTTTTGTTGGACTGTACATTGGTATTTTATGAAAATTTAAAATGTTTTCAAAGGAGTTCAAACATGCTTAATATGATTATAAACGCGGGAAATGCATTTTAACTGGTTTTCAGTTGGTTAAACTTTAATTTTCATTAAAATTTTGAAGTTTTTCGAAAAAATATTTTTTTTTGCCTCCTGATTTTTCAGGCCAACTTTGAACTGTGAAAAATATTTGCAACGGCCTTAAGGAAAAAAAAAAATAGTTGAATATATTTTTAATTTCATTATCATATTTTGTATATTTTGAAAATGGTGGCATGTAATGTGAACAATATATGTAATATATTATTCTAATATTGTAATCATTATTTCCAATAAAAATAAGATTCGATGGAAAAAAAACTTAGCGATAAACACGTATTTATCGAATATTCACTAAAACCACATTATATTTTAATACACCCGAATATGCTCAAAATTATTATTAAAGCTGAGGCATGCATTTTTAATCGATTTCAACTAATTGCACTAAAATTTCCAATGACATTTTGAAGTTTTTGAAAAAAAATTGTCACAGATTTCTACCTAAGTCAAACTTGAACGTTTTATAAAAAAACGTTACTTAATCCACCCTTAGGTGGTTAGTGCCTTCCTCACATTTAAAGGGTACTATCCAAAATGCAAAAAGTGCGTAAATAACACTGTGCTTATATTTTTTGATTGATAGGGTTGTCAGATCTTCAATGTTTAGGTCGCATGATAGATCCAGACAACGTTTTCATCAACATATCTGTGATCCGGCCTCCAAAAAGCGTATAAACTACACTTAAGTGCTTATAACTTTTGATAGATTTGTCAGATCTGCAATGTCTTGGACGCGTTGGAAAGGTCTTTTAAATACCTTTCTGAAAATGTATAGTATGACGGGTTTTCTTACAAAAACCACCCTTTTTACAATCTTCCGGACTTTTGTTAAAAGCGTTTTTTCAGCATAACTTTTGAAGTACTTAACTAAACTGCATAATTTTTAATAGCGACTTATGGGACCCCAAGACGGATCGAATGACGCCAAAACGGACAAAATCGGTTCAGCCAGTGCCGAGATAATCCAGTGCAAATTTTTTTTTATCAACATCCCACCACACACACAGACATTTGCTCAGAATTTGATTCTGAGTCGATAGGTATACATGAAGGTGGGTCTAGGAGGTCTAATTGAGAAGTTCATTTTTCGAGTGATTTTATAGCCTTTCCTTAGTAAAGTGAGGAAGGCAAAAATTGTTGATGAAGGTTTTGACGATATTTTAAAGTTTTACTCACATTGAAACGTTTGAAATTGTTTTGATTATTAATATTATTGAACAAAATATTGATGTCGTAAAATGGGGATCCAAATATTAGTACATCATTAATTTTTACTAACTAAAAAATAGATAAACTTTGAACAGCATAAATCACTTAACCTGTGGTCAACGGGCCATTTTACATGATCATTCAAAATTAAAAAAAAAAACCATCCACATTAACGACCCCCGGGTCTTTTGTGGTCTCTATTGCAAGTTTCTGCTCGAACCTAGGAGTCCGAAGGCTTGAATGGGGAGAGCACCCAAACCTCTTTCTACTCCAAAGAACCTTCCACCCCAGTGTTTGAACTGACGACCTTTGGATTGCGAGTCCAACCGCCGCCAGCGATACCACCGGAGTAGGTTTGGTTTAGTGTGTTGTTTGTACTTATGGCATGGAGACAACTCCTATACCTGGAATGACTTAACGGCCTAACAACCAAGGCCGGGACCGACATTTTACTTCCTCATCCGATGGAAGGTTGCTGGGAATCGAACCCAGAATCAAAAATGGGTCCGCGGGCCACAAAAAATCACTTCTTGGCCACGTTTGGCCCGCGGGCCATGTTTTGGTCACCCCTGGCTTAAAAAGACCTTTCGAATGCATCTAAGAGAGTTGGAATTGATGAAGTTTTACGAAATTGCGAACAATGTTATGATTTTTCCTGTTTTTTGGACCTCAAATTTCAATGCCCGTTTTACCCCACTTCCCTTTGTTTTAGAGGTCTCATATTTGGCATTAGTTCATCTCATGTATAGACAAACAAACGCTGAAAGTTTCATCCAAATCGGAGCACCTTGATACGACCTGTTACTCATTGGTGAAAAACTCGCTCTTAAGGAGAAAAAAACAAGTTTAAATTGTTGTTTTGAGTCGTTATTTATCAACTAGTCGTTATTATTCAACTCTCGAATCCCGCGAAATTGAAAATCTCGAGAATCGTCACCCTCTAATAGCAGGTCAATAAATGGTTCAAAAGGTTAGCAACGAGGATTCTCTTTTTCGTGGAGTTTCTTTCCAACATAATTTAAACAATGAAGTGGTAATGCTTTACAACTTTATACACTCTACTTCGTCAGGATGTAACAGGTCAACGGGTTTAGGCTCCTTTTATCATTCTAAGCACTCGCCGTATCGCCGGAATTTGACGTAGTAACGGCTGATGCTTCCGAGGCGAGAGACTTGTCGTCGGCGGCGACCACATCCTGGCAGGACAGTGACGGGAACCGCTTGTACAACGCCGCCCGATACTTGGGATGACTGATGCCGTACACGATCGGGTTGTAGACGGCGTTTGCTTTGGCAAAGACCGAACCCCAAATCGTGGCCAGGGGTGAGATGTTGGCCGTCTTGAACACACCGGTGTAGTTGATGATGGTGTACGGTGTCCAGGCCATGAACCAAAGCGAGATCGTAACGAGGGCGATCTTGGCCAGCTTCATTTCGGCGGCCTTGCCGTCATCTCCCTGTCTCAGCGATTGCATGTTCATCCGTTTGGCCTGATCGCGCATGCTCTTCTCGTGCTCGGAAACGGCCTGTTTGTGGATTAATATTTGGTTTTAGTCAGGGTTGTCGGTTTGGGGGTTGTTGGGACTTACCTTAACGATGTAGACGTAGGAGTAGATGATCGTGAACAGGGGAACGTAGTAGACGAAGAAGGAGTAGGCAAGGATGTAGGACTTGTGGAACCAATCTTCGGTTAGGTAATCTGTTCCACACGCGGTCATGTTTCCTTCTGGGACGTATCGATTCCAGCCCAGCATCGGCAGAATTCCCCAGACTACTCCGATCATCCAGCAGACGAGGATGCGTAGAACTGCTCCGGCGTTGGTCAGCGGTTTACCGGCCAAACCTTTTACGATGACGTTGTATCGGTCCAGGGCGATCATCGTCATAGTCCAGATCGAGCAACATCCGAATAAGGATCCAGTAAAGGCGTAAAGATCGCACATAAGCACTCCCAGCTGCCAGGTCTCGTACCAACAGTTGTATACCATGGTGAACGCGTTGGTCATCATCATCAGGAAGTCAGACATGGCAAGGTTCACCACGAACAGATTGGACGGTGTTCGTAGGCCCTTGGCCGTCGAGAAGATGTAGATGACCATTCCGTTGCCGATGACCGATATGATACCAAGCACGAAGATCGCGAATCCAATGATCGAGTGCCACAACGGGTTCATCGGCGGGAACTGATACCAGTGAGGGTCCACCAAATGCAGGATCTCCGGGGGAACCTTATCAACAACGGTCATGTTGCTGATCGGATGGCCCCAGATGCTGGGTGGTGGACCGTAGTACGACATTCTGACTGTTGTTTTCTGAACGCTAGCACCACACAACTATTACACTCTTGTGGTACTCCGGACAAACACCCTTAGTCACTAACTGTTGGTTCTGGCAGGTCCTGGCTGGAACTTGCTCAACAACGAACGGAGTCGTCCATATTTATGGCGTTCCTTCGCCTAATTCGATTAGAATTTCTCCGAACAAACGCGTTTCTAGGTCTCGCTTGGATGGGTTACACATTGCGGTAGGATAATTATTAACGCAGTGATAATCCTCTTTGCCAGTGTGCTGCCGTGAATTTTGCCGCCGGGACACTTGACACCTCCTCCGCGTCGTTGTCCATCACCTGCCAATGATCCCGCTAATATGAATCGCTCAGAGGAAGTGGAACAATGACATAGGGAAAGCGGAACAGCAACAGATATTCATAACACGAACTTTGGCGTACTTAGCAAATCCCTTTTTCGGTGCGGTATTAAATAACTCGCGCGTACCTCAACCTTCGGCGTAGCGAGACATTCGTAAATTTCAAGGTTCAGAAGCAACAAGCAGTTTTGTGTTGACCGAATTTTAAAGTTGAAAGTTGATACTTCCGAAGGATGTAGCAATTTGTTTAAATTTACGTCACTACGGGTAGAATAACATGTAATTGGGTTTGGGTTTGCGCAACAATCGCGTTTTCAACTGTCCTAGGCAATGGCAGTAATCATTTATTAAGAACAGAACTTTGAAAGAAGATTTGTTTTTTTACTTTCAACAGAATAATAATACATAATTTGTATAATTTTTTGTCACCTAATGAAGCTTTTTTGCAATTATTTTATCTCTTAAAAAAAAAAAATCAAAAATTTTATAACCACTCAGCTCTCCTCCTCATTATTGGTCTGATTCAAGGGACATACATTTTAAAGGAAAATCCAGGTGGAGAGGCTAGGAAAACTAAACCTAAACGATTTACATTCAACAATTCATCTGAGGCTTTCAAATAAGAAATAAACGAAACCTTATGACCACCGGTTTAGGAAAAAAAAAATGATTCGAACTACACAAAAAACAAAAACAAATCATTCGAATTTTCTAACTCACTACCTTTGATTACTAAACGTATATGTTACCACTGAGCTAGCTGGGCTAATATGTCAAGGGGTGATTAAAATTGAATGAAGTTTACCTAGTCTACTGAGGCCCCATCAAAGGAAAAAGCTCGAGTTCTGAACTGGGTTCTCCGTTCGTTTCAAAAAAGCCTACTGAACGAACTTTTCTTAGAGACGAGCGTGCGTTCTCAGAGCTGTTATTTTCCGTGTTGCTGTGTGAACTTGAACGAACGGAGAACCCGTTCAAAAGCAAGACTGTTTTAAACAATATTTATAATTGCCTCAAAGATTCAAAAATTATTTTTTCATTTCAAACAAATATTTAAACATTCTATGGCTAAACGCCATTTTTTTCTTAGGTTCTTTCGATATATTGAACAGTATCAGAATTTAAACGTAAATTTTTATTTATTTTTATGTGTATGTGTAATTTCACAAAAAATAATAATAGGAAAATCAAACATTATTACATATTTAATATTGTTTACAGAATTTGTCGTTTTTGAGTATATGCAAACATAAATTAAATTTTGACAGGTAAAAATCGTATCTTTTTTTTACAAATTGTTTGTTTTTTATTCAGTGAAAAGAAATATTTTTTAAAATATTTGTTTAGTACGTACAAAAAATATGTTGGTATACAACACTTATGCTGGTCTTTCAAGCATTGGACAGGAACTCTTGAGCCGAGATGAATATGTACTAGGATGTAACAAAAATGACTTTTTGGCGGGCATTCAGGGGTTTGTTCCGGTGGGCATTTTGAGCCCAAATCCCAAATATGAGCTTGATTGGACGTAACAGGAGCTGGCGCTCCGCCCTTCAATTTTAAATGGGATTTAACCTGTAAAAATACTTTTTTTTTCAAAAAGGTAAAATCAAATGACGTCTCGGGCGTCGTGAGGTGAGACGTAGGGGAACTATACCCTTTCTCAGCCTATTTCTATTATCGGCCTATCAGCACTTTGATCATGAATTACAGCTTAAATAAAGTGTTTTTGACTGTTCCAAAGTAATAAATAGCTCAAATGAAAGTGAGTAAGCAACTTATCATTGTTGATTCATCTGAAAATTTTGATTTAATAGCGGAAACGGCAAAAGTGATGAGAATTGGTCGAACGGTTTAGTGTGATTAAAATGGGTATATTTCTCCTATATCTTTTTTGCCGGGGCCGATTTTTCGAAAAAAAATGCAAAACTTTGAAGGTCTGCACCGAGCTCCAGGATGCTCCAAACTTCAATGTTATATATACCAAAAGATGCGCAAGGATCTGGCCTATATTGATATTTTTGGTAAACGCATTCGTGGCCAAAGTGCCTCAAAAACAGTCATTTTTGAAAAAAAAGTATTTTTACGGGTTGAATCCCATTTAAAATTGAAGGGCGGAGCGCCAGCTTCTGTTACGTCCAATCAAGCTCATATTTGGGATTTGGGCTCAGTATGTCCACCGGAACAAACCCCTGAATGCCCACCAAAAAGTCTATTTTGTTACACTCTAATGTGTAATGTACTACGTTTAGAAATCGTCACTCAATTTACTGTTAAATGGTACTTATGGCTTCTCGAATAAATCATTGTGCTTAACAACTAATTCCCCATATAGTAAAAGTTAAATTTGGTATAGTGAACAATACCACATTTTTTTTTCACTATTTGGGAAATTAGTTGTTAGGCACACCGATACTATAAGGGTTTGCAGAAAAAATCACAGGTTTGTGATAAAAAAAACAACAATTTTATTAGCTCAGTAAAATAACATTTTTTTAATTTAAATAACGATTAAATAGATGCTCTTAAAAGGAATCACTAAAGGTTTCTATTTTTATTTTTAAAAATTTTAAAATTATATCAAAATAAAATACATATATAATTTCATAAATTTAATCCATTAGTTTGATAATTTTCATGTCATTGTATATATTAAATCTTTTCCCTTGCTTTGGGACCATCCATAAACTACGTGGATACTTTTTTTAAATTTCAGACCCTCCTCCGGAGACTCCCTGCCCCTCGTTGTCAATACTTATTTTGTATGGAGCTTGAACAATCGCTGAGCCCTCCTCCCCAAAGGTGTCCACGTGCTTTATGGATGGTCCTGTGTAGACCCTAGCTCCCACGGGTCAGGACTCCGAGCGTGGCCGAGATGCCACCAGACTGGATGTACGCTGAGACAGGGGACTGAGGCCGGTGCCGTGCGTGACAGTGTGTGTTGTAGGAGGGCCGGAGAAGGGGGTTGTATGCCCGTGCAACGCATATTGCGAACCATAGACAGGGGGCGCTATACGGGCCCACACATCTCCCCCCTTCTCTAGAAAAAAATATAGCAACGCTGGTGTTTCTCATTTGAGGGCACCTTCCTGTTGAAAACTGACATGCACCTTCCTCTAAGCTTTAGATTCGGGACAAGGATATAATATTCAAATCATTGTGGAGACGCTAAATTGTTGCCGACACCCTTGCAGCCACCACGATGAACACGCCTCGACGACGACCGTCCGATGAAAGAGGAAGAAGCTGCTCGCGAATTGTTTTTTTATTTCGATTATTATCGATTATCCTTTCTTTTGATGTATTTCCCAACATATTTTTACAAAACCATTTCTTTCTTCTCTCTTTTTTTTCACTTTGTTGCTATTGGACCATCCTTATTTGTACCTTCCCCACTTTTTCTACTTTAACTTCTTTCCTTACTTTTACCCAGGCATGAGCCAGCGAGTGTTCACCAGCGTTGCGGCCTTTTCAGTGGAGGAATCACAAGCAGAAAGGCCTTTCAGTGAGAGATCCACAAGCCGTTGATGGTGTTCCGTTGAGTCACAAAGCGACAGGCCTTTCAGTGGTTTTCACCAGTCGTTGTGGCCTATTCAGTGAGTTCACACGCCGGAAGGGCCTTTCAGTGAGAGGCTCACAAGACGTAGCTGAAATCGATTGCGGCCTATTCAGTGAGTTACAAGCCGGGAAGGGCCCTTTTCAGTGAGAGTCAAAGCCGTTGCTGAATCGTTGGGGCCGATTCAGTGTTCACAGCCGGAAGGGCCTCTCAGTGAGAGATCACAAGCCGTTGTAGAATGTTGCGGGCCTTTCAGTGAGTTCAAAGCCGGAAGGGCCTTTCAGTGAGAGCTCACAAGCCGTTGTTGAATGCGTTTGCGGCCTATTCAGTGCAGTGAGATTCACAAGCGGATGGGCCTTACAGTGAGAGCTCACCAAGCGTTGCTGAATCGGTTGCGGCCTATTCAGTGAGTTCACAAGCGGAAGGGCCTTTCAGGGTGAGCTCAAGCCGTCTGCTGGAATCGTTGCGGCCTATTCAGTGAGTTCACAAGCAGGAAGGGCCTTTCAGTGAGAGCTCACCAAGCCTGTTGCTGAATCGATTGCGGCCTAGGCAGTGAGTGCACAAGCCGGAAGGGCCTTCAGTGAGAGCTCACAAGCCGTTGTAGAATCGTTGCGGCCTATCAGTGAGTTAAAGCCGGAGGGCCTTTCAGTGAGAGTCACAAGCGTTGTAGAATCGTTGCGGCCTATAGTGGAGTTCACAGCGAAGGGCCTTTCAGTGAGAGCTCACAAGCGTTGCTGAATCGTTGCGGCCTATTCAGTGAGTTCACAAGCCGGAAGGGCCTTTCAGTGAGAGTCACAAAGCCGTTGTTGAAGTTCGTTGGGCTATTTCTGTGAGTTTTTCACAAGCGGAAGGGCCTTTCAGTGAGAGCTCCACAAGCGTTGCTTTCTTCACCAAACTCGTTCTCTAGACATGCACTTACAAAATCCTTCCCCCACAGGTCTTATGAAGTATTACAAGCCAGTCTACGCCAGACATGATAGAACTTCACAAACCTCTCTCTTCATGGGCTTCCAGTGAGGCAATCTTAACCTCTGGACTGTGTGACATTTTACCAAGGCCATTTCCTTCTTTTCCCCGAAAAAGATAAAAAAAAACTTCGACCGCTGTTTACACAGCCCACATTCCCATCTTCTGTATTTAACGGTATTTAGTTAGCGAGAGCTTAAATTACTAAGCAGAAGGAACATCTTGTTCTTGATTTTTCCTTAACTTTAAATTATGGATACGCTACGACAAACTTTTTCACAATTATGAGCAAACGTAAGGAAATTACTAAATTGGGACCTGCAGACAAAAGTCACAGATATTGTACAGATATTGAACAATCTGGCATCATTCAAAGTGTCAAACATAAATTTTCTTTCACTTTCTCGCAGTTCACTTTTTTTTCAGTCTCCGTCTTGTTCTCACACACGCAAAACAACTTGCTAATGGTGCAGAAATTCAAAAATTTTCAGCCAAAAGTCCCGCTCTCGGCGCGACAGGAAACCAAATTTCGATTTTGAGCAGCATCCGGCCGATCCTCCTCCACAACCGAAAATCAACTCACCGATTTCCTTTTTTTTACTTCACTCAACTTAACGCGCTTGGCGTGCACCGATAACGAAAAACAAAACACTAGAGCTAAGCGAAAACAAAAAAAAAAAAACGTTTTCCTGGCAGGATTCGCCATTGTGTAAACCCTAGCTCCCACGGGTCAGGACTCCGAGCGTGGCCGAGATGCCACCAGACTGGATGACTGCTGAACAGGGACTGAGGCCGTGCTGCCGTGCGCTGACAGCTGTGTGTGTAGACGGGCGGAGACAGGGGGTTGATGCCCGTGCACGCATATTGCGAACCATAGACAGGGGGCGCTATACGGGCCCACACAGGTCCCTTTACAAGGGCATATTATGCCCTTGCACTTGGGTTAAGCCTGGCGAGGTAGGACCATAATTTGGAACATTCATGTTATTTTCACTCGCTCCGGTTTGGGTGCAGGTGGAAACAAACCAGCGTTGGCTGAGGGGCGTCGGAACTGCAATTTACGTCACTAGGTATTTTAACGAATTGAATAACTTTGTAATTGAGTTGTCGCGTCGCAGGATTGAGCTTGTCTAGTAGGCAGTGAGCTTTATGAAAACTTTATACTTCCAAGAGTCGTTGATGAGTTCCATCAGTTATAATAATATTGTTGACTTTTGTTAAGTGTTGTGGAATTATTAGTAAATAGTAAGGTTGAGTTGATCAAAATATAAAAAAAACGATTATAAAGCAGGTGTTGATTGTTAAAGTTGTAACATTAAGTTTTGAACAAAAATACGCCTCAAAATATTTTTTTTTTATATTTAAAGTATACAAAATCAGATTGAAACAATACTTTTCTTCGTTAGATCAGTCAGCGGTGGTTAGGGATTGAGGACATCTGAAATAAGCTGACAGGAACTGCGGTGCTGAGCGTTAATGTACGTCACCAAGTTTTTTTTTTAGCAAAAGTTGAATAACTTTACAATTAACTTGTCGCACAACAGCGGCATGGCTGTGGTGACAAGACTGCTGTGAACTATATGAATGTTGAATGTGCTTCATTGAGATGTTATTGCTTCCAACCTGGAGAAATATGAACTGGTCCGGTAATAATGTCGTTGGGGTTGACTTTAAACGACGTTCAAGCTGCGTCCTTTGGCGATTGCCGACGCCGCCGCTGTCCGGTGTAATTCATTGACCTTTTCCGGGCGTGGAATCTGTACCGATCGCGATGTCGTCCGGGCAACGTCCGTTAATAATGCAACTATTCCGGTGGCGTTGGTATCGATTTACAACCAGGCAGATTTTAGTGCCATAATTACTGCTCATAAGAGTAATAAGCTGTTCGGGTGGTTCCTTTATACACACAAGGGGAGTGATTCGCTGAAAAATGAACTTCCTTCTTCTGGATCAGGCGGCGTTTACGACTTTATGTCTGTCGTGCTCGAATTGATTCTTAACCCTCACGCTCTTCAGTTTTAGGGTTGAAATATTTTTCAGACTACTTAAGGCATTTAGATAAATGAATTGTTATCTCAAATATTCTAAAATCCTTTTCAAAACATGTTTTATAGACACTTCACAATCGATAGAGTTTAAACTGAAAGAAAAAAGTTAAAAAATAGTTCTGAAAAAAAAATTGAAAATAAACAAGTTAACGCGTTGTAAAACTGATCAATGTAGAACGTAAAACAAAACACTCGATAATTTAAAAGAATAAAAAATACTGTGTTATAGAGGGTTACATTTGGCTACCTACCGCGTGTCGTGACTCTGGTTGATTGCGCTTGCTGTGGAGTTTACTTGGTTTATAGAAGCTTGTTAAAAATTGGACTTTTTTTTAAAAGGTTTTATGTTATGTTTTGTATTGAAGTCATTTCAGTTTGATTTATTGTCATTCAAGATTTTGATGTTTAACTACACCAAAATCTAGTTTTGAATGTTTTAAAAGTTGATAATCGTAATCTTTTGCTTCAGTTCTAATCAATTTTTCTTTTTTTTGAATGTTTTGTATCATATTAACCACATAATAAAAAATAAATACAAAAATGTTTCTTCGTAATTTGTTAAGTCTTAATTGTTTAATTCATTTTTCGTAGCGACCAACCGTTTAGTGCCTTCTCCGCGCAGATCTAGTTTCGGACGACCTTGAAACCGGCGTATGTGGCAAAAAGTGAACAATAACTTAACTACCGAAGCCTGTCGCATGGAAAATGTTGCCTAATTGGAGGCAAGTGATGCGTGCCCTCTGCGTGCGCGAGACTACAAGGGTCGCGGAATTAAGCTTTGCTTTTCCAAACTTCCAAATATTGAAACCTTCGAGGTCAATTATTGTGGTGGTTTCGAATTTCCGAATGAATTGATAGCCCTTCATTAGGTGGCTGCTGACCTAGACGCAGAAGAGTCTCGAATGGTTCTCGGAATCTGGCTGGCTGGGTTCGGTATAGGAGTGCAATTATGGAATTTGAGCCTTTCACTTTTTGGACCGCGTGGCTATCAGCATCCCTGATGGCGCGGTTACTTTCAGTAGACTGCCTGCAGCCTTCAAAGATGTCCGGCGATTTCGGCTGGCGAAGATTGGAAATGTCGGTGGCCTTTGGTTCGCATTAATTTTTCGGCTTGAAATAATTCTTTGGACAGCTTAACAGCCGGTTCTGTCGACATAAATGTTAGGAACCATATTGGCATGGCATTGGAGTTCGATTACATTGACAAATTTTATATGTTTGATATAGTTTACTCTCAAAACTTGAAAAGGTGGCCATAACTAGACTTTGATCAAAGAACTTTTTTTTTTTTAAATTGAAGCAAAATGATATTTGAAATTCAGATATTTTTTTTCAAGTAATCAAACGACGTTGTTAAACGTATGGGAAAACTCCCAAAGCATTTTTTTAATTTATTTTTATTTTGGGTAATTCATTTAATAAATATTACATTTTTAAGTTTAAATTAAAGCAATTTTAAAACATTACACCTAATGCTCCCGTCTTCTGACTTTATTAGCTTTTTTTATAAGGCTTTACAAAATGCTTGATTGTAAGTCTGTTTTGTCAAAAATTACTCGCTCAAGTTTATCAACAATGATCCTAGTCTTTTTCGTTGCAAATTTCGCCAAGAGAGCGAAACATCCGCATGTGACGCGGCAGCGCAGCATCCAACGAAAGTTCGGCTTTTTCTCTGGTTTTCCACCCTCTCTCTCACGTGCGCTCTCACCAAAGTTCGGCCCGACTAGCTTTCGTGCAGTGAGATGCTCTTGCTCTTTGAGACCCGGACCGATCGCCGGCGATCGCGATCGTAAAGCAGCGCATGGTGGGGAGGCAGAGAGAGGTTGGCAGTGTTTTTACTCAATTTCTCTTTTGGGGCTCTTTTGCTGCTGCATGGTTTGTTGTTTGGAAGCGCTCCTTTCATTTCTTTTGCTGAAGTTGGTTTTCTCTCTTGGGAACTTTTGAGCGGGGCGCATGATGTTTGGCTTCGAGCACGTGTGTTTGTGTGTTTTGGCCATCACTTGCACCGCACCTCCATCATCAGCTTGTGTGACGATCGTGCTAGGTTTGGTTTGGCCTATGGCAGGCCAGAGGTGCTCATTCGGGTTGTGAATGAATTCTATAACTGATATAATCATTTATTAACATCGGCTAATGATTTTCGACTCTTGATGACATAAAATTTGACGAAATTGATTATATGTAATAAACAAGCTCTTCCCGGCTAACTTCGTCCTGCCCTTTTTTGGTTCCTGACGTTTCTTGCTTTTTTTGCTAATTCAGCCTCCTGTGATCAAAATTTGATTTCACGCAGCTTTTCCCATACAATCTGCAGATTTTCCGGAATTGGTTTCAGAGTGGCCAAAGTTGTCATTTTTGGCGTAAGAACCTTCCTTAGACTTTTACGAACCCAACGCAACAAAAAGCACCTCGATCCGACATTCCGTGTTGAATTGATTCGCGTTCGAACAAAACCGTCGAAATTTTTTATATATATAGATTACAATTATTCCAAAACGATGAAGAGTTAATTATCCTCATCATAGATTTTTATGCAACTGAAAAAAATATATTTGGGGTTTTTATTCGTATAGTAGCATTGTTTCCATACATAACCCCTAATTCCCTCAAAAGAGGGCGTTATATGAGTCGGATGTGATGTGTCAAGTGTGATATTCTTATTCAACTTTGTCGAAGACCGCAAAACGATCCGAGGTAACCCTGACGAGTTATGGGCGATTTGTAGAAGGCGTTTTTGTATGAACAGATTTCAGCGATTTTACAATCTATAGCAATTATTAAATCTTTACAGATTTGGCTTAAAATTGGCCCAATCACTTTTTTTTGCCTAAGGAATCGAGTCAGATGGTATCCCAGATGTCGATTTTTTTTCAATGTAACCCAAGTATGCAGTCATTTTGCTAATGTCCCAGACTGTACTTTTTTTCTCCAGCAGCAGAACATGTGAAAAACAAGCATGAATGAAAAATTTACTGTAAAATATGAAACAACTTAAAAGCAGAATGATTACAGGTGGTAGAACGAGATACATGTCAATAGAAATACTAACAATGAAACAACAAAATTTTTTTACAAGAGAAGTAAAGTTTTTCGCAGAACAACTCTGGAGTTTTTTTTTTAAAAGGTCCAATAAACCAAATTTTCAGTTTTTGCTTTTTGGGTGTTTTTTATACCCCTGACTCAAGGCGGTTTCAAAAACACTCAAATAGCAAAAACTGATAATTTGGTTTATTGGACCTTTAAAAAAACTCCAGAACTGCAGTAGCTCAAAATGACCTCCTGAACACGGGGAAAATTAAAATGTTCGAATTGGACAGAATTGGACATTTGAGGGTTAGTTGGTTGCATTGGGACATTTTGGCGATTATGTTCATGCTTGGGACAATATTTTCAAATGGCCCTGTTTTTTGAAAAAAAAAAAGCAATTAGACTTGCCTTGAAAGATCCCAGATTTATCTTAGTTCTTAGTGCAGGGGTGCCCAACCTTTTGGCCCTGCGGGCCAGATCTGATTTTTCTGAAGCAGTGGCGGACTGGAATTAATATTTGATAAAAGCTGAAAAAGTAAACGTGTTGCAAATAGTGTTGCAAATATGATTCATATTTCTTGATTTTAAAAATGAAAAATAAAGATTACATTAAAAAATGTGTTTATTTGACTTATTTTAATTTTTGCATGTTTAAAATTGTAATGATATTGTTTTTGACGATTGCATTTAAATACCAAATTTCAATGATCGTTGTAATTTTTTGAAGTTTTAAAAATATTTCCAGCGATCTATTTTCATTATGAATAATTTGATTTTTAAGCTTTTTTTTTTTAAAAAAAAGCTTAAGAAATAACATTTAGTCTCCTTTAGTAAATTTTAAGACAACAATCCAAGATTTTTCATAAATTTCACAATTTTACGAAATGGATTATTTTGTTTTCCTGCACAATTTTTCTGTTAAAAAATAGCATTAAAAAAATTATAAGAACTAAATTCAATCATGAAGAATGTTCTTATAATATCTTAAAATTTGATCTCAAGCTTATTTTTTAGCTCAAGCTTTAATTCAGACAATAATTTTATTTATTTAATACTTCATGAACAGCCTTAAGGGCTGGTCATAGAAATATTTTAAAAAGCCGTCGCGGGCCGGATGAAATGGCTTCACGGGCCGGACGTTGGGCAGGCCTGTCTTAGTGTGATGACTGATACTGTTAAGGCACTGTATCGGTGAATCAAAGATCTTCGGATCGAATCCCATCTCCGAAAACTTATGATAAACGGGTGAACTTTTGGATTTTGAATTTCCTGTGCTCAATGCGATCCCAGAGACTAAGTGCATTGAGTAACGACGGATACAGAGTAATTAGGGATGATGATGAAATAAAAAGAGGGTAGAATTTAAGTTCATTTTTTTTTTGCTCAAATATGTAGGCTTTCGTGGTGCGTAAGTCTCCGTTAAGAATTTATGTTTTCTATGAAATGAAAACACAATTTTTGCAATCAGTCGTGTCAGAGGATTTATGTGGGGGTGACTGTTGCGGTATTTTCTGCTAGTCTTTTTTTCATAAAATTATTTTTATTAGGTCCTTTTCGGTACTGGGACCTGGTTAGGACCGAGTCGGCTTTTGTAATTACATTTGACTTAATAATTACAGAGGATCTTGTGTTCTGCTAGTCTTTAAGATTATCTTCTATCAGTACCACAATTTCTTCAAGTGGCCTCATCAGCTGACGCACACAGGTGACGGAGGTTCATCTCGGATGAGTACCACTGGCTTTTATAGCCTCTGCCGCGTCCAATCGAACTCGACGACTTCGTCAACGGAGACGACGACGACGAGGAGGAGAGACTGCGACTGCTTGGCTGGCTTGACTCAGACCCGGCTGCCGAGAGTTGTTGCTCGCTTCGCTTTAAACATAATTTTGCTTTTGAGCCTGCTTCAGTGTTTGACAAGCCTTCAATGGATTAACATTTTCGCGAGACCCGGTTTTTTGAGTTCGGCTCGGTTGAGTTTTTCGTATTTTTGGTTTTGTTTGGTGCCCCACCAAGTGATTCGATCGCGGTTCGATCGTGTGGTCGTTGAAGGAGCCTTCGCGCATGTAGTCGTCGTTCTTGGGCGCAATTTTTCGGTGCGTGCGCGGTTCCCTGTGTTGGTGTAAGTGTTTTCTTCCTCGTACACACAGGTGTGCTGCCGAGTGTGTGTGTGTGTTGTGTTTGCTTTAGTGTTACACTGTCACGCGGACACGCTGACTGTTTGGCGGCGTAACGGAATAGATTAAAACGTGTCCAGTCGTCCAGTCTGCATCGAGTGACTATCACTCTCGTAGGAAGAATCGAACCCCCAGGGATTTCGCATGCAAACATACCCTGCCTTGGACCAACACGAATACCTGTTGAAGTGGTATGCGTAAAAAGAGCGCATGAATGGACGAGGTTTTGTTTTGGTTTTTCGTACTGACTGGCGAAATTGGGATCACCCGAAGTGTTTGCTGGTGTGGCGACCTGTTGATATGCGGGCGAAACAGGTGGTGGAACACAATTTGAAAGTTGTCAGCCGCGTAGCAGTGATACGTACGACGACACACACGCTGGAACGGACGTTGAAAGTGGCCACCGTCGTTGAACCGAACTAGATGAATGACTTGCATCACCTGGTTAATCATACGACGGGTGGTGATGACGGCTAACTTCTGCAAGAAAGACACACTCGCCCAACGCTGGTGTAAGGGGTACAAAGTTGAGGAACTATCTGGAAGATGATCGGATGAAAAAGTTGTTTGTGGTTGGACATTGGACAGGCGCGGTTTTTGAAGTTGGAAGCTGTTGGAACTGTTTTCAAAACTTCCTAGGCTATATATAACTTTTTAATAAAATTTTGAGTATAAACAACAATTGGGCTTCCCCAGCTCAAAAATTATATGGCAATTTTCAAAATACTTTCAGCTATAAAATGCTTACCCAATCTATTCACTCGGTTTTTCAATAATGCTATTCACTTTTAATGTTGACAAAGCACTTTGAAAAGCACACTTGAAGCAGATACTTATTGAAGACTTAAGCGACTTGTGACGTGGCTATTCCTTGAAAGTTGTTTTGTTAGGTTTCATAAAATCAGGACAAGAAAGTAAAAATGAATTTTGCGTAGAATCAAATTTACACAACCATATGATTTTTGTTGTATATATTTTTTAATATAACAAACACAATGATGAAAACCGAATAAATTCATGTTTTCTATTTTAAAATGTAGTCCAAGAATTTTATTTGTTCATAAAAAAAAACATTTTTCTGGTAATATTTTCTTTTTATAAAAAAGAATAACTTTACAGTTCGGTTATTTTAATGAATAATTATTAATTGACCAAAAACCACTCAGTATATTATGGCAAACACATTTTCAAAAATAATCTGTTCAAGTAATTTTATAACTTTATAAATTTTTGAAATATTTATTATTAACAGTTGACTCTATCTGTGTCGATATTGAAAGGACCGTCGAATGTGGGAGGTATCAAATTATCGAAAAATATGACAATTTCGTAGTGTTTTCATAATTATTTCATTACTAACTATTAGAATGTTTTAAAATGTAATGAATACTCCTTCTAGAGGTTCTATGAACTCTTCTCTAACAAGCTCAGTATGATTCCATATCATTCCGTTCGTATTTAATTCGTATTTTTCATTTTACGAAATCGAAATCAACAATTTGTCAATTTCACCCCCAAATTACTACAAAAAAATAATAATAAATAATTTATAGTATTTTAATTTTTAATTTATGGAAAGTTTACTGATATTCAAATCATTGTAGTAAACTCCAGTTATATTTTTCAGTAATTATTATTCGAAGCATTTGTCAAGCATTTGTAGAGTTTGTGAGATCCTACAAGATTGTCCAGGTTTATCCATTCACGAATACTTGATTACTCAGCGCGACTGAGAGTATATCAGAAGCGTCTGTCAAATGATGATCATTTGGGGGTCATTTGCGATGGAAAAAAAATCACCAAAAGAAATTTTTTTGACGACCACAAAAAATAACTCTCTTCTCTCGCGCACGAAAGATCGGTAAAATGAAACTCAAAAAATCATCATCTGGATTATTCTGTGGAACACACTTACAGGTGTAACGGCACACGTCAAGAAATGATCTTGAAATTTTCGTAGATGACCAATGTATGTAAACAAAGCGAAATCAATGGAACACTTCAATTCGAGCAGTTTTTGCTTTTTTCTACATTGTATTCCTAGTTCGGTAGTTCATTTATATAAGTTGTGCTAACATATGAGATTCACAAAAAAATCTTCAACTGATTGGTTTTCTCCGGTTCGGGAGTGATTTTCTTCTGCGTGTTTCGCCTGCAGCCTTTTCTCGTAAACAATTTCAATGAATTAGCAGTGGGTTTGGTCGAGGAAAGTCAAAACATATATAAAGGTTTGTTGATGTTTGAAAGTTTAGAGGAATAAAGAATCTAAATAATCAAATTTTTAGATTCTAATTTTCCTTTTGCTTTGTCTCCGTATGTTTTGTAAATACTTACTAGCAATATTTACAAAGTTTATTTCAATACTTCGAGCTTCTGTTAGTAGGGATGGAGTATTTATCAATGAGATACTTCTGGTTTTAAACTTTCAATGATTTTTTGTCAGCATTTTGTAGCGAGCTTTTTGTTACATTTTTTTTTAAATTTTTCTAGCAAGGACTAAAATATGAGATCGATCCAACCTCTTCGTCTAGAGTTATTCAAAATTTCATTGTAAACACACCTGGCAGAAACAATGAAACAGATGGGAACTAATGATACACTCAACTAAAATCTGTACTCTTCTGGAAAAACGTCTTGTTTTTGTGTTGTTCCATTATATGCGAACTTTTGTGGACATGTAGGAGCATTTTTGCCAACTTGAAACTTTAATTATCATAAGTTATTCTAAAAATTGTTTTAATTACGTTAATTTGTTTTCATACCAAATAACATTATATTCTTGTGTGAACAAAGTGAGCAGTCAATTTGCCACTGTTTGTTTTGAATAATTGCCATAGATTTTGAAGTCACAAGTCAACCTAAGTGCTTCGGAAAGGGCATAAAATTTCCGAGCTTTTGATACCCAGACATCTAGGTTTTCTATAAAACCCACGTTTACCTAGGTAAAAAGGTTGTTATGGGTTCATTTGTGCAACCTGCCAAAAATGTACGTACTCTCGTAATTTTTGTTCTCGTGGATCAAACTTACTTATTGCTCAGGTATTTAAAAACGTGGGTTTTATAGAAAACCTAGATGTCTGGGTGTCAAAAGATCGGAAATGTTATGCCCTTTCCGATGCCACTTAGGTTGACTTGTGAATCGTGGACTATGGTAATATATTGACATTTAGTTAAATTAAAAGTTTGCAAAATTAAGTTTGGATAAGTTTTATTTAGAATTTCCAGAGTTATATAAACATTTATACTAAGTATTTAGTAAACTTTATATTCAATCCAAATTATTTTTTTAATTAGTAAAGGATGCCTATTTGGAGTTCGGAGCCTGGATTTATGGTGATTTGTCAAAAAATAACTTTATTTATGTTAATTTTTCGAAACGTGTCCAAACTTTTTTTGCACCTTTTTTGATTTCTGTAATAGTATTCGTTTTAGAACTATTTATAGAAATCATCCTTTCATGAGCTTTTTTGTAGCAAAATGTTCGGCATGAGTTCCTGAACAAAAAGAAGTACTAGGTTTCTGACAAACTTAAAATTATTTACATGTTTCATCACAAAATGTGCAAAGTGCCCAAGGGTGTAAATACTTTTTTTACATACTGTAACTTCTAAGCGTCTACTGTGGGTGTAGATAATATATTTTTTAATATAATACACTTTCAAACAGAATCAAAATATCCGCTACCTTTTGTTATGATCTACCCTAACCTAACCCAACGGGCACATGTTCTAAACCGTGCGTCAAACGTTTCGCCAGAACTGTGGTGGAGTAGGTTGAAGCCGGGGTAATCCCGCGGTCATTGTACAACCCCCTATGCATACAGTTCTTCTGCACGAGAGGTCGGGGTGTAGCTCCCCGATGCACCGCTCATTACCGCTTCTTGCTCTAATTGTTGTTATTCAAATTCAATCACGTCCGTCGCTCCACCGCGAGAACCTGCTATAGCTGTAGCCGCCGCTGTACGACGGTGACAGTAGTCGGTCCGAATTGGTCAGTAAACGTTGACCATGTTGAGCAAACTCATCGCTATCATCGCACCACGGAGGCCGATTTGGTCTAATTTGATGGCGATGATAACACAAAGTGTGGAGTGGCTCATCAACGGCCGTACGGCAGCGTCCATAACAGTAGCAAGTGCAACCGACGTCCAGCAACTAATGCAATGTGTAAACAGATTTGAAATAAAGGAAAATAATTGAAATAAACAACAACAACATAAACGCATAGCTTTTACACGACTGTGTTTGTGGGCAGTTTAACCAGCTATTTGTGTGTTTGTGCAGTTCAGTGCTGGTGTGTTGGATGCACCGAAGTGACGTGAAGCTAAGCTAGTGCCAAACTAGTGAAAGAGATCATACTCGAGCGGCTGGATTGGTGTACATTTACAAGTGTATGCAAGTTATTGCCTTCGAGAGGCTCGCAGAGGAACGTGATTAGATTATAGACATACATACAATCGACAACCGATTGCTGCGTGGAGTTGCGGCTCGAACACAAATTGGTGAGATAACAGCTTGAACGGCTCAACCAGCTAGGCCGTCAACGCGAGGAGTCCGTGTGAACCGTGCCGCGGCGGATCTTCTAGAGAGACCTATAACATGTGAATTTTCTATATAATGTCAATGCCAAACCCGCTGTGAAGGATACGAACGTTTTTTGCTAGATTTTGTCGAAAAACTTTGCGCGGACTCATGTGTCAGTCATCAGGCTTTGTGACTCCGTAGCTGCCGATGTCGTCAGCTATTACGGGTCATAGGAAGGAAGTGCTACTGCAAAAACCGAATCTTTAGACCCACAGGTAAGACCGATCAATTAGGCGATCGCAAAAAAAAGAAGTCATTGCTGCGGTAATGATCGGTAGTGTAATGTCGATATTTTGTTGACGCCGCGTTGTCGTCGATGACATTAAAAGTTGAAGGAACCTTCGACCCGTGTGTGCAATGTTGTACTGGCTATTTATGGTGTGGCGGTGGTGCGCAACGCGCAGCGTTGACAGCTATAGAGGAGGTATTTCGAGGCTCTTTCGCAACATCCGGACGGACAGACTCTGATTGGGGTTGGAGTTGGTAGTCTTGCTACTGTTTAGTGAGTGCCTTAAAAAATGTTCAAATATATTTTGCGAATGATTTATTTATTGAAACTCACAATTGTTTACTGAAGGGGCAGTATTAGAAGATAATAAGCTTTCAATATTTGGTTGTCTTTACATGAAGTTAAGTAAAGATAAATATGAGCCCTTTACGACAAAGGGAAGTGGGGTAAAACGGGCATAGAAGCAGTGTTGCGATCCTCACGCGCTCGTGAGCGCTCATTTTTCACTCATTCGTGAGGAGGAGCGCTGCGCGAGCTAGCTCACGTTTGCCCGCGCTCACGTTTGCTCCGATTTTTTCAGCTCGCGTTTGCCCCAAGCTCGCGCTCGCGCTCATTTTTCGCTCACGGAGCGCTCACTTTGGAAGTATCGCGAAACGAATCGCGATTTTTTTCATTTTTGAGAAAGTTTTTGTTTTTCAACCCTAGTTAGATTTTTTACTTAAGGCGCAGCATGTCAGTGAAAACATCACTTAGGAACATTTTTTATATATTAATTGGAATAGATTATTTTCATTAACTATGTTTTTGAATAATAAATTTGGATTTGCAAGGGTCAACTCATATTGGAGACCTACAGTCAGAGTTAAAAATATAAATATTTTCGAATTAATCGGCCTTACCTCAACAATAGTTAAGGTATGCAGAGACAATTGGTGGGGGAAGGGTATGAGCGCGTAAACAAAAATGACTGAAAACCTTATAAAAACTTACAAAACAATGTATAAATTCAAGAAGATTTATGCTGTGGTAAGTTCGATTCAATGTTATGTGATTGGTTGATTAAAATATAACATTAAACTGTTTTATGTACCTGTTTGTTGACTACCTTTCCGCTTTTTCCTTTTTTGTGTTTTTTTAAACCGCTTTGAATCCGGATTCTAAAAACTTGAAATAAACACAATTTGTAAATTAATTATTTGTACATATCAGTGCTTCGCATCAATGAATTTTCACATTAAGAATGAGTTAGCTCTTTGTTAGCTCACTCAAGAGTGAATCATTCTGTCCCTTGGATAATTCTGAATTTAAAATAGAACGTATATTTCGGTTTGTCCATTTCATTGCTTACTTTTGTTTGTTTGACCACTTTCTTGTTTGTTTTTGCTGCCTGTGCTGAGATAGTTCTAGAAACTTCGTTTCAAACAGGCAGATGCTTCAACAGGGAAAAACAACTACCTACTTTGGCTCACCAGCTCACGTGAGCGCAAAACGCTCCGGTGAGCGTGAGCGAGCACGAGTTACCTGATAAAAACTCACGCTGTCTTAGACGCGAAAGAAAGGTGATTAGTTTGGGTCATATCTCGGAAACGTACGGTTCGACATCGCCAATTTTTTGATATATTATGTGAAATTTTCCTAGGAATCCGGTAAAAATATTTTCAGACGTAGGTTTTTTGGTCCAGACACGGCCAAAACGCCATTTTAAGTTTTCATACGATTTTTTCAAATGTTAAGCTAGATTTTTGAAACTTCTTACTATTTTTCTCCAATAGCCAAACTAATCACCTTTCTTTTGCGTCTAAGACAGCTGAAATCGGATGAAATGACGCGGCGATATGATTTTTTGAAAAAAAGCCGGGCCCAGAAAATTTTTGAGCCCGATCGGAGAACTTTTTTTCGGTTTAGGCTCTTTTCAAATGGAATTGCTGTATAAAAATATAGCTCTTTTATATATTTTTTAAAATGACATGGATTAAAAGCTTGAAAAATTTCCTCGAAAATGTCAAAATCCAACAAAATAATATTAGTAAAAATATTTACTAAAATATTTTTTGAATTTATGTTTTAAATAAAACATATTTTACAAATTATCTATAAGTAACTATTGCCAGCTGGAAAAATCGGGACTACAGACTGAATAGGTACAGGAGTTTTTAGAGCAATAAATTTGGAAATCGGTTTACTAATTGTTTTGTTATGTTCTGTTTTAACCGAAGTCGTTCAAAACATTATTCTAAAAAATCTAAAATAGCTGTCTAAATTCATTTCATGTGTCCTGATTTGTTCCAGATTTCGGCGTTTGATAGAAAATAAAATGAGTATATGATATATTTTTTGGAATGTAAAATCAGAAATATTCGTAAATATAACTCCCTAGTCTTTTAAAAATAAAAATCAAATGGAAAATATTGAAAGCACTTAGCATTTTGAGGATCTGATTTTTTTTAAAGGCCGTATAAACAAAATTTTATTTTTTGCTTTTTTGTTTTTTTTAAAACCGTTTCAAGTCATGGATATTCAAAAACACTCAAAAATCTAAAATTGAAAATTTCGTTTATATGAACTTTAAAAAAAAATCCAGATATAAGTCGATACAAATTTTAATGCTTTAAAAAATCTTATACTCTTATAGAGTACTAAATGTTTACTTTGTCATCTATTTCCACAACTAAATCTGAATTTGCATACCAAATTCCCGGGACAAAATAAAAAATTCCGGGATTCTGGAATTCTCGGTTTTGGAAAAATCTCGGGAATTTTGTCCCGGGAATTCCCGGGATGGACGCACCATTTATATCGCTAGATTTATGTTTTTTGTTTCATTTTTTTATTTAAATTGGCATTTGTCTTGTTTAGTTTATGTTTGTTTTTGATAGTTTTTGGCCTACAACCTCCTATTTATATTGCCATTACCTTTTTTATTAGGGTAATTCACTACCAACTCACACGAAATCGGGAAAAGTTGCCCCGACCCCTCTTCGATTTGCGTGAAACTTTGTCCTAAGGGGTAACTTTGGTCTCTGATCACGAATCCGAGGTCCGTTTTTTGATATCTCGTGACGGATGGGCGGTACGACCCCTTAAATGTTTGAACATGCGAAAAAAGAGGTGTTTTTCAATAATTTGCAGCCTGAAACGGTGATGAGATAGAAATTTGGTGTTAAAGGGACTTTTATGTAAAATTAGACGCCCGATTTGATGGCGTACTCAAAATTCCAAAAAAACGTATTTTTCATCGAAAAAACACTAAAAAAGTTTTAAAAAATCTCCCATTTTCCGTTACTCGACTGTAAATTTTTTTGGAACATGTCATTTTATGGGAAATTTAATGTACTTTTCGAATCTACATTGACCTAGAAGGGTCATTTTTTCATTTAGAACAAAATTTTTCATTTAAAATTTTGTGTTTTTTTTAACTTTGCAGGGTTATTTTTTAGAGTGTAGCAATGTTCTACAAAGTTGTAGAGCAGGCAATTACAAAAAAAAATTAATACCGTCAGTGGGGGTGACTATGGGTCAAAAAACGAAACACCTCTCGAAATTTCTTAATAACAAAAACAGTTTAAATAACATCGAAAATCTTTTAACGTAGATTTGTTCTTAGATAGTTTACTAACATTTTCCCAAAATATGGTCGATTTTGATGAACACTACCTCAAATGCCAATTGTTTGAAAATTGACCCAATCTCACCCCTTAGAGGGGGTGACATTGGGTCAAATGAAACTAAAATGATGCTGAAATACAAAGATATGGTAAAAACAAGTCATCCAACAGCGTTTCTTGTTCGAGGGAATCGTATTGACACGCTACAATGTTTGAAGTGGAGATTTTCAAATATTTGGGTAGTTTTCGAGCAATTCTAACAATAATATTAGAAAAATGATTTTTCGAGAGGTCATTTTTGGCCAAAAACGTACCCCAACTTTAGACATCTGCCAAAATAACAGGATATGTTCTAGGAACGATTTTTTTTCAGCGAAGTCATCTTAAGATGTCCCCTACACAATCCTTTTAACAGAATTCAGTTTCATTGAGAAGAATCTGAGAAATGGTAAAATCCGTAAAAAATCACTTTGACCCAATCTCACCCCCCAGACCCAATGTCACCCTCACTGACGGTATATAGACATAAGGGGTTTGCTTATAAACATCACGAGTTATAGCGATTTTACGAAAAAAAAGTTTTGAAAAAGTTACTTTTTGCGTTTCTCTTTGTTTCGTCGTCCGTGTCTGTCGCGGGTGACCATGAACGGCCATGATCGATGACGACCAACTTTTTCAAAACTTTTTCGTAAAATCGCGATAACTCGTGATGTTTATAAGCAAACCCCTTATGTCTATATATCTAAATTTTTGTAATTGTTTGCTCTACAACTTTGTAGAAATTGTTACACTCTGAAAAATAACCCTGAAATTTTAAAATGAAAATTTTTGTTCTAAATGAAAACAAGACCCTTCTGAGTCAATGTAGATTCGAAAAGAACATTAAATTTCCCATAAAATGACATGTTCCAAAAAAATTTACAGTCGAGTAACGGAATGTTCAACACATTGACAAAGTATTTTTATACTCATTGCTGCTCTCAAAAGAATAGCTGAAGGGCACACCGTTTAATAGCTATGACCACAATAAAATTCCACCCATTCTGGACAACAAAGTTTTGTTGCAGATTCATTCACAGGCCAACGCGCAGCCTTCTTCCGTCGATGATCTCGTTTATATATCTTTTTTTTCTCGCACAACGCGTTTCACCCTCCTGTGCCAAAACCTCGCCACAGGTGATCTCCGATGCTGTCCGCGTGCTGAACTGCTGACTTGCACGACGGCGGTAACTGCAGTACGGTAGGAGGTCGATGGTTTGACAACGGTGGAAGCCAATCGAAGGTGGTCACTTTTTTTTAGTAACTATTTTGTGCTCAGAATTTTAGTATATTTGCGTTGATTTGTTTTAAAGCGCAAATTAAAAATAATCCAATCAAATAAGTTTTACTGTTGGTGTAGACAAAATACGTGGTTCACCGAGATGCAATTAAATTTAGCCTCGATCGAATGAACATGCGTTTTCAGAGCAGCACACTTGCTCACATTTGTATGTGTAAAAAAAGTGTGCTTTTTTTGAACACACATGCGAGAGTTCAACGACGATCGAGCTTTTTTGGCCACCGGTCCATGCAATTGGCATGGCGTCGTCCGGCCGGGGTGTTCATTGCGCAACATGCTTTGCATACTTCCGGTTTGCGTGACGTGGAATTCCCTGGTCGTCCCCTCCGGGTCCGGCAGTGTTTGCAGCATTGCATGATGCACGGCATAGCGGGCCCCCGAACTTGTTTGTTTAGAGTATGAAGGCCCCTTCGGGTAGGCGTTTAACGACGATGGTGTAGTTTAAGTGGTACCAAATTAGACGAGGAATTGGAACACCCCTACGACCGAGGGGGTAGGGTGGGATGTTTGGCTTTACTGATAAGATTGTCAGTACATTTGACATGGAATGACAGAGGAAAACGCTCTGATCGAGTTGATCACATTGGATTTTGACTAGTGTTTGAAGACATTTTCCCACTGTTCAGCGTTGACCAGCTACCTGTTGCGGCAACATTCAGCCGCTAACCCAGGTAGCAGTCGATGAATGATGAACGACAGCCATCGTTAAACGATCATAAAATTAGCGTACATGCCATTAATACACTTACATTTCCACATTCGCACGCATACACACAGTGACATCAAAAGTAATGCCAGAGCACATGACATTATGCGTAAAAAGTGCAGCAATTTCATCGAGTTTGAACGACCGATTTTGAAAGCGGGCGGCAAGTTCTGACAAAGAAAAACTAGGATTTCTACACAACAAAGCGACCGGTGCAGGTAGAGGCCAATTAGGGTCTTGGCCGAGGAGACGACCGTTTATGCCTCATTTGCGTGCGCCGGCCTACAAATTGGTCGTTCTTAAAAAGCTGCGTTGTGCTCGCTACTCTATGGAAGAGCAATTAGACGGATGTTGGGCCGTTGAAGGGATTTTGGCGTGAACTCTCCGGTGCTGGAACCATAATCGGCCATGTCGGATAATTGTTGCCGATTTGCATCATCTGGCGTGAAGGGTAATGGCACTGATTTCGACGCCGAAATCGGTGTTGAAATATTTCTCGAAGCAACTTTAATGGGACGTTTGGAGTTGCCCGATACAAATTGTTTCGTTGTAGGAAGATCCTAATAGGGCATGAGACCCCAAAATTCGAACATTGAAAAGAACCTAAAATACTGTACAAATAATTGCTTAACTCGATATTAAAACTCCTGTCTACCAAGTTTGTCAGATGATAGATTTAGTGTGAGTGTAGATCACGAGATGCTAACTTGTCGCACGTGCATTTTGGGCCAAATTGAATCAAGATTTTGTGCAGCTCGCAATGCCTCACCTTTTGAACTTCACAGATCCCCAAAATTCGATTTCAATTCTGAGATATCCAACGAAATTTTTGCCACTTTACATATGGAAGTAGCTTCAGTCTTGTCGTGCTATCTTGTCACTCCCTAAAAAATGGATGCAAGTGTGACAACTAGCCAAAGGGATTTCAGGTCAGAGCGCGTTTGGCGCACGTACAAGTTAGACTACCGTAAACATTTGTAATTATAACTCGGGACTACGACAACGATAGCACGACGACGTCGATCTGGTCTATTCTGCGGAACACCAATTTTACTACTAGGTACACATGACCTGTCACTTTTCGTAGATGAACTATGTTTGTAAACAAAACAAAATGAATCAGTTCAAGTGGCGCTAACAATATGATTCACAAATAATCATCAAACGATTGATTTTCTTTGGAGAAAGTTTGGAAGCGAAAAAGAACCTTTTTTGTGATTATTCCATCCCTGACGGGTACCCAAAGCAGAGCGACAACGCAGGACAGCACGTTCTGCACGAGCATGATCGCTGGCAACGAGATAGACAATTTGGCAATGTCTTCTCTTTTTGCAATAATCAGATTGCTCATCTTTCCAGAGCAAGTTGGGATATTTTATAGTGTAAGGATGATCCTATCTCTGAATTGGTTGCGTCCCTGGTTGAAATATTTAGCATGGGACGAAAAAAAAACGAAACATTACCAAATGACCTCACGCTTAAGGTTCTCACCAGATTTTGATCGGAGGAAAAAATTTGTGGTAGCTCTATTAGAATTTGTCGTGATTATGCTATCTTGTCGCACTTCGATTTTGGGTCAAATTGAGTTGAGAAAACGATTTTGTGCAGCTTTGAATGCCTCAATTTTTGACCTTGACAGATTCCCAAAATTCGATTTCAATCATGAGTATCTCATCTCATCTGATATTCAACAAAAACCGTAAAAACTCCGTGCGACCAAATTTAACCGGACTTCGAGACAATCTACAGAATGGTCAGCCAAACAAAACGTTTTGTTTTTTGTTACATTGCGTGCTGTAGTTTTTGTTTATTCAAGGTCAAACATTAAAACTCGTTTTTCTCGGAACGTGTAATAAGTGCGCTTGAGAAGATTTTGTGATTTTTCCCTAACAAGTTCCATTTTTACCAAATAAATTCAAACTTCCAGATAAGCTTCTGGGTTTTAAGAACAGTGCAATTCAGTTTGAAATCAGTATTGCTTTTTCTTCATACACCCGTGGATCAATCTATTGAGCATGAATTAAGCCGATAGTGCTATAAAAGGAAGACGAAAACACTAAATTAGACAGCCCAGCACCTACTTCCGAGATTCAATTGCTAGAAATAACATCTCATCCCATCAGGTGTGATTGAGACTTCGGCACCACTCACTCAAATGAGGATATAACTTAAGTGTTGCCAACCACTTGATAGTGCGTGGTTATTACACAATCACATAAAAAAAATCAGAAGTTGAATTGAGTTTGAGGTTATGTCGTCCTGAAAATGAAACAAAGTTGGAATCGTCTTCGCTGCGCGTCCATCATCTGGCAGCCCTGCCGCCAACCTCAACCCAGAAAACAGTGCGGTAATGGCGTAAAATGTGCTTAATGCAAAACACGTTTTCGAACAACCACACTCGCACTCGCGATGTATACGCCAGACAACGAAACGGGGTGTACTCAGTACTCGGTTGAGGGGCAAAACCAGAAAAGTGGTCCTAAAAATAAAATTAATAAAAAAATCGCTCGCCGGCTCCGAAGTACCCACAACCGGCAGCCAACCAGCTTCATAGAAATTAGAAAGTGTTGTGTCGGCTTGTGGACACAAACTTGGCGTCCGCAGGCCTGGTCCTGATGGCGGATTGGGTGGTGCGGCTTCGGCAAAGGGGCGATGTGAGGTAAAAAGGACGTAACCCAAAAAAAAAGATGCGAGAATTTGTTGAAGAGTGCAAGATGATCCGTTGATTGATTAAGGATTATGGGTACGGATTGACCTCGGAGACCCCCGGGTTGGCTTTGTTTGTGGAGGTGGAGGGATGGCAAAAGCAAAAATATTTATGTTTCTTCACCTGCCCGCACCGAACGCCACCTTGGTGTAGGTAGGGATAGCTTGGAGAGGGTCAGGCACAGTTATTCAAATACGCATAACTTACTTTTTTTGTATGCGTTATTGTGTGTTGGTCGTGTTACCTTTAAGCCGGCTGTCGTGTTGTTATGATTTGTTGTTGTTTTTGTCGAACTTTGCTTTCCACGTGTTTTTAAGGTATGGTTATGTTTTTTGGGTCTGTTCGTCGCAATATGTATCAAAACAGAAGTAATTCACGCTATATACCCTAACATAATGTTCAACGAAAGCATGAAGCTGGCCATCTTCGTATTTGCATTCCTTGCAAGAGAGGTACAAGGGGGAGGAGAGAACAAAGCCTTCTTTGATAAATGACCACCGCGGGTCGTGACAGAGTGTCAAGATCGCTAGAGGTCGTATACGCGGTACCAGATGAGACTGATGAGGATTAAGAGATCTGCCTTCCGAAGATGACCTAGTTTGATGTCGTCGTCATCAGAGTGGGAATTGTTTGGGAACCCGTTTGGAGTACTTGGTAAAAGTTTAACATGTAGGTTGAGGTAGTTGAATTTCGACTGTTTTGACGAAGTACCCTAAAAACTTTATACGGAAGATGTCGTTAGCATTTTTGTTGATAAGTTAATATTTCTTCCTGAATCGCTCGACGCCAACCCAATAAATTTTCTCTTCACACAGTACCGCAGCTCGGAAGGCATGTCGACGGTACAGTGCAAACGTTATTCAGTAATAATTTTGAAGATAATATAGGACAACTCATGCTCGCAAAGTTGTTGTACGGAAGCTTGTGAAAAAAACAAAACCGTGTCTTGCAACCGTCTCGTAACGCTCTAATGCAAAAAAAAAACGCTGTACGGATTCCTCCAATATCCGGAGGTCGTGGGTTATGCGCACGAGGTCGCCCGAAATTAACGACTTATGACCGTCGACACCTTCTTGCGGTCGGTGGCTTAGTCGAGCCTCGATTCATCTCCAGCGACCAGCGAAACACCACGCCACGCCACATGGCCGCAGCTTTGCACAGGTTATACCCTAAGCCGCCCCGAAAAAAAATCTACTTATTCGGGGGGTGGTTGCGAAACTTGCCATTTGATCCGCTTCGGGGTTCGTTATACTTCTCGCCGTCTGGCCAGGTTCCAGTCCTGCTGGCCACAACATATGAATGCACATTTGGCAGCTGATTAGCGCTTGGCCTGGAAAAATGGTGAATTATGACACACAAACAAACACACACACATGCTGTTGGAGGAGCGGCAGTACGTTTTTTGTCGTTTTTCTTCTTCGATGCCATGGCTTCTTTTTTCATGGCTTTTTGAGTGAGTTTTGACGAGGTTGATAATGGCGGGGAGCCGTATCGTGTGAAGTTGCACACATATGTATAGCACATACACATGAGGCGCTAAATTTTTGTTGTGTTTTGTGAGGTAATCGTTGTAGCGTTTGTTGTTGGGCTTACATGTGTGAAAATGTGAAATATGGCGATGGGGCTTCGATGACGAATTACTACTAATAATTGAGTAATCACATGGGTCGATAGTAACTTGCTGTAGGAGCGATTAGCAAGATTTGTACATGAATAGAATTTAGAATATTATACCATTTTTGATATGTAATACAGTACAGATTATCCGGTGCTCCATAAAGAAATTTCATGACATGACAAATGTGAGTCAAACTTGAGAGGTTAATACCCAAATTTAAAAATTGAAAATTTAATCGGTTTTCACGATGCAATCACAGTGGACTCTCTCTGTGTCGATATTGAAGATTGAAGGGACCATCGAGAACGGGAAGTATAACATTATTGAACGTAAAAATCAGAGCATGCTTTTGAAGGGAAGGTAAACTAAATTGACAGATGGAACAATATTGATATCGAGAAGATCGACAGCCAGGAAGTCGACTGGCTTTTCTAAATAATCATTTTTTTAATTATATTTTCTCAATCAGACTCAAAAAATAAAATAAAAATAGGTAAAAAAAATGTGGGCAATCGAAAGATTATGATTGAAAAAATATTGTATGTCTTTTTTTGCAGCGCTAGTTAATTGCAGACAATTTTAGATTTTGTTTAAAGCAGCCTCATAATTTCAATTGAATTAGAGGTTCTTTTTTTTGTTGTTTTAGAGGTTCATTTAACTAAAAACAATATTGTTTAGTGGTGATTGTTGGAAAAAATTGAAAATCTTATCTAATTATTTTAAATGCAAAAGTTTTAATCGAACATAACCTTTTTTTTAAGTTTAACGGTTTCAAGTTATAGGCATATTAAGGTAATTGTATTCGTTTTTTTGCATATTTTAAAAGCTCTATGAAGGAAAACATCCAAAAAATATGTTTGCAAAGCTGACAAAGTCAAACAAGAAAAGCATAGAAAACTTTTTCAGCATTTCAAACATACTTTTTTGCGGGAGTGCTTTTCCATCGAAATCTTTTTAAGTAAATCTTTTTAAATATCATGAAGTTTAAATCAAAAAAATGCCTAACATCTATTTAATCCTCAACAATCCAATCTCAGTGGATAGCACACTTTTTTGAAGCAGTATCACAGTATCTTAGATATTTTGAAATGAAATAACAGCAAGCGACCCATTGTTGAATGTGTAATCGAAAAAGATCTTTCCAACGAGTTTAAAAGGTTGAAGATCTTCCAACTTTTTCAAACTCATAAAACATTTTTAGATTTAGATTAGGTAAAGTTGTTTTTCCAATGATCTTTTTTTTGAAAAAAAAATTTTTTTTCAGTACCAGATCATGCACCATCCTAAACTCTTGCTTAAAAGATGCCTTTAAACATAAATAATACCTTTTTTTCTAAAAGTTTTAAACATAAACTGGGCGATGAAAAGTGAGTATGCGCAACTTGATTTTCAAATGATCCCATTTTGTTTGCGTCTACAAAGTAGGAGGATGTCCAAGCACAAGCCTGACTTTTTCCTTATGGGTAAATAAACTGTGTTATAACCATAATTATGTGTTTTGCAACTTTCGAAAGGTAAAAGAGGGTTTTCTTTTTTACGGGTGACGAAGAACTGCGTCGAATTCTGCGATGTCGGTTAAAAACAGCGTGTGATCGAAAGCTTTAAGATTTGGTATTCACATTTTAAGGTAAAATATTCTGTTCAGAAAAAAAACTTTTTTTTTGCATCCTTGAAAAAAAAACGGCTAAAAATAAAATATTGTTTTTACCATTTGTGGAATAATCGATTACAATACTTGCATTTTCTGGTGAATAGAAAGATGGTTCCGCCTTGACATAAAATCCTTGACAAACCGATGCAAATCCTTCTCAGGATACAAATTTTCAAATATTATCATCCTCGTTACTATAAAATTTTGCAAGCTGTTTTATCCGCAAAATTTTAAAAGGCCTAGTATGAATTTGGCTTCTTTTGATAAAAGGAATGCATGGACAAAGTTTTATTCAAATATAGAAAAATCAAAGAATTGCGAGCCTTAAAGAATTATTCTACTGGTAATTGGATATTTTTTTACAAATATTTAAACAATCATTTGAAAATCGTTTTAAAATTAGTCCCTTTCGATATGTCTTTTTTTAAATGTTTTGTGTTTTAGTTATCCAGATACGCTGTTGTGTTTATGTAAATATCTGTAAAAATTGGAAGCTATTAAATTTAAAAGATGAGCAATTCTCTACCAAATCGGTCTTTTTTCATAAATTTTAATTTTTTTATTTTTTAATCCGACTGAAACTTTTTTGGTGCCTTCGGTATGCCCAAAGAAGCCATTTTGCATCATTAGTTCGTTCATTTAATTTTCCATACAAATTTGGCAGCTGTCCATACAAAAATGATATGTGAAAATTCAAAAATCTGTATCTTTTGAAGGAATTTTTTGATCGTTTTGGTGTCTTCGGCAAAGTTGTAGGTATGGATACGGACCACACTGGAAAAAAACGATGCACAGTAAAAAAAATTGGTGATTTTTTATTAAGTTTTTAATGCAAACTTTTCAGAAATTTCCAGGTTGTGCAAAACATCTTTAACAGAGTTATGATATTGAATGTTTGGCCCTCTTGAAATGTTAATCTTGGTTTAAAAATTTTGAAAGTATTTTTTTCGAAAAGCTCAGAAAATTTCACGAATGTTTCATATTATAACAATGATAATCAGACCATTCGTTGCTGAGATATTGACATTAGAAAATGGTGGGTTGTTTGGGTGAGATTTAGAAAACATCAATTTTCCTGTTTTCAAACCTTTGCATGGTAATACCGCAGCAACTAAGGGTCGATCAAAAAATTCCTTCGAAAGATACAGATTTTTGAATTTCCATATATCATTTTTGTATGGCCAGCTGCCAAATTTATATGGAAAATTATATGGACAAACTAATGATGCAAAATGGCTTCTTAGGGCATACCGAAGGCACCAAAAAAGTCTCAGTCGAATTAAAAATACAAAAAAAATCGAATGACCGAAATCGGAGAGAACTGCTCAGATGCTAAAAATATCTGGATTTAAAAACTGGTTGGTCAAGTTTTGCGTATAACAAAACAAAATCAATTACAAGAGAACTTACAATCTACAGCAGTGTGGTAAAATAGTTGAACATAATTAGCATGAGATTCGATTCTTCTTATACTTTATCTTGTACAGCACACACACAGTTCGCACCTGCTGATCTAGTTGCATAAATTTCTCCTCTATTCAGCACCTATTCCATTCCAATACCGCAGCGCAGCCTGAATTCTAATACGTTCGTCCCATTTTCTATATCTTCCCCTCATCGAACAGGTTCGCTCCCGCAACCCGGTCGCGCGTCTTCCATCGCGCGTCATCGAGCGCAGTCAAAGAAAAGCAACTCGTCGCCGTTGGCGGGAAAGGAGGAAGTACTGCGCGAGCGAGCGAAGGTGATCCACTTGTACCCTAGGGCGGTTGGAGGGGAGTTAATCGACGAAGCTCACTGCGCTAATCGTGCTCATCAAACGGGCTGTACTTCTGAACAGAACACACAGAAATTCCGAACAACCTGTGGCAGGTGTGAGAATTCGTCGCCGTAGTCACACAGTGGGAGAACAATAGGTTTGAGGTGCAATTAAACGCACGGGTTCGAGTGATTTTTTTTTTTGATTTACCAACACTAGAAAACGCGCGGAATTACGGAGATTGGAATGTTTGTACTGTGAACTGAGTATTGGTCGCTTTGCGTAGACAATAGCAGACGACTGCTGTTTAATAGCGGGTAGGACCACGCTAAACTGGGCAGCAGGTCAAAGCGAATCGCGAGCAGGTCTAGCTCGCTGCCGAGCTGCCATGCCCGAGAGCACGCTCGGTCAACAATAGTTCTGGACTAGTGTACTGTGAACTTCGACTGCGCTGGACCCGAATCACGCGCGAAGATCAGTCTGATCTGTTCACGTTTTAACCGGGGTTCGTCGAATTCGGCGCGTTGCGCTCTCAGTGAACAAGTAGATCCGAGGCTAGTGACAACCAAATCAGTGTGTGCAGTCCACAATGACCTTTCTTGAGTCATCCGCGGGCAGTTCAACAAGCCCAACGTAACCAGTGAGCCAAGCCGACGGGCTTGAAAGTAGCACTTTGGCGGGAAGAGAGCTGCGAAAAAGCAGGAATTCCGCGATTTCGTGCGATTGTGCAAAAGTGTGAAGTTGCGACTGAAGAGCGCAGTGAAGATCTGCGCAAAGTTTTGGCGTTGAGCGAGAAGAGCCAGGAAGCAAGAAGCCGCTTGCAGCGAACGAGCAAAAGTGAAATTAATTGATTTTGTACCGTATTATTTGGGGTGCGGCAAACGGTTTCGCACATTAAGACCCCCCACCCCCTCACTCCGTCAACCAGTGTTTGATTGTGATATTTTTTACTCACCGAATGCCAGCATTACCATTAACCATCAACGTCAATGAATGTTGTTGAGGCCGATTAGAGGCAGTGTGGCCAATTACAACTCGAAAGCACCGCCGCCGAGTTAGATAACAAAGTGCATCGTGATTTCTCGTGAAGCCCTCGCGAGAGTGACCTGAGAGGAGCCACTCGGTTTTAAGGAAGAAAAAAAGAAAGTGCGCGGGAGTCTGTGAAGTGTGAAATAAATTCGGATGTTTTCTAACGAGATCAGAGCATCGCCAGTTGGTGGTGTGTAATTAACAGGCGTTGTGACGTCGTGTGCACCACTTTCGAATCAGCCAGGGGGTCAATCTCGCTGACTACGACACATCGTAGAGGCGTCTAAGAGTGGTGTTGGTGGTGAGGCGCTGCAGTACGTAAGAGCGAGGTAAGTTTTTGGGGGATGCATTCGTGGGTTTTGATAAGGTTGTTTTCATTAATAGTTTCAATTGGACTGTTATGGACGCTCATTTTCATTATTTTTTTACTCCTCTCAGACGCCGTCCATTTAGTACGCCTAATAACCACTTTGGACAGTTATTAGGCGGAGTGAGTGACAAGTTTGTGACGTACTGAATAGATGATGCTTTGGTCTTCCGAGCAAAATGTGGTAAATATGTCAAAGATGAAGTGTAAACAACGAGTCTATCCTGCTCAGCCTGATGGCAAGATTGTCAAATTGTATGTATGGGCCGCGATACTCACATTGGTTGGACCGTGGACCCCGCTATTTGGTCGCTTTACCCCTCTGACGCTAAATATAGGGTAAAAGAGCCAGCAAATGTGCAATTGAAAAAAAGTTTTTTTTTGTGAAAAAATATTTTAAATTTTGTTTTTCATGATTCATTTTGAATATGTTTTGTCAAAAAATAAATAACTAGAAAAAATAAAATATTATCCAGCTTTTTGAGGACGAAGTCAATCGTTCACATTTTTTATTGTTAACTCATTAAAGCATTTTAGTGTTAAATGTCAATTTTCCAAAAAGATAATGTCCAGCTTGTGACGATAAACTACTTTTACTTTACTTAGAAATCGAATCCAGCAGGGTTCTGAACTCCCATTTAAGAGGCGGAAGCGTTACCGCATGGCTCGGTCTTAACAAAAAATAAATAACTAGACAATAAATAACAATTTCAAATTACAAACCTAAATATTAAATTAACTTATTTTCAAATTAACTCATAAATGGCCTGTATACCCTATTTTGCGCAACCAGTTTATGGAGCGTTCACCCTATATGGACTGTCAAAAGCGAGGTTCACTTTTTGACAAGCTTGCCACCAGTCTGATCCTGCTCGTTCCTAATGTAATCATCAACTGACGTGTGCTGGATATACAATTTCCTTACACTTTGTCTTTAGCGCATTTGCATTGATTTGCTAGATTACCTACATTATTTTGACGTTTATGCAATCTACATACGAGGCATTCTTGGCTCAGTGTAAAAACTTTGATTTAACCCAAAATGAATTACCGTTACAGTGTCCTGATGCCTTGACCTGATGTTTATGTTTATGTTTTAAATCTTGGGTTTGACCAATTTTCAACATCACAAACATACCCCACATCTAACTGATTTGGGGCGTTTGGCACGGTATGTCCACGCGTCCTTCCTCCCCTGTTGATTCTGTGAAATGTGGTCCGTTCACATAATCTGACAAGGATGGCTTTAAGCGTAAACTAACCGCAAGTTCTTCGATTTGGCTGCGCTTCTGTTCGATTAGATTACATAAGATTCAAAACGCTGTTTGACCCATTTTCCATTTTTTCTATATGGGTAATTCTCTACCAACTCACATGAAATCGGGAAATGTTGCCCCGACCCCTCTTCGATTTGCGTGAAACTTTGTCTTAAGGGGTAACTTTTGTCCCTGATCACGAATCCGAGGTCCGTTTTTTGATATTTTGTGACGGAGGGGCGGTACGACCCCTTCCATTTTTGAACATGCGAAAAAAGAGGTGTTTTTCAATAATTTGCAGCTTGAAACGGTGATTGGATAGAAATTTGGTGTCAAAGGGACTTTTATGTAAAATTAAACGCCCGATTTGATGGCGTACTCAGAATTCCGAAAAAACGTATTTTTCATCGAAAAAAAAACACTAAAAAAGTTTAAAAAATTCTCTCATTTTCCGTTACTCGACTGTAAAAAATTTTGGAACATGTCATTTTATGGGAAATTTAATGTACTTTTCGAATCTACATTGACTCAGAAGGGTATTTTTTTCATTTAGAACAAAATTTTTCATTTTAAAATTTCGTGTTTTTTCTAACTTTGCAGGGTTATTTTTTAGAGTGTAACAATGTTCTACAAAGTTGTAGAGCAGACAATTACAAAAATTTTGATATATAAACTTAAGGAGTTGGCTTATAAACATCACGAGTTATCGCGATTTTACGAAAAAAAAGTTTTGAAAAAGTTACTTTATTATTACTTTGCGTTTCTCTTTGTTTCGTCGTCCGTGTCTGTCGCGGGTGACCATGAACGGCCATGATCGATGACGACCAACTTTTTCAAAACTTTTTTTCGTAAAATCGCGATAACTCGTGATGTTTATAAGCAAACCCCTTATGTCTATATATCAAAATTTTTGTAATTGTCTACTCTACAACTTTGTAGAACATTGTTACACTCTAAAAAATAACCCTGCAAAGTTAGAAAAAAACACGAAATTTTAAAATGAAAAATTTTGTTCTAAATGAAAAAATGACCCTTCTGGGTCAATGTAGATTCGAAAAGTACATTAAATTTCCCATAAAATGACATGCTCCAAAATTTTTTACAGTCGAGTAACGGAAAATGGGAGAATTTTTTAAACTTTTTAGTGTTTTTTTCGATGAAAAATACGTTTTTTCGGAATTCTGAGTACGCCATCAAATCGGGCGTCTAATTTTACATAAAAGTCCCTTTGACATCAAATTTCTATCTCATCACCGTTTCAGGCTGCAAATTATTGAAAAACACCTCTTTATTCGCATGTTCAAAAATTGAAGGGGTCGTACCGCCCCTCCGTCACGAAATATCAAAAAATGGACCTCGGATCCGTGATAAGGGACAAAAGTTACCCCTTAGGACAAAGTTTCACGCAAATCAAAGAGGGGTCGGGGCAACTGCTGTGTGAGTTGGCGGAGAATTACCCATATTACTTTTTTTTAAATTATTGCCACTATTGGTATATAACCGGGCTTGGACTGACTTGATCCCAGCTGTCCCACCTCGCTCCGCAAAAAAAAAAATTATTGCCACTATTGGTATATTTATAAAAAACGCCCGGGTCCCGGGAATTCCCAGGAAAAGGCCAAATTCATCTCTCGATTTCCGGGAAATTGAAAATCTCGAGAATCGTCACTCTCTGAATATATATAGGACTCTCTAAATATCCTATTCCCTGGAGATGGAGCCACACGTTGCCGTCGTTTCAGGGCTATTTGCAAAGATGGTTTCCGATGTTGATATATATCACACATTTATTTTATATTTATATACTTGTGTTGATAGAAATCACAACTGTTATACTATGTAAAATTGCAAGATATTGATTTTTTTATTTGCATCTCAATATTCTTGTTTGTAAAATCTGGTAGGAACAGGTTTAAATCTTTTTGATACATCGTTAGCTTAGGTAGAAATTCATAAAGCAAAGCAACGCTTACGTACAACAGTAAGAGAGGTCTCTTCTAGGCATTTTGGGATCATATTAAGTAATTTAATTAATCACAAAAACAGAAGCGTGATTTTTTCTTATCTTAATGTGGGTGTTACGTTAGGATCTGGTATTTTAATAAATAAGTTTTTTGCAAGGCACTCAGAATAGCTAGTTTTTTTTTTGTAACTTTAGATTGTTTAATAATTCCAGGCCGACAGTTCTGTGTAAAAGAGTTAAGTGATGCTATCAGAATCTCTGATTACAATTTAAGTGATATACTAACAATTTGGAATTGTCAAAACATCCATAGAGTCTCGATCAGTCAATAATGAAATGATATCGGACAAAATTCGTTAATCTGTTGAACTAACGGTTTTCGGATTATGGTTGTATCGACCATTGTTGCGAATCGAGGATTTACTGGAGTTTTGACGATCAAATGGAGCCTAACATTTCAAAGGAACACATGGGTTTTGTGAACAGGAGTTCATCTCTTTCACTCAAATGACAGTTTATATTAGGTATGATAGGGATACACTCTTGTTTGCAGAGCTTCTGTGCCCTAATGAAATGGAAGGCACGAAATAGTCTTCTTAACGAAGAGTATTCAACTTGTAAAGCTGAACTGTTGAACTGAACTGTTTATTTATGTTTAATGGTTTTGGAAGCGGCAAGTCAGGTTTAAAAACAAGGTAAAGAAATGTTTGGCTTTGCAATTAAAATTTCGGGGATTTGAGATTCAAGTTACTTTCAGACAATTTAGTTTAGGTTGTTGATTCAAGTTAATTTTCCGTAAATGAATAATTGGACTTAAAAGATCAGTTGAACTGGTCGAAGTGTACTATTCCATTAGCAGATCTGCTTCTAACTGTAATGTACGACAAGATTACTGACAGACGCGACAAGACGGGGCCAGAAAAAAGTCCTCACAACAAAAAGCCCAGACAGCTTACTTTTCATCTTTTGTTTTCCAGTATTTTTTTTAAATTTCCTTTAAATTTGAAATACATCATAGGTTTCCTTTGTATAAATCTGCGATTAGTTACACTTTCTTATTTGATTAACTCATAATTTAATTTCTTCCGGGCTTTTTTACTTTAAATCATAATTTCAGATTTTCAGATGTTATAGTGTTAAACTTAGATTAACGTAACTGCTCAAGTCATCCAAGTTCTTACAACTCACACTTACACTAATTTTCTGAGTAGTGCGGTGCCTGTGTGGACGCTCAGTCCTGTTTTTCGTGTTATTTTCCGTCTCTTTTGTGTCGCTGTTCGAGTGCATGGGGTGATTGGTCATTATAATTAAATAATGGCATCAGTAGTACGGTGCCTGTGTGGACGCTCAGTCCTGTTTTTTCGTTCTATTTTCCGTCTCTTTTGTGTCGCTGTTCGAGTGCATGGGGTGATTGGTCAGTATAATTAAATAATGGCATCAGTAGTGCGGTGCCTGTGTGGACGCTCAGTCCTGTTTTTTCGTGTTATTTTCCGTCTCTTTTGTGTCGCTGTTCGAGTGCATGGGGTGATTGGTCGTTATAATTAAATAATGGCATCAGTAGTGCGGTGCCTGTGTGGACGCTCAGTCCTGTTTTTCGTGTTATTTTCCGTCTCTTTTGTGTCGCTGTTCGAGTGCATGGGGTGATTGGTCATTATAATTAAATAATGGCATCAGTAGTACGGTGCCTGTGTGGACGCTCAGTCCTGTTTTTTCGTGTTATGTTCCGCCTCTTTTGTGTCGCTGTTCGAGTGCATGGGGTGATTGGTCAGTATAATTAAATAATGGCATCAGTAGTGCGGTGCCTGTGTGGACGCTCAGTCCTGTTTTTTCGTGTTATTTTCCGTCTCTTTTGTGTCGCTGTTCGAGTGCATGGGGTGATTGGTCGTTATAATTAAATAATGGCATCAGTAGTGCGGTGCCTGTGTGGACGCTCAGTCCTGTTTTTCGTGTTATTTTCCGTCTCTTTTGTGTCGCTGTTCGAGTGCATGGGGTGATTGGTCATTATAATTATATAATGGCATCAGTAGTACGGTGCCTGTGTGGACGCTCAGTCCTGTTTTTTTCGTGTTATGTTCCGCCTCTTTTGTGTCGCTGTTCGAGTGCATGGGGTGATTGGTCAGTATAATTAAATAATGGCATCAGTAGTGCGGTGCCTGTGTGGACGCTCAGTCCTGTTTTTCGTGTTATTTTCCGTCTCTTTTGTGTCGCTGTTCGAGTGCATGGGGTGATTGGTCATTATAATTAAATAATGGCATCAGTAGTGCGGTGCCTGTGTGGACGCTCAGTCCTGTTTTTCGTGTTATTTTCCGTCTCTTTTGTGTCGCTGTTCGAGTGCATGGGGTGATTGGATTTCTTCTTCTTCTTTTTTCATTTATTTTTTGTTCACGCGTTCGTTTGCCGATGAATTTTATTTTTGTTCTCTTTATATAGTTTTCGATAGAAACGTCCCGATTTTTGTTTTTTGAGACAAGCAAGTCGTATTGCTGGATTAAGTCCTTTCCATATCATCGAGGATCGGAAGGCACGTCGACGGATATGTGTTAAGGCTTATGATGTAAAATAATTTTAATGAATGAAGCCCTTCCTACATCACCGTTGATCGGAAGGCACGCCGACGGAGAATTTCTGGAGAATCGCGGTCGAATTAATACTATATTTAAATCCCTAGATAGATATCTTTCCGCAGCCGGCTGCCTAAGATTTTTAAAATTTCAACCGATAAACAAATTGCTCATGGTCGTATCACCTACCACAGTGAATCCTGACCTCATACCCATCTTACTAACCCCTCAAAACTCATGTGATACTTTGTCGGAGACGCAGTCGATTTGGCGGTCCCATCACTCAAGTATCGGCTAACATTCCCATCCACTTCCCCGTGTCTTACCACTGGTCGTGGCCGGCGTCGGTATTGATCAGCACGATAGGGACCTTTGAAAATTGCGAAGGGGTGATGATTGGTTCCTACTTTTCATCTGTGGTCCACGGAGCAATGTTTGGGGGTCCTGGTCAATAACGAAGTAGCAGCTACGGGTAGACACCAATGCTATGCTATGCTATGCTCACACTTACACTAATTTTCTTTCACCTTCCCCCTCCCGATCCCCTATATCTTCCGATGGTGTTCATTTTGTATGCAATACTAGTTCGGCCACTACCCTTTTTCCACAAGAAACCGGACTTGGACTGACTTGAGGCCGCGTCCCTCACCTTGCTCCGTAAAACGAAAACGAAACGACTCTCTAAATATCCTATAGGATTAAACATTATTTCCGGATCTTTTGTGTATTCCATATTTGGTAAGTAGCGAGGAAGGCACTATCCGCATCTATGCCTAATTAAAGGTGAATTGAGTTAGTGAGTTAATCTAGAAGGAAACAAATATTGCAATAAGGATTTATAACAGATGAGATTGGTTTATTAATTTTCTATCAATTTTTGATCTTTCTTCGTATAAATCCATTAAGACATTTCAACTGTTTTTTTTAAATAAATGCTAAAATTGTTCTTCATTTCATCCTATTTGCCTTTGCTCTTTGCTTTGCTCAGCGTATAAGCAAATGAAAAAGTAGGTGAAAATTTTAAATACTTGAGTAACACTTGAACGCTCATACAATCTAACGAAAGTGAATCTCACCTCACCCTGGCTCCGTTGCGGAAACTAAAGGAAGGAAACGGTGTGCGGTTTGCGGCACCACCGGCAACCGGCCGGTTGGGCGATCACCGTGTTCATCTTTCCCATACCTTCACTTGAAGTATAATCTGCGCTGATCGTAATGCTAGCCGTTACGGCTTATGGTCACCCTGCGTTGTGACGAAACTTTTCCTTTCTGCGGAACTGTTCTCATAGCAATGCCTTACGAAATCCGTTGCGAGTTGCCGAATAAACCAGTGGTTTTCGTCGTGCAATCGAAAGGAAACAGTTTTTAGGCAATATCAACGATCACTGCCAAAAACTATAACAGAAGGTCAAATAAATAATGGCAAAAGGGGAAAAAAAGATTTGCTGTCTTTTTTAACATTGCTTGTTTCAATGCATTTATTTCGTAACTGAACTGCACGAACCGGCTTCACAAAACTTGAACTCTGTCATTCAGGTGGTTGTGCTTTTTGTTGAAATAGTGCTATCTTGTCTCATATCCAGTTGTTGAAATAATCACATAAAATTCTTTGAGGTAAAACCTGTTATCTTTAAAATTGTGTCTTTCTTTGATTGTAAATATTTTTTTGTTATCCAACTTAAACTAAAGAAAAAATTCTATCAAGTTTTCTGGTATCCATCCGGAAATGCTTATTAAATATACTTAATGTGACCAGAGAGCACAACTGCCACATTTTATCCGATGCAGCCAACACGCTTACTCTAATGGTCTCTTTCTCCGGACGAAATTTCCGAGACCTTGCTCTGTCTGGAGGAAAAGAAGTGGAGCACTTTCGTTTTCTGTATACGATTTCTGGGTGGCACGACCGTCTCTCCTCTCCAGGGCTGTGGAGTCGGAGTCGGAGTCGGAGCCGGAGTCGGTGGAGTCGGGTCTTTTTGGAGACCTGGAGTCGGAGTCGGAGTCGGAGTCGTCAAAACTCGAACAGCTGGAGTCGGAGTCGGAGCCGGAGTCGGCTAAATTTTAAGAGCTGGAGTCGGAGTCGGAGTTGGAGCCGAAGATTTCTGATTACCCGGAGTCGGAGCCGGAGTTATCTTAAATTTAACAAAAAAATATGTTTTTTTTTTATTGTTCAGTATTTCCTATAGAACAGCTTAATTTACAAAACATCTTATATTTTTAATTGATCTATCAGATGACATTTTGTTTTTGAAACTTTTTATTGTGATTGAAAAGCTCTAATTGTGTTATTACACTATAATCACTAAATAGGTTATCCAAGTTTGTAGTATCATAATTTAAAAAAATATTAAAAAATATTGGTTATGTTGTCAGTTTTTGAATGCTTCCTTTTGCCTATATTTATGTGCCTTTTCAATTCAAATTTGACAAAATTTCATCCAGTTATTTCTGAAAAAGTACACTCACAGTCATCTTTTACCCCGATAGCATGTGTCTTGGATGTTTTAAGTTAAATCATTTTTTAGGAAAAAATTACGAGGTACATATAAAAAAAAAAAAAAAAAAAAAATAGTAATCACTGTTTTTGCAAATCGAAACAAGTCACTGACAGTTTAATTTTGTAACAAATAATCAACGATAATAACAATCTCTTACTTGGAACTCAACATGCACATTTTGTTTATAACTGAGTACAAGAAAATCAAAGTGTTGCATTTAAAATAATTGAAAGTAACAAAAAATATCAAAACAAGTTGCAACAAATTTTGAAATAATCATTGATTGTTGATGTTAATGTTGATTTTAGGTAAACTATGTTGATATCGTTGCAAATTATCGTTGAACAAATCTCAAGAATTCAGTACAAAAATGAACTAATAAAAATGTGTAGAACAAATTAAAGGTTTTTAATTTATTTTTTAAATATTATAAAAAGAAAACAAAATCAAAATAATATCAACTGGTACGAATTTTCTCATACTGTTTGTAACACGCCAATATGATGGAAGGTGATAATCATTGCATATCAATGTACCTGAAAAAATGAAATATTTGTGACCTAGAAATTATTTTACTTGAGGATATTTGTTTTTTATTATATTTTATGTTTTTTCATATATTTTGATGGAGGCGCAAGATCATTTATAAAGCTTCGTTTTAGGTGAAGATTCACGAAGTATCGTGCGCTTCCTTTTTAAAGTATATAAAATTTTAAAATTAAAATAAATTAAAAATTTCCAGGGTAAAATATTTTCCATGTCACAGATATTTGAAAAGGACATCTTAAGCGTCCTTTCCACGAAGAAATTGTTTAGATACATTGATTTGCAATAATAATCTCCTTCAGCCATGGCATGATGTCCATGTACATCTTAAAAAATAAACAAAAAAAAATGTTTCGTTTAAAATTGACATTTTAAAACAACGTGCCTGTCACTGTGCTTCTTAAAAATGTCAGCCTGAAAGTGAGCAAATTGAATTTCAATTAGCTTTGATTTTTTTTTTTTTCAAATTTGAGGTTAAGCAAATAAATCCAAATTTACTTACAAAACTGTTCTTCTCAAAATGCCTCTAAAACTGAAGATATTTTTTTGATTTCTGTTTCCATAACGTATAAAACTTGTAACCTAGAAACTTTTTTTCCGTTTATTTACTTCACTTCACTTTTACTTAACTTATTTTTCTTGAGAAAAACATGACACTTAGAGAGTATTTAAATAATCCTATTTATCAATGTTTTAAAAATAATTAACTAATAACTGTTAACTAACTTTTGAAACATTTAAAAATATGTGGAGTCGGAGTCGGAGTCGGAGCCAACCATTTGTTGAAAGCTGGAGTCGGAGTCGGAGTCGGAGTCGGAGTCGGAGTCGGCTAGAGTTGGTAGGCCGGAGTCGGAGTCGGAGTCGGAGCCAACCATTTGTTGAAAGCCGGAGCCGGAGTTGGAGTCGGAGTCGGCTAATCTGAGAAAGCCGGAGTCGGAGTCGGAGTCGGAGTCGTTTGAAATATGACCCGACTCCGCAGCCCTGCTCCTCTCGTTGCCGTTATATCTTCTGATGAATGCAGTTGCTTAATCGGTTCGATTACATGATTTTTAGTTTAATAGCTGTTTCTGGGTGAAAGAGTTGTTTGTTTCAGGATTGAACGCTTATCTTCTTTCTTGTATAGGAAAAATACAACAGCTTTGCCCTACTATAAGGGGTCAATTATTAAAACTATTTTTTCCTTTAAGTTCTATTTAAATGTTTATAAAGTGCTATTTTTTTCTTTGCTGCAGTCCCAGGGAGTAGAACTCCCAAATGGGAGTAAAACAGATAAAATGTGAGAAGTCTTGATGAAAAGTTTTTTTTTTCGTTTGCCCACTGTCTTACCAAAAGTTGCCTAATTGGCATGTGTAGAAGCGTGCGTAATTTTTGCAACTCTGTCAAAATAGCTGTCATTACCCTAGTATTGGTCACCAGCATCTAGGTGACCACAATAAAATAGTTTGCCATTTTTGTCTATCCTGGCCAGGTGAGGTGGCACGCAAGCGGAAGTGGGTGCATTATCATTTTAATTCGATTTTCACTTTTGTTACCGCCTCGAAAAACATACACACTAACTTATACAGAGCGCGGCTACATCGGCTATGGTCAGCCATGGAGGTTCCCTCATTTCTGGAAGTTGTAATAAAAGCAGCGTTAAGTTATGTGGCCACGCTGGCACGCCATCTATCGGATTAATGTGTTTATTTATATGAGCTCTGTTGTGTGTGAGTGCATTTTAGCGAAAGTGTTTGACGGGCGGGTAGTGTTTTCGAAACTCGGAACTCTCGGCTCTACTGGTAGGTCAGTTTTGGTCGTGTTGGGTGGAACAGTTTGGCTAGTGACATTTTAATGATTTATTTATGATAGGTTAATGAGGTTAACGTTAACGACTGGCAGGTCTGCTATAGTGAGGTCGGCCCATAAATAGTGATGATATAAGAAAAATGCTGTTGAATTTTATCACATTTGGAAGATTTCACAGCCCAAAATCATTTTCAAATTAAAAAGCCTGGTAGTTTAGTCACATTAATAAAAAATTTATAATTTTAGACAACAGGCACAAGTATTATTCTATTTTTTCTAATCAAACACCTATCTTCGCCATATGGAGAGTTTGTTGCTCGATTAAAGCTCCAAAAAATATTTTTGCCTTAAATTATAAGCAACAGCACCACCTCGAGTAAGCACACTTATTTATGCCATTTACTGATCAAAAAGATTGATTAAATGCACTTTTGATCAAAATTTATATTTTGCTACGCAAGATGAGAGCATAAAAGCTTAACGAAAGTCGCCATCAATAGGGTAGAGTAGTCATCAATGAGACACGGGGAACAATGATAAAATGGCTCTCACAAGTCGTAGTTTCAACCAATCAGGCTCATATTTGGGGGAAAGGTGTGTCTACTGGATACACGTCTGCCATATTAGTGGCTTTGGTTATGGACGCTCCTTTGAAAAGTAATTCATAGATGTTTGATTATGGGGTGTAAAAGTAAATTATGGACAAAAAATACTTTTTCGCTCGTAGGCTGCAATTTACACCAAAACTAATATTTCTTCAAATTTCTTTCGACGTTCCATAGGGATTAAGTTGGGCTACAACGTCCTTTCATTAGATTTGGCCAAAATTTAGAATATACCCGGAATCCAGGGCTGTCTCATTGTTCCCCACTCATTTCAGCCCATGGGTAACAATGAGACACTTTGATTTTTCTTCAATAAACTTTTCAAAATCGATGGAAATCTTTTAAAACATGAATTAAAAGTGATTTTTGGCATATTTATAGAGTTTAAACTTCATTTAACCAAAAATACTAAGTTATTTGGCATTAATATATGGATTTTACAAAATTTCAATACTTTTTAGTGTAACTTTTGTTATTAAAAGTTTCATGTTGGCAAAATTGCTCTAAAATGTTCAAGGCAAGTCACCTGCAATGAAACAATACAAAAACATGATGTTTTTCTAGAAAAATGTTGATTTTCGTAAAGTGTCTCATTGTTCCCCAGCTGTCTCATTGTTCCTGCCAAGTACGTCTACAATGAGACAGTTGAATAACGCTGGCTGTAGATGTCGGATCGATCTCATATTTTGGTCAATGTTAGAACACATTAAAAGAAAGATAATGCAACTAAAAGCTCATTAAAACATGCTAATGAAAAAATTTGAAAAATCGTTGAAAGTTGAAAACCAAAAGTGTCTCATTGATGACTACCCTACCCTACCATTTTATTTGCGCTAACGTTTTCATAGCGCTTAAAATATGAAAAGGCTTCCAACTACCGGTAACATGTTCTTTTGCACATTAGTTAGTCACTCACTTGAAAAATAATCTCGAAACATGTAATTAAGACAAGACAGTTTGTACGCGCATTAAAAGTTAAAAAATCCTTTTATGACAGAGAGTTTCGTCTTTGACAGCGCTCGCCAAGGGGATCGTAGTTGATTCATTGTCAAATGTCGTCTCGTCAATTCGATTTTTTGCATTAAAATGACAAAAAAAAAACAAAAAAAGAAACGTTGCTTAATCCATCCTAAGGTTGTTGGTACCGTAAACTGGGGTCAATCGGGACGCATGGGGCGAATTGGGACAGCAGTTTTAACCATGTTGGAGCACAATATTTTGATTTTTCTGGTTAGTTTCGGTTAGAACAGACTCAGACCAACAAAATGTGTACATCCATTTCCAAATATTAACGCTTTAAGTGCTCTAAAAACTGCTGTCCCTATTCAGACTGAAGTCCCGATTCACCCCAGATTACGGTACCTTCCTCACATTTAAAGCGTAAAGCTATCCACAATATACACAGAAGGGTGAACTTTCAGTGTTCTATCAACTTGACTCAGCGTCGTATTTCCAGTCCCGGGAAAAATAATATTTCCCGGGAATTCCCGAAATTGGGTACTAAAGCCCTATGTCAATTTTTATGTACAACGTTAAAAAACACGATTAAAAACCATTTCTGATCACTTTTTTTTTCATTTTAATGCAATTTTTTTTTTGACAAGACAACATTTTTTCGATGGATTAACTATGGTCCCCTTGGAACGAGCTGTCAAGTAGGAGCTTTTCTGTCAAGAAGGACCGCGAGATTAATTTTTCAAAATTGATTTAAAAATCAATTTTAAACTCTTTGTGGTCGTACAAAGGGTCATTGTACTCAGAAAAATAAGTTTTATCAGCAATCTAAGCTTCATTTTAGGACCCAATTCCACAAAAAATTATACATTTTCCTAAGTTTTTTGCACCAATGTTTTTAAAATCTATAAGGCTGGTACAAATTTTATTTAAAGTTTTTGCCCCCCCCCCCTTCAAGGTTGGCCCGAAAAATCAGGGGGCAAAAAAATATTTTTTCAAAAAACTTCAATATTTTTATGAAAATTTAAGTGCAATTAGTTAAAATCAATTTAAAATGAATTCCCCTGCGTTTAGAATCTTTTGAATTTTTGAAAATTTTCGATGTCTACTATCGCTAAAGTTTTTTTTTCGCTAAAATTTTTGTTTTCGTCAAATTTTACATTTTTTGAAAACTTTTATTGCAAAACAACTGAACTAGTGTAAAATACATTTTAAAACACTTTTTTCATGCAAATGTTGAAACTATGGCATGTTATTTTAATATTTATATTTTTTTATTTTTTTGCCCCCCCCCCCTCGACCCCGCCCAGAGCCGAGGGACAAAAACTTTTAAAAATATTTGCATCGGCCTAAAGAAATAAAAAAAAAAATAATTAGGCAACCTAATTTGAGCATGATTCGCGGATTTTTAACAGGCCGGAATTTTTGTAGGGAATTTCACGCATAATACGGATTTGCATGGAATTTTAACAATTTTTGAACATTGAATTGCTTTTTTGATTTGGTCAAAGCTTTTGTTAATTAGACATTTTAATTTAACTGTGAGTTTGATTTAAAAAGGGAGAGTTTTCCGGGTTTTCACAATTCAAACTTGATTATTTATTTTATTTTTTTCTTTCATATGTTAAAAGGACCTTTAAAAAAACACTCTAGAATTGTTCTTTTAGACATTCCATACTAAATATATTTATCTATGAAAAGATCCAAAGGCTTTCTTAAACTTGTGAAAACCTTTGAACATTTGAATTAACAAATCTAGGGTTTTTTTAAAGGTCCTATAAACTGTTGTGTTTTACATGTTATAGGACCTTTTCATAAAAAAAAATCTCTGGTAAAATTTTCGTGAAAACAACTACTGTACCATGGTGTCATATCGGCAAAGTGTACGGATTTTTGCTCAGCAAGAGTTGGTAGCCTTAAGCATGAGCATGGTTGACTGCCAATGAGCTGCTACTCCGTTATTGACAGATCAGCTGAAGTTAAACAATGAATCAAAAATGATCAGTGGGAGCCAACTATAGGAGGACTATAGGCCTATAGGCTATAGGAAGGACTTTCTGGTTAACACACAAAATCACTCACACACACTTATTTTGCTCCGTTTTTAACTCAACGATCCAAATTGACACACAATCCACCCGACGCCGTGCCTTCCAATCAACGATGATATAGGAAGGGCTTTGAAAATCACAAATAATCACTAATTCACTCCGAATATTTTTAACGACCACGCGCTCGCTTTGCCAATTATGCACTCAAAAAAATAATTAGGCAACCTTGTTTGATTTTAAATACTGCTCATATTGAAAAAAAAAAAAAACAGCTCATCTGGAAATAGTTGATTGTCGTTTTTTTGACTATTAATATAGCTGTTTTATAGAGTTTTGTTGCAAAATATTATTTAGAAGCAGAAACACAATAGTTTTGATAAATTTAAAATTAATCGGGATTTCCTGAGAATTTGTTGAAAATTTCCCGTTTCTCGGAAATTTTGTAACTCCGGGAAATTGGACGCTCTACTCATTGGGTAATTTTCTACCAACTCACACGAAATCGGGAAAAGTTGCCCCGACCCCTCTTTGATTTGCGTGAAACTTTGTCCTAAGGGGTAAATTTTGTCCCTGATCACGAATCCGAGGTCCGTTTTTTTGATATCTTGTGACGGAGGGGCGGTACGAACCCTTCCATTTTTGAACATGCGAAAAAAGAGGTGTTTTTCAATAATTTGCAGCCTGAAACGGTGATGAGATATAAATTTAGTGTCAAAGGGACTTTCATGTAAAATTAGACGCCCGATTGATGGCGTACTCAGAATTCCGTAAAAACGTATTTTTCATCGAAAAAAAAAAACACTAAAAAAGTTTTAAAAATTCTCCCATTTTCCGTTACTTGACTGTAAAAAATTTGGGAACATGTTATTTTATGGGAAATTTAATGTACTTTTCTAATCTTTATTGACCCAGAAGGGTATTTTTTTCATTTAGAACAAAATTTTTAATTTTAAAATTTCGTGTTTTTTCTAAATTTGCAGGGTTATTTTTTAGAGTATAAAAATGTTCTACAAAGATGTAGAGCAGACAATTACAAAAATTTTGATATATAGACATAAGGGTTCGCTTATAAACATCACGAGTTATCGCGATTTTACGAAAAAAAGTTTTGAAAAAGTAACTTTTTGCGTTTCTCTTTGTTTCGTCGTCCGTGTCTGTCGCGGGTGACCATGAACGGCCATGATCGATGACGACCAACTTTTTCAAAACTTTTTTCGTAAAATCGCGTTAACTCGTGATGTAAGCAAACCCCTTATGTCTATATATCAAAATTTTTGTAATTGTCTGCTCTACAACTTTGTAGAACATTGTTATACTCTTAAGAATAACCCTGCAAAGTTAGAAAAAACACGAAATTTTAAAATGAAAAATTTTGTTCTAAACGAAAAAATGACCCTTCTGGGTCAATGTAGATTCGAAAAATACATTAAATTTCCCATAAAATGACATGTTCCAAAAATTTTTACAGTCGGGTAACGTAAAATGGGAGAATTTTTAAATCTTTTTTAGTGTTTTTTTCGATGAAAAATACGTTTTTTCGGAATTCTGAGTACGCCATCAAATCGAGCGTCTAATTTTACATAAAAGTCCCTTTGACACCAAATTTCTATCTCATCACCGTTTCAGGCTGCAAATTATTGAAAAACATCTCTTTTTCGCATGTTCCGTCACGAGATATCAAAAAACGGACCCTGGATTCGTGATCAGGGACAAAAGTTACCCCTTAGGACAAAGTTTCACGCAAATCGAAGAGGGGTCGGGGCAACTGCTGTGTGAGTTGGCGGAGAATTACCCCATTACTAATACCATCAGATTGGGTAGTCAGATCTTCATAATTCAGGGCAATTATGTGCTTACACTTTTGATAGAATTGTCAGATCTTCACACTTTTGAACTCGTTGGAATGGTCTTTTGATAACCTATCTAACGACAGGTCGCATGATAGATCAGGACAACGTTTTCATCGAAATATCTGAGATCCGGCCTCCGAAAAGTGCATAATAACACTTAAGTGCTTATAACTTTTGATAGGGTTGTCAGATCCTCAATATTTTGAACTCGTTGGAATGGTCTTATAAAAACCACCCTTTTTACAATTTTCCGGACTTTTGTTAAAATCGCTTTGTTTTTCAAAAAATAGCTGTCACCAGCATAACTTTTGAAGTACTTAACTTTATGATTTTCAATAGCAACTTATGGAACCCCAAGACGGATCGAATGAGACCAAAACAGACAAAATCGGCTGAGCCAGTGCCGAGATAACTCAGTGCCGAGATAACCCAATGCAAAATTTTTGATCAACATCCCACCACGCACACAGACATTTGCTCAGAATTTGATTCAAAAACATAGTCAAAAACACTTTATGGAAGCTGTAATTCATGATCAAAGTGTTGATAGGCCGATAATAGAAATAGACTGAGATAGGGTTTATTTCCCCTAGTTGTCTCATTGTTGCCCTCTGACATTGACTCAAGTTACTTCAAATGTGACAAGAATCTCACACATGCCCCTGAAAAGTGATTGTCGCGAATACACTGAGCACTGCCTTAACAACTTCGCGATGATGTCACACCACCGCTAACCAAAAATAGCATAATAAAGATATCGCAAGCGACACCTTGGCGGGAGGAGTTCGCTAAAAATAAGCCTTCATTGAGTAACCTCTCCACAGTTTATCACGACCTACAATGGCTGCCTTATCAGATGCACGCTATCTGCATTAGAAATGCCTTCGTCTGAACTAGGTGAATGGGTCTCTGCCAACCGACAGCTATCCGATCTGTCCTATAGGCAGAAGAAGGTGACGTGACACGCACCACTTGTCTGACAAGAAATCAACACCCGCCGCTTCGTTTGTGTGCTGCGTGTGACAAAAAGGCAACAAATCAACCATAAACAACAACACATCAACAGCTCCGTCGTCGACGACATTATGCAAGGCCATGCAGAGCGAAGAAAGCAGCAGCAATGCCATAACTTTGGTACCGATACCACCGCGATCGAGAGCTTTTCACAGGGTTGAACACCGCTGCTGGTGGGTAACGCTCAAGTGAGAGTGAAAATGGAATTTCTGGTCGCCCTAATTACGTCGAACCGCAGCAGCAACAGTAGCGGTGTCTTACTTCATCATCGTCAACCGTGGAATGCCCTCGGTTGGCAAGTGTTGATAACACTTTCTTTGCGTTCGGAGAGCTTAAGCTGGAACAGTCGCTTCGGTGGTGCAGCCTCCAGCCAAGGTAGAGCCTGCGTAACGAGCCGTCCGCAATTTCTGTACGGCACGGACCGCAACGACCAGAGCGGGCGTCGTGTTGCTATCGTAGCACAATCGTCATTTTTATAGTTTGCGAAAAACAGTACATTCAAGATCACACTTCTTTGCTGCTATTCCGGTTATAGTTTGAAGGAGTGAATTATGTTGTTCATCGTGTGCTAGATATCTTAAAGTCTTTAGCTTAAAGGCTGAAAATTCCTACCTTACCAACGATTCCTCTACCTTGAACTACCATCGTGGAGGTTGAAGAAGATCCTTTTATATTTCTAGTATTAGATGATTATCAAATTTGATCCACCGAAGCGTTTGGTATTGTATGCCCACGCATCCTTTCTCCCTTGTAGATCCTGTGAATTGTGAACCGTTCACATAATCCGTAATCTAATCTAATCTAATCTAATCGAACACCGGGAAGAACTTATGGTTAGATTACGCCTCAAGTTCCTTCTTGTCATTTTTAATGATTGCAGTACTTTCGAGAACCCACTTACACTCATTAAAGCAGCCCGGCCTACTGCGTTGCATTAACCGCATGAGACAGGTTCTATGAACGGATCCCACATTTCATAGAACCATCAGGGGAAGAAGAAGAAGCCGGGGACATACCGTATCAACTGGTTCGAGTTATTTATAGATTATAATGGTGTGTGGTGTGTAGGGGAATCATTGAGGAAGGGATTGTTGTATTATATATTAGATGACCTTGTGACATTATTCCACCACTACGGATTAATTCACTCAAGGAGTATTAATCCCTTGATGGCCAAATGGCTAGAGCATCCGACTTCTAATCCAAAGGTGTGAGTTCGAATCCCACCCTGATTCTATGCGTTTTTTGTTCATTTTCAAAGTTCATTTACAGTCGAAAAATTTCAAGGAGACTGGTCGGGAATCGAACCCTGAACCTTCCACTTATGAGGCGGAAGCCGTAGCCATTAAGCCACGGGCCGGTCTCGTTCACAGAATCCGTAATCAGACCACAAATTCTTCCAAGACTTACTTTCTTCGGACTTGCTGCGCTTGTGTTGGATTAGATTAGATTACACCCGACATCCTTTGGTAGAGCTTGCTGTACCAATTGGTAACTGTGACAGGAGATCATGACCACGAACGCCTGCTTCCAACGCCACTTTCTGCTTGTAGCGGGTGATCTCAACGAAAGTGAGTCCGGCGATAATTGCGTGGATAATTTTCTTCCATGCCTGAGTAGCGTGGACTACAACGTGACGATTCGTGGATAAATCGGTGCAAATACAAGTCATTGCTGGTGGCTGAACTGTGAAGCCGTGCAACGGCCGGGACGAGGGGTAGCCTGATGGTCTTTAACGAGGTCTTTGTGTGCGAGACGGGGTGGGTGTCACCCACCGTGGGTGGGCGATAATGATGATAATTTGGGCTTAGTTGGCTTGAGACTAAGGTAAATGGACGTGCATGAGATTAGTACGAGAGTTTGAACGCGTTCATTTCAAAACATTTGTTTTATTCATATTCTAACTTCACTTCAAAATATAATCATTTGTAAAGCATATCACTAATTGTTGTTTTGAATAGATTTACAACTTTTAATCGATGCTTGTTTGCTTCTTGTGTGTCTTTTTTCAATTTATTCAATTGTCTGTTACGATATTCTGACATCAGCACATGCACCGAAATTTCACTAGCAAGCACACCAGTTCCCAGAAACAAACCGCAACCGAGTGCTATCCAGGCTGGTAAAAGATCGTAGAAGAAAAGTGAATTGCTGCTTCCGACGTTGATATATTTTTCCAATAACCGATTCATATGGGCCAAACTGTTCCATTTTTCTATGATTCCACTTTCGCTAAGATGGGCTCGTGTTTGCCCTAAAATGTCAGCAAATGGGCATCGTGGTTTAAGCAGGAATACATGCGCCATCATGCCGAAACCCTGGTCCAGGATAGAGTACCGGTTGAGTCGTTGCATGTGGTCGTAATAGTACGGTAGGATGAAGTTTGCAATTTCCCGTGTAGTTATGTAAGCATGGATCTTATCCATCAAGAGTTCGCTGTCGGTACTGTTGACAAGAATAGGTTTCAGCAAGGAATCGTTTGCATAGTGGAATGCAAGAAAGTTCATTTTTATCTTGATTCCTGATTCTACCAGCTCGTGCATTGTGCTGATATAATGAGCAGCGGGTTTGGTGATCGAGAGAAGTTTAGTTTCGTAAGCGCATGTTGTAAAGAATAACAGCACGATTGCCGGAAAAAGGATCATCTTTTCCCAGCGTCCTGCATTGTCCAGGTTGTACCGCTGAAAGCCGCAAACCGCCAATAGAATGGGATCATTCCGAAGCAGTAAAGGAGAAAGCAGCTTAACCATTTCTAAAGTGCCAAGAACTAGTATCAGTAGGATCCAAACATCCCAGTTCAATGGGGAGGTTAACAATTGCACGATGGAGAGTTGCGATCTCGGTACCAAAATAACGTCTCCGCCAGTTACTCCGACGCAGAGAAGCCAGAACTTTCTAGTACCACCCAAACTACCAATGTAGTAATGCGTTAAATCAACATCGATCTTTTTGGTCAGAAAATGTTCTACATAGCACATATTACCCAAGCTCGAGATTACACTGTGACAATTGTGATTCACTTTTCGAATCGTTGTGTTCATCACCGATGCTGTCTCTTTTAGCCAGTTGATGTTAGAAATTTCATTATCTCCCGCCACGCTGTCTTTGTCCGAGTACGTAACAACTCTGCCTTGCATTCTGCGCATCAGAGTTCCGTTAAATAGGCCAGCAGGGGGTGCTAAATAGGCAATCCTCAAACGCTTCACTGTATCGGCCAAATACATTCGACGTTTTCTCGTCGAGATAGACCACATTGCTGAATGAGCATAATTGCACTACGTGTTCGAAAACTATAAATTTATTTAAAAACGTGTCAACGAGCACCAGTAGCTTGGTATTGGGATTCAAGGAACTCAACACCAATGTAAGCTGTTTAACATTTGCCAGAATATCGGATCCATCGGCTAAAAACAGCAAAAGATTTGCAGGCAGCCGGTCGACGTCTACAGGTCTCATCCTTTCTACCGTGTATAGCATTTTGGGTGTGAATTCAAGCTGTGGTGCGCGCAGAACATCTTCCAAGACACTGTCCGGACGCAATCCGAAGAATACGCAAGTTTGGACGCCGGTTTGGGTGCCCGTAAGATAATCGATTACTGAAAGAATATAGCGGGTTGTATTCGATGCAGAGAAGCTTGTTCCGAATAAACAAGATAGGACACAAATTTTTAGCAGAGACCACGCGTTATGAAACATCACTATCGAGTTTTTGTGAACTTTGAATGAGAAAGCAATGTTTGATTTGGTTTTGTATATAAAACATTTGCTTTTAGTTTATTAAGTAAGATAAAAAATCTACCATCGAGAAAAAATAAAAATAATTTTAGCTGATGAAATCGATAGACACTAAAAAAAACTGTTATTGTCGTAAATGAAAACTTACTCCAGTAAAATGTTTGATACTCGGTAAAACATGTTTGAAATCTAAAAAAATAACATAAAAATATGTTTCTATTCAGTTTGGAGTGTAAGGACGTTATATTAATTAATATTTTTTTCAGTTTCAAGGAATAAAAGCAATCAAGATTGATAACCATGGAGCAGTTTCTACGAAATCGGTCTTTTTTTGAATTTTAATTTTTGTATTTATTAATTCGGCTGAAACTTTTTTGGTTCCTTCGAAAGCCATTAATTTGACTTTTTGTCGCAAAAACTTTTTGTCCACTAAAACACTATTTTTTTTCATTATCTGATATGTTTTAGGGGCCAATTTTTCAGAAATTTCCAGAACGGGCAAAAAATCTTTGACCGTGGTATGATTTTTAAAATCAATACTGATTTTTTCAAAAAATCGAAATTTTGGTCGCAAAAATTTTCAACTTTATTTTTTGATGTAAAATCGAATTTACAATCAAAAAATACTTTAGTAAAATTTTGATAAAGTGCCCCGTTTCCAAGTTATAGCCATGTTTAGGTAACTTCTTTAAAAATAGTTGCAGTCATTCATTTTTTGAAATTAGTGCCCATGTTTGCCCACCTTAATTTTTTTTAAATGCTCAGAAAGTTCTCTATATTGTTGTTATCTATTTGTTGATACGACTCTTAGTTGCTGAGATATTGCCATTTAATGGTTTAAAAACAGGAAAATTGATGTTTTCTAAGTCTCACCCAAACAACCCACCATTTTCTAATGTCGATATCTCAGCAACTAATGGTCCGATTTACAATGGTAAAATATGAAACATTCGTGAAATTTTCCAATCTTTTCGAAAACAATATTTTCAAAATTTTTAAATCAAGACTAACAATTCAAAATGGCGTAATATTGAATGTTTGGCCCTTTTGAAATGTTATACCAAAGACCTGGGGGTGGTTGATGTTGTGGTGTATGCCCTTTTATTTATGTTTTTTAGATTAGTTAATGACTTTGGTTAAAAGTGTTTTCAAAGCACATAAAGTTGTCTAAAATTAAACGAGAAATGAATATGATTACAAAATCTGGCATATTTTTTTTTAAGTTTAACATGCTTCATATAATGTACACTTAAATTTTCCCAATCCTCTTTGAGATATTTAGTGATACCATTCCCTTTTTACTTAATTTAGGTATGGTTAACAAATACGTATACAGCAAAAAATCTGATGGTAAAATCGCATTTAAAAGCATGCACATATTCTTGTGAAATAATACAGTTAACATTACATGTACAATTTTTGTGAACACAAAAAAAGTTGCTACCGATGGGATTCAAACCCAGCCCCAACGGTGATGACTGGCGCCTTAGTCCGATCGGCCATCAGATCGACGAAGAATGGAAAGGATAAACGCATATTTGAGCTTGACATTTCGGTCAAGTAGGTTTCCCATACATAAACATAAACTTTGAATAATATTTGCAACGGCCTTAATAGAACAAAATTAGCTCATATTGACTTCTTGAAAACGTAAAAAATACAATTGAGCAATTCTCTACGAAATCGGTCTTTTTTCTTCAATTTTAATTTTTGTATTTTTTAATCCGACTGAAACTTTTTTGGTGCCTTCGGTATGCCCAAAGAAGCCATTTTGCATCATTAGTTTGTCCATATAATTTTCCATACAAATTTGGCAGCTGTCCATACAAAAATGATGTATGAAAATTCAAAAATCTGTATCTTTTGAAGAAATTTTTTGATCGATTTGGTGTCTTCGGCAAAGTTGTAGGTATGGATACGGACTACACTGGAAAAAAATAATACACGGTAAAAAAAATTTGGTGATTTTTTTATTTAACTTTTTATCACTAAAACTTGATTTACAAAAAAACACTATTTTTAATTTTTTTTATTTTTTGATATGTTTTAGAGGACATAAAATGCCAACTTTTCAGAAATTTCCAGGTTGTGCAAAAAATCATTGACCGAGTTATGAATTTTTTCATCATGATTTTGAAAAAAATCGAAATTTTGGTCGTAAAAACTTTTCAATTTCATTTTTCGATGTAAAATCAAATTTGCAATAAAAAAGTACTATAGTGAAATTTTGATAAAGTGCACCGTTTTCAAGTTATAGCCATATTTAAGTGACTTTTTTGAAAATAGTCGCAGTTTTTCATTTTTTTAAATTAGTGCACATGTTTGCCTAGTTTTGAAAAAAATATTTTTGAAAAGCTGAGAAAATTCTCTATATTTTGCTTATTCGGACTTTGTTGATACGACCTCTAGTTACTGAGATATTGCAATGCAAAGGTTTAAAAACTAACCTAATCCACTTATGTGGTTGATGCCTTCCTCACTTTTTACCAAAAATGGGGAATATGAGTGGTTTGGACACACATCTCAGCTTTATTTAGATCCAGAAAAAAAAACACAGATATAACTTATGAGGTAATAACTCGAGACAGAGTTGCTAGATCTTCAATGTTTTGGACACTTTAGAAAGGCCTTTCAATTGCTTAACCAACGATGGGTCGGATGATGGATCCGGACATAGTTTACATACATTTAAGTGAGATCCGGCTTCAAAAAAGTACATAAATATCACTTAAGTGGTCATAACTCGAGACAGGGTTGCCAGATCTTCAATGTTTTGGACTCATTGGAAAGGCCTTTCAATTGCCTAACCAACGATGGGTCGGATGATGGATCCGGACATAGTTTACGTACATTTAAGTGAGATCCGGCTTCAAAATTGTACATAAATATTACTTAAGTGGTCATAACTCGAGACAGGGTTGCCAGATCTTCAATGTTTTGGACTCATTGGAAAGGCCTTTCAATTACCTAACCAACGATGGGTCGGATGATGGATCCAGACATAGTTTACATACATTTAAGTGAGATCCGGCTTCAAGAAAGTACATAAATATCACTTAAGTGCTCATAACTCGAGACAGGGTTGCCAGATCGTCAATGTTTTGGACTCATTGGAAAGGCCTTTCAATTAACTAACTAACGATTGATCGGATGATGGATCCGGACATAGTTTACATACATTTAAGTGAGATCCGGCTTCAAAAAAGTACATAAATATCACTTAAGTGGTCATAACTCGAGACAGGGTGGCCAGATCTTCAATGTTTTGGACTCATTGGAAAGGCCTTTCAATTGCCTAACCAACGATGGGTCGGATGATGGATCCGGACATAGTTTACATACATTTAAGTGAGATCCGGCTTCAAAAAAGTACATAAATATCACTTAAGTGGTCATAACTCGAGACAGGGTTGCCAGATCTTCAATGTTTTGGACTCATTGGAAAGGCCTTTCAATTGTCTAACCAACGATGGGTCGGATGATGGATCCGGACATAGTTTACGTACATTTAAGTGAGATCCGGCTTCAAAATTGTACATAAATATTACTTAAGTGGTCATAACTCGAGACAGGGTTGCCAGATCTTCAAAATTTGGACTCATTGGAAAGGCCTTTCAATTACCTAACCAATGATGGGTCGGGTGATGGAATCGGACATCGTTTACATGCATATAATTGAGATCCGGATATTTGTGAAAACACATTTTTATACATAACTTTTGAACTACTTATCGAAACTTCAAACAATTCAATAGCGATGTATGGGACCCTAAACCAAGTCGAATGCAACTGGTTCGATCAAAATCTGTTCAGCCAGTGCTGAGAAAACTCAGTGAGAATTTTGGTCACATACATACATACACACACACATACACACACACATACACACACACATACACACACACAGACATTTGTTCAGTTTTTGATTCTGAGTCGATATGTATACATGAAGGTGGGTCTAGGAGCTTTCATTAAAAAGTTCATTTTTAGAGCAGGATTATAGCCTTACCTCAGTGAGGAAGGCAAAACAGGAAAATTGATGTTTTCTAAGTTTCACCCAAACAACCCACCATTTTTTATCGTCAATATCTCAGCAATTAATGGTCCGATTTTTTTTTTTTTTTTTTTTTTTTTTTTTTTTTTTTTTTTTTTTTTTTTTTTTTTTTTTTTTTTTTTTTTTTTTTTTTTTTTTTTTTTAGATAGAAAATGGTGGGTTGTTTGGGTGAAACTTAGAAAACATTAATTTTCCTGTTTTTAAACCTTTGCATTGCAATATCTCAGCATCTAGAGGTCGTATCAACAAAGTCCGAATAAGCAAAATATAGAGAATTTTCTCAGCTTTTCAAAAATATTTTTTTCAAAACTGGGCAAACATGTGCACTAATTTTAAAAAATGAAAAACTGCGACTATTTTCAAAAAAGTCACTTAAATATGGCTTTAACTTGAAAACGGTGCACTTTATCAAAATTTCACTATAGTACTTTTTTATTGCAAATTTGATTTTACATCGAAAAATAAAGTTGAAAAATTTTTACGACCAAAATTTCGATTTTTTGAAAAAATCTGTAGTGATTAAAAAATTCATAACTCGGTCAATGATTTTTTGCACAACCTGGAAATTTCTGAAAAGTTGGCATTTTATGTCCTCTAAAACATATCAAAAAATAAAAAAAATTAAAAATAGTGTTTTTTTGTAAATCAAGTTTTAGTGATAAAAAGTTAAATAAAAAAATCACCAAATTTTTTTTACCGTGTATTATTTTTTTCCAGTGTAGTCCGTATCCATACCTACAACTTTGCCGAAGACACCAAATCGATCAAAAAATTTCTTCAAAAGATACAGATTTTTGAATTTTCATACATCATTTTTGTATGGACAGCTGCCAAATTTGTATGGAAAATTATATGGACAAACTAATGATGCAAAATGGCTTCTTTGGGCATACCGAAGGCACCAAAAAAGTTTCAGTCGGATTAAAAAATACAAAAATTAAAATTGAAGAAAAAATACCGATTTCGTAGAGAATTGCTCAAGAGTTAATCAGCGAATCTAGACATCTAGACAACGTCATAACGTTGGTGTTGCAAAGACAGTAAATTATTTCAAACATTCATATTATTTATTAGCCAATAGGTTCCAAAGATAGACTTCCAATACATCAAAATTTTCACAAGAGTCTGGCTTACACACCTCGTGTGTCCGAAAAAAAAACGCAAAAATGGCTTATGTGCCATAAAAGTGTCCTAAATGCATTTAAATAGTCATCAAAAATAAAATAAATTAAAATGCTCGGAAATCTATGACCGTAAACCTTCGGACGAATGATTCACCCGACATTTTGTAGTGGAATAGTCATTCTTGAAGCCTATTGTATGGGTTTTTGCCCAAATTTGCCCAAGGCTTTGTATACCGATCTCGAAAACTAGCTAAATTATCACCAAATCTTGCTATAACTCATCACACATAGCTCTTATCAATTTGGCGTCTTCGACAAAGTTGTTTGTTTTGATATTACTGACAACTCTTCTGAACATTGTAATCGTCAAAAATCAAAGTTCAACATAGTTTTAGTCAAAAAACTGGTTTTCGGCAGGGATTTATGAAAAAGGTTCCAAAACTGGTATTCAACGCAAAGATAGAGCTTTGGCGTCTTCGACAAAATTTGTGGAAATTTTCAGCCCTACAACTTTGCCGAAGACACCAAAGCTCTATCTCTTAACAGTCAAAAGTTAAAAATTCCATAGCCTACTGTGATGAGTATTTAGAAAAACAAATTTCACCAAAAGTAGCCCATGACAACGCTGAACAAAGTTGTAGAACATGTCGAAGCACAAAAATGCTTACTTTTTGCTCTAATCAATTAAGTTCGTCAAAACAGCCTTTTGAACTACTGTGGACTGGCGCCTTAGCCAGATCGGCCATCAGATCGACGAAGAATGGAAAGGATAAACGCATATTTGAGCTTGACATTTCGGTCAAGTCAAGGTTTCCCATACATAAACATAAACTTTGAATAATAGTTGCAACGGCCCTATTATAACAAGATTAGCTCATATTGTCTTATTGAAAACGTAAAAAATACAATTTCAAAATAGGACTGTGAATTATTCTTTACAATATTTAAATATTGTTGAATTATTTGTAAGCTTAGTACGAAAAAAAATCAGGTGATTTGAGTTCATAAATATTACACAACTTCCTGCTGGATCCCTTCGACTCAATCCGGGTTAGTTGTTCAAATAAACTCATCTATCATCAATCATCATACTTCCAGTACTCTCTAATCGTCTAGTCGATCGTCTCGAGACGCTATAATTAGTCACTTCAGGCACACTTTGTCATAGTCGTGCTTAGAAGTAGATACATCAAAAGGGCAACTGTCTTAATAATGCAAATTGACGAAATCGTTAACTTTAGAAATCTACTTTATTTTTATATCGAAAATAACTCTGAATGGATTAATAAAAAAACGGGACACGTTCAAAATACGTCGCATACGTCACTTAGTTGTACTGACTCAGGACAACTAGTCTCCCAGTCGGTAATCACCACCCGGCTAGACCAGATGCTTCTAGACGTGATCCCAGTTACACTGCACTTGAGCTGGTCGCGGCGGGCAAGCCAACAAAAGAACTTGATGAGTCAAGTTTGAACATTACCGCACACAAAAACGACTCGAAACCTGTTTCGGAATGTTCAATGTAGTAGCTACAGCCAGATGTCAGCAGCGTTTACGAGCCCGGAAGCATGTTCGATTAGTCACAGGTGGGGTTTTCCAAATTTTGGTAATGTTTGTTTCGAGAACAAACAAACTATGTCGAATTTTACGATGTTGTTAAACGCAACAAAAACATGACCTTGTTAGACAAGTTACCTTTTTTCTGCTAATTGTTAATTGTTTAGGGTAACCCAGATAAGGAAGTGCATAGTCTGTGTGGGACTTTAATCGGCTACACTGGAGAATCCCCAACACCGGAACGCGCACCTCACAGAATGAGACTGTCGCTCTCCCGATCGTTCGCTGCACTGACAGCTAAGCCTAGCGCCACCCATGCGGTGGGTTCGGCACCAAGCGCCACCTTGGCGCATATTCCAAAAGGGACTATGCCTTTACGGCAAACTAGTATCTCACATCCCCCTTCTTCTCCAAAAAGACTTCAACTTAGGAATAAAAGAACCATTTTAGAAAAGGGAGTCAAATTTTAGAAATCATCACAATCAGGTGAAAATAATTCATATATTTAATTGTGCTTTTTTAATATCCGAGCTGTTTCGTGTTCTCATTACCCTCTTGGTCAAACCATTCCAGATAGCATCACTGCGTAACGCTGTTTCCCTACAAAAAAAATCATTCGTCCTCGGAATCTTCAGAATTCAAACCACGAAACATAACATAAGTACAATCATTATATATTTCGCTTTTACAAGTCACTATCACTCAGAAAATCCAATCGCTATTTTAACTTTAAATTTCTCTTTACTACATTCCATCGTGGTCCTAGTCTAAACAATTGTTATCCATCAGCATTCAGACACTTTTTCAGTCCAGTCAAGTCTCAGTCCAGATTTTATTACATAGATCAATTCCCGCTCTGAATTTTATAACGAATCCTAACATTCAGACACTAAAAGATATCAAAGGCATTCTCTGGTCAACCTGCCTGCGAGCGCCTTACCACTCAATTAACCGTGGCACTGCAGCGGCGTCCCCATTCGCAAGAATTCGTTGCATTTCCTACGGTCTTCCAACCTCACAATAAGCAATTTAGCTTCCTGCAGGTGTCTCACTCGCAAGAATTCCAAATGCATCAAAGCTTCCCAATGCATCAAAGCTTTCATCTGTAAGCGTCCTTGATTGTCCTCTTCTGTTAATAATCTCATTCGTAAACATAAGTTTTCTAGCGATTTTCCCAGTTTGTTTCGTAAACAGAAATTACCAAACGCCTTTTCCAGTTCGCAACCAGTCTTATTCGTAAACAGATATGTCTAAGCAGCCGTCCTAGTTCGGTCCATGAACGAACATTTCCAAGCAGCCATCCTAGTTCGATTCGAAAACGAACATTTCCATACGGTCGTCCCGGTCCGCAACACGTCCGATTCGTGAACAGACATTTCCAAGCGGCCTTCCTAGTTCGACTCGTGAACGAACATTTCCAAGCGGCCAGTCTAGTTCGATTCGTAAACGAACCTTTCCAATAGGGTGGTCGCGGTCCGCATCCCGTCTGATTCGTAAACAGACATTTCCAAGCAGCCTTCCTAGTTCGACTCGTGAACGAACATTTCCAAGCGGCCATCCTAGTTCGATTCGTAAACGAACATTTCCAAGCGGCCGTCCCGTCTGATTCGTAAACAGACATTTCCAAGCGGTCTTTCTAGTTCGACTCGTGAACGAACATTTTCAAGTGGCCGTCCTAGTTCGATTCGTAAACGAACATTTCCAAGCGGCCGTCCCGTCTGATTCGTAAACAGACATTTCTAAGCGGCCTTCCTAGTTAGACTCGTGAACGAACATTTCCAAGCGGTCGTCCCGGTCCGCATCCCGTCTGATTCGTAAACAGACATTTCCATGCAGCCTTCCTAGTTCGACTCGTGAACGAACATTTCCAAGCGGCCATCCTAGTTCGATTCGTAAACGAACATTTCCAAGCGGTCGTCCCGGTCCACATCCCGTCTGAGACGTAAAAAGACATCTCCAAGCAGCCTTCCTAGTTTGAGTCGTGAACGAACATTTCCAAGCGGCCATCTTAGTTCGATTCGTAAACGAACATTTCCAAGCGGTCGTCCCGGATCGCATCCCGTCTGATTCGTAAACAGACATCTCCAAGCAGCCTTCCTAGTTTGAGTAGTGAACGAACATTTCCAAGCGGCCATCCTAGTTCGATTCGTAAACGAACATTTCCAAGCGGTCGTCCCGGTCCGCATCCCGTCTGATTCGTAAACAGACATTTCCAAGCAGCCTTCCTAGTTCGACTCGTGAACGAACATTTCCAAGCGGCCATCCTAGTTCGATTCGTAAACGAACATTTCCAAGCGGTCGTCCCGGTCCGCATCCCGTCTGATTCGTAAACAGACATCTCCAAGCAGCCTTCCTAGTTCGACTCGTGAACGAACATTTCCAAGCGGCCTTCCCAGTTCGACTCGTGAACGAACATTTCCAAGCGGCCATTCTAGTTCGATTCGTAAACGAACATTTCCAAGCGGCCTTCCTAGTTCGACTCGTGAACGAACATTTCCAAGCGGCCTTCCTAGTTTGACTCGTGAACGAACATTTCCAAGCGTCCGTCCCGGTCCGCATCCCGTCTGATTCGTAAACAGACATTTCCAAGCGGTCTTTCTAGTTCGACTCGTAAACGAACATTTTCAAGTGGCCGTCCTAGTTCGATTCGTAAACGAACACTTTGTTGAAAAAAGCAAATTTCCGATTGATAAGCCTTTCTACTGTTGACAGCTTTTATATTGGCATAATTCATCAACCAATCTTCAAAAATTGGTCAATTTTTGTGACGATATTAAAATCGTCTGGATCGTCAAGGGTTAGTCCCACAATTTGCCAAAAACGTGGTGGATTCTGTGGATCATCTAGGGTTAACCGCGTCTTGTCTTGTTTTCACAATTTTCATCCCTCACTGGATGTCTGCATCGAGGATTCGCCGCTCTCATTCCTCCCCGGTCCATCTCCACTCACAAAACCCGTAATTTCCAAGCAACTCACCAATACCAAGACACCAATGGCACGAGCTCCGCTTCTTCCTCTCTTGCAGTAGAAACAAAGACACTTACTCTTCCGCGTGTTGGGGATTCTCCGGGGATAAAAACAGGTTCTATCCTTTATTCACCGGGGTCCCGGTGATAATCCGGCAGGATCGCCATTGTGGGACTTTAATCGGCCACACTGGAGAATCCCCAACACCGGAACGCGCACCTCACAGAATGAGACTGTCGCTCTCCCGATCGTTCGCTGCACTGACAGCTAAGCCTAGCGCCACCCATGCGGTGGGTTCGGCACCAAGCGCCACCTTGGCGCATATTCCAAAAGGGACTATGCCTTTACGGCAAACTAGTATCTCACAGTCTGGTTTACGACCGACGTTGTTCCAGTGAAGAAATAGAATGTTTTAAATTGTTACATATAATGGATTGGACAGAATGTATTTTGGCTTTAATATTTATGTGTCATAAAGAAGTATCAGCTAAAGTAAAAGGAGAATGATTTCAGGAAATGTTCAGAACCAATCCATTAGGCGTTCGATTAAGATTAAGCTGTTTGATAGGGTCGTTGGAAACATCAGCACCTAATCTGTCAATCACTTTTTGGCGGTTATTTCCAGGTATTACAATCGCAGTTTCATTTGGAGTTTGGTCTCAAGTCATGATTGAAAGAGGATTCCTCCAGATCGATTTTCCCACACTCGATGGTACAATTACCCAGTCCGGTTTTCCCGTCGGCAACCGCAACTCCCCATTCTGGAAATCCACCGGCACCGGTTCAGTGCCACTGACCTGTCCCAACATGATCCTGCAGGACCAGTCCGGTCATCGGAATCTTCGCAGGCATCGATATCGGAGAGTTGGCCCGGATCAAGGCCGGCACGCTAGAGACCTGGTTTTTCCCTTTCCACGAGCAAGAAGCCTAATGAGATCAAGATTGTCCATGTCCAGAGTTTGTGTTGCTAAGGCGCATTCGAAGCTTGCGCGCCGGTTCTGGTTCCTGACACTAATTGACTCGGATCACGCTTGCCTGAGCTTCATTGAGGGTCTCTGGTCTGTTCTGCAGTTTTGCGCCAAGAATGAATGGCAGGGCAGCGGCGGACGTTCGTGCGGAGTTAAAGAGTTCAGTGATTCCTGGATATGGTCCGGGGGGAAATCGTCGACTTGAGGTGCTAAAAATTAAAGCAGGTCAATAGTCGCGAATTCAATTAGCGATGCACTGTAAAAAAACTTTTTTTTATTTAATCATTATGCTTCGGGAACTTTATACAAAATTATGTGTTTAGATCACTTCTCAGACTTGTGATTACAAAAGAGTCAAACTATTTAATCTGAAATTACTGTGCACGAGTCACAAAAAGTACGTACTTATTCATACAAAACATTTTCAACTAGGAAGCGATGGCGCGGCTCCAACATGACTGGCGTGTTCGTGTTTTCATTCAGACAGCACACAGATCAATTGTTCTGTGTACAATACACATTGAAATCGAGACTGAAGCTGACGTGGTTGTGTAGAACATGTCCCATAAAAAAAACGGCCGACAACGATGCCGGTAGGCACTGCTATCATGTGGTTGTAAAACGAGTGATCTTTAAAAAGAATATCAAACTCTCTGCCTCATTCTACATTCAATTAATTCAAGTCCACGGGAGATGAATATCGGATGCACGGAGGGAAATTTGAGACACAGTTGGGTGAAAATGAGTTTTATATTTACGCATTTAATTCAGTTGTTTCAAGCAATCTTCTAGTCAACAGAGATAAGATATAAAAAAACGCAAAGGTGTAAAAAAACATTTCTGGAGTTTTTTTTTGATAAGGTCCAATAAACCAAATTTCCTGTTTTTGCTTTTGGGTGTTTTTGAAACCGCCTTGAGTCAGGGGTATAAAAAACACCCAAAATGCAAAAACTGAAAATTTGGTTTATTGGACCTTTTGGATGTTTCTTTTGAGGGATTTCAAGTGTATCATAAGTAGGATGGAGTAGTCATCAATGAGACACTTTTGATTTTAGCTTTCAAAGATTTTTTTTGTATGATGATAGAAAAAAAATATTTTTTTTATATTATCGAAAAAAAATCTTCAAAAATATGTAGCTCTAACCCCTTTGACGGAATATTTCAGGACATATCCCTTCCGTCACGGTGCCCAATATTAGAAATAAATAAAAAAAAAAAAAAAAATATAAAAATTTAAATAACATGCTATGGTCTCAACATCTGAATGAAAAAAGTGTTTTAAAGTGCATTGGTACTTTAAATGCCATGCACCTGCCCAGTTGTTTTGCAATCATTAGTTTTCAAAATATCCAAGTATTGAAGAGATTTTTTTTCGCCGTAAAAAAACCTTTTTGCGGTCCTGTACATTGGAATAAAAAAAAAAGTAAATCTTTCCCAGTTCCTGAGGGGAACACCCTTGAAGAGTATCGGGGCCGGCATTTACAAAGCGGATTCAGTGGCAGTTTCATTTTCAACTTAATGTTAACATGTTAAGGTTAATGTTAACATTCCATAGGTCGCCTCCCTAAGGTGTCGTGATAAGGTCCAGTTTGTGACGATACACTACCTTCCCTTTACTAAGCAATCGATTCCAGAAGGGAAAAGATCCCCAGTTGAACCCCGGTCTACCGCTTACGAGGCGGAAGCGTTACCACTGGGCTACGTGGCTCGGTCACATTGGAATGCTACAAAAAAATGAAAATATGTTTTATCGATTCCAGAAATGTTTGGACGTTTTTGGAAAAAAAAGTTGAAGGGGGGTAGGGGGGAGATTTCTTTTATTTTTTGAAATTGTTCATTTTCACAACTTCTTGCATTTTTTACTTTGCATGTCAATTTGCTACGCCCGCTTTGTAAGTGAAACGTTTGCCTTCTGTAACGATATATCGCAATTATTAATTTACGATCGTTAATGGAACTGCTCATTTGTGTTTGTGTTGTGTAGGGGGTGTCAGCGAGCAGCTTATAGATGAACTAATGCATTCTGTAATAACTTACTACCAATCGCGTTGGAATCACGATCCAGGAAGATGACCTTTAAGTTGTTTGTAATTTTGAAGCGTGATGAGTATTGCAGACTTGCAGCTGTTTTGAATTTTAGCCGGATGTCACACCAACTGTAATCAATCTCTTTTTGTCGCACGCAAATTAATTCTTGCTTTGAAATATGATAGTAAAATCCGCAAACATAGCAACATTTCACCCATCATTAATCAGATTCTTCGTTTCTCCGTTTCTTCCGCAGGTGTCCGCTGTGCAGTTACCCAGTGCGCCAAAAAAGGCCGGCCAAAGCTTGTCAAAGTTTGGACGTTCGAGCCTTTCAACCGTATTGTGCAACCAGTCAACCATTCCGACAATCGGACCCAGCCCCATAACATCCGTACCAATGGTGAGGTAGCGCACGGTGTGAAAGGTTTCCTGGTCCAGAACCTTCCCACATACACCTCCCCCACGTGACTTGACCTACCGTTAGGGCACCGCAGTTCCCCGATCCTCGTATCCTTATCCCAGCATCCCCCGGAAGGAGAGTTCCCTCTTGTGCGGGTCACCAGGTGACACGGCTTAGGAGGGGGACCATCGTTTTTTTTGGTTGGCACAGAGTTCGAACGTTGAGGGGCGGCCACGCGCAGTGCCACCGAGGTAACACCCTCAAGAAGCGCCGAAGCTATGTTAAACTGTACGGACCTTGCCTGCGTGCTGCACCATCACCACTTTTACGCGCATCTGCACCACCTGAAGCATCACCTGCAGGATGACCACGACCACCATGGGCATGGACACCACGAGAGCCACGACCACCATGATTCAGGTAAGTTTTTGAAAAGGTCATGATTGTAGAACCTCAAAATTGGGGATGAGGGTGATATTCATAATCATTACGCCCAATCTTTACATCAACGGTGCTCATCAAGTGATCGGCCGACACTTTACCTGCACCGGAGATTACCACTTCTGTTGTTTCTACGCGGAACTTGCACTTGAGTACAGATAGACCGACCGCCACCGACTTCTTTGGAAACATGAGCTATACCATCCAACGCGTCACCACGCCGCTACAATTGTGTCAAGGTGGGCTCACCACGTGAGATATCTTTTTCTCTGGACCGGAAATTAATCCACTCACCACGGCGAGGTGCCACCGCTTTTCACCGAAGATGATCGATTTCCGCACGAAGACTTCGACGACTCCAAAGAACACACTTCCGCAGAAGTGGTGGTTAGGTTTTCGAAAACTGTGAAGCTACTTCTTTGCCGCTACCGAAGCTCGCCGAGCATCAAAGGGCTCTGGGCGTCCTTCAAACTTCAGCAGCAGACTTCCCTTGGATATCCATGCACTTGAGGGGTAGAACCATCAGTGTAGTCGAACGGGCCTGCCAGTACAGGCAGTAGCAGAATTTGTTGCGCGCAAAAGGAAGATTTCGAAACCGCAGCAAATAAACATCGGTGCAGTTTTCTAGTGGCTTCGGCGGTGGAATTTCTAAGGCTACCAACGTTAAGAGTGTTGCAACAGATTTTTCGCGGCAGACGAACAGCAACAGTTCCTCCTTGGGGTGCAACCAACCGTGGAAGAGGGTTTGACATTGGGGGTCAAACGTTTTCACTCTGGTCGGCTGGAGGACTCGAGAACAGGCAGTTCAAGAAGAATGAGTTGTTTTAGAAATGCGAGTAGAGGGTGACGAGCGGGAATTCCCGGGAGAAATTTCCCGGGAAATCGACCATTTTTGAACCTCTCGATTCCCGGGAAATTCGGTCGAGACTCCCGGGAAATGTTATACTTATAAATATCGAAGCAAAATTATATAAACTAATCAGAATAATATTTGAAAAAAAAATTGTTTTGGACATTGGTAGTTCAATGTTTGCTGTCCAAGTTCGAATAAACCAATGCTTCTCTGATCTTCTTAAAAAAAAAAATTAAAATTTAACTTAACAAAAAATTCCAATAACTATAATTGAGAGAAGCCAAAAGAAAAATGGACCCCAAAATTTATCTTGATGCATACTTAGCACTTACATCCCAGAAATAAAATCTAAAGTTTTTTTATTTATTATTTCTGAGAGGAAAAACAAAATTAAAATTGGTCCAATTTCCATATCCTCTCTCGAGCATCCTCATAATCTATTTTTAATCCTCCCTAGGATAATTTCTCTGTATCAAGGTAATTTTCTTTTTTGATGTCAACAAGCCATTTTGTGTTTCGCGTTCAACTTCAATATTCAATTATATTTTGGAAAAAAACACTCTGTCAATCTTTATAATTGTGAACATTCGGATTTTCCTGATAACTGTAAATAGTTCTTCAATGAATATTTTTACAGTTGACCTTAAAAAAAAAAAAAGACAAGTTAAAATTGTTGTTTTGAGTCGTTGTTTATCATGTTGGCAATATCCCGATACTGGGAAATTATATATTAGCTATTTTTTACTTCACAAAAATCTAATTAGATGTTCATGCAATAAGCATGTGAAACTTTTGAAAAATCACTGAGTGCGAATAAAGATTCGTTAACATTTTAAACTACAATTTTGAGTCCCAAAAAGCACAAGAAGCGATCTTGTATTTGCAGATTCAGAAAAAAAATCAAAAGGTAGATATAGTTCCTCAGATAAATAGAATACTGAAGTTAAGGTTTCATAGAATAAGTATAAATTAAATGTAACTTAATTGATTGAAAAGTAACAATATTTTTATATTTCCTTTTTAAATTTTTGCCACTATTGACATAGAAAAAAACTCCCAGGTCCCGGGAATTCCCGGAAAATGCCCAAATTTACCTCTCGATTCCCGAGAAATTGAAAATCTCGAGAATCGTCACCCTCTAACTGCGAGTAATTTCATATCGAGCAATTTTCTACAAAATTGACCTTTTTTTTTAAATTCATACCATTTTTTTTTGATTATAGAAATCGAATTTGCATTCGAAAAGTACTTGTGGGATTTTTACAGAAGAGTTTGTTTCTCGATTTTTAGCAGTGCGCATATTTTTTTCAAAGAGTTCAGAAAATTTCCTTAGATTTCGTCTAACAAACATCGAATTGGATCTCCGGTTCACGAGGTACAGCGGGTTAAACACCCAGGAAAATTGAAGTTTTCCTAGTCTTACCCAAACAGCTAGGGCGTCCAAATTTCCCGGGTTTTGTATTTCCCGGGAAACGGGAAAAATATTTTTGGAATCCCGGGAATTCCCGGGAAATTTTCAAAACAGTCATAAAATCTTTGTTTTTATTATATTTGTTATGTTTTCAAGCTTGAAATCATAGAAATAACTCAATCATATTAATTGGTGATACTCAACACTGCAACATAAACAGTGACGACAGTTTTCTGTAGCTTAAATGAAATTCAAATATTTTTTTGTTCATTGTTGTGTTTGGATTTCAAATTAACTACAATGTGATTCAAATTAAATATGGCTTCTAGGTATAAATATACATATCTTTTTTATAAGACATGACCAGAAAAGCTTAAAAAATTTCAAATAAAATGACAATAGTCAATGTTAAATTTTAGATAAGTTTTGAATTTAATCTTTTATATAATAAAAGATTATACAACGAGGGGTAAATATCGATTACTTTTTCAAAATGTCCTATGTACATAAGAAACTGTTGGCGCATTGGTTGTTATGGAAAAGTAATTTAGGAATACAACAAGTGCTAATTTAGAAATACGTCAAGTGCTGGAAAAAACGAGTTTTACAACAAGTTGCTTGCAACATTTTTTGCAATCCCGAATAAACGCTATTTGAATGGAATTTTTGCAAACATCCATGTGTTAGATAAATTTACCGTTAAAAAAAAATTACTGATACTATTTCTGAAAAGTTCAACTTAAAAAAACTTTTGCAAAAAAAAACATATTTTACAGATTATCTTTAAGTTACTACCAACTAGGAAAAAACAGGAATACAGTCATAATAGGTAAAGAGGAGATTTTAGAGTGATAACTTTGGAAATCGATGTTCTGTTGAATTTTTTGTTCTGTTCTTGTTTTAACCAAAGTCATTCAAAATATCGTGCAAAAAAAAAAAATGACTAAATAGCTGATTAATGCTGATATCTGCCGAATATAAATTATAATGCTTTAAAATTATTATCGATTATGAGGTATTCAACTGTTCATCTATTTCGACAACCAAATCTAAATTTCCAGACCAAAATTAGTTTTTTTTTAATTTCGGGAATTCCCGGGACAAATTATAAAAAATCCCGGGATTCGGGAATTCCCGGTTTTGGAAAAATCCCGGGATTTTCGTCCCGGGAATTCCCGGGATGGACGCACTACAAACGGCCCCCCATTTTTATTGGCAATTCCACAGCAACAAATGAGATTTGTCTGATCGCCCCTTCCGTCGGACGGGGAAGTAAATGTTGGCCCCGGTCTAACCTAAAATTTAGGTCGTTAGCTCAGTCCAGGTATAGGAGTCGTATCCCTGGGTCCGGTCTCAGTAAAGTCGCTGGTAGGCAGTTGGACTCACAATCCGAAGGTCGTCAGTTCGAATCCCGGGGTGGATGGAGGCTAATCCTCTATGTGCGTTTTTAAAAAGTGAACAGAACGAGTTTTGACAAGTAGTGAAGTGGGTAATATGAAAATTCTTGTGGAATTCTAACATAGTTTTTTTTTGGTTTGAAATAGGGTTTGATTGCAGAAAAACTGTTCATTCGCATCAAATATTTAATTTCTTTTCTCGCCAAAATGCTGTACATGCTTTTGCATAAGAATCGACCATCAGATTTTTCACTTTATGCAGTTTGGTAAAAAACTGATAAAAAAAAAGTTATAAATAATCATTGGTTTGAAGTTTCAGAGAATTATTGCTTGTTCAAACACATATGCAAATTCTTTGACAAACCTAGCCATGCAGAACATTCTGCCACCCGATAAAACCCACACCAGGTTTCAGAACTGCACTTTACTTGTCGATTGATTTGCGCGAAGTGAGCATGTTAAACCCAGCCACGTTCGCGATGACGTTCCTAGCCACCGTATTTTCCACGTGTGAATTTATGGCAGGTGGTTCAGACAGCGGGTTTCCTCAGTTCCCCAAAGAGTTGCCAACACCGTTGGTTTGCATTACGGATGGGTGCATTATCGGAACCACACGGGATGCCCTCGAAGGAAGCCAGTTTGATGCATTTTTTGGTATTCCGTACGCGAAGCCTCCTCTTGGAAGGTTACGTTTCAAGGTGAGGTCAAAGTGTTCATGTTTGTCGAGTTATTTCATTTGAATTGGTCTTTTAAGGATCCGGTGCAACTTGAACCATGGGACGGAAATTACGATGCCAGCTTTGAACGAAGCAAGTGTGTACAGAAGAATGACGCTCGGCCGCAATCCTTGGTAGAAGGGAATGAGGACTGTTTGTATTTGAATTTGTATAGACCCCAGAATGTTGGCGAAGAACTTCCAGTTATAATTTTCATCCACGGTGGCAGTTATGCGTCTGGCTCGGCATCATTTGCCGAGTACGGCCCTGAACGATTGATGGATACCAGGAAGGTTATATTGGTGGTGATTCAGTATCGTCTTGGAGCTTTCGGATTTCTTTCAACCGGTGACAGTAGTTCTCAAGGAAACTACGGACTTAAAGATCAGAGTATGGCACTGCGCTGGGTTCAAAGTAATATTGAAATGTTTGGAGGAGACCCAACACAAGTAACACTAGTTGGGCAAAGTGCTGGGGGAGCTGCAGTTCAAATGCACATGATGTCGCGGTTAAGTCGAGGTACTTTTCAACAAGGTGTGAGCATGAGTGGAACTGTGTTAGCGTATTGGAACTACAATGTCGACCAAGCGAGGGTTGCAAGACGGCAAGCTGACGTGTTGGGTATTCCAGCAGCATACAAACTTTCCACGAAAAAGTTGGTGGAAGCTCTTCGCCGGGTGGATGCCGTAGAGTTAGGCAAAAGCATCGATCAGCTCAAATATTTCTTCGTCCATCCAACCGCTCTGTATCAACCAGTTCCGGAACGGCATTCGACAAACGAATCATTTCTGGACGAAGAACCCCGAGCACTCTGGGCTGCGGGGAAATATCAGCAAACCCCGTGGTTTACCGGGACGGTACCAAACGATGGCGCTGCCGATTCTCTCGGAATTGTCACCAATGTTACGCTTCTGAACCAACTGAACGAAAAGTCAAGAGCTTTTATTCCTCGTCTGGCAGGAGGAGCTGATGTGAATGCTATGGCCACCCAGATGTTAAAGGATCGTTTCTTTCCAAACGGAACTTATGATCGCTGGTTGAATTCGGATAATTTTCTAAAATTACAAGATGTAAGTAACACATAAACTCATAAAACGATTACTAATTTGACTCAACATTTTGACGAAAAAGTGAACCGATGTTACGGGTTAAATCCCATTGAAACTTAAAAGTCAAAGCGCCAGGTCCTGTCGCAACCAATCAAGCTCATAGTTGGGATTCGGGCTCAGAACACCTAGGGGATCAAGCCCCAAAATGCTCGCAAAATTGACTCTTTTGTTACATCCTAATATAACCCCTTAAACATTCTGCCGATTGTGTAGTATCGTTTAGCAAAAGGCATTTTAATAAACAAATATATTTATCAACAGCTCCTCACTGAGTCAACCATTACATACCCTGGGAACCGAAGTGTACAGCAGCATTTGGCGTTGAAAACGGCCAACAAAGCTCCAATAGGGGTGTACTTTTTTAATTTTAAGGGACGTTACTCGCAGTCGTACTCCTACACCTATACGACCGCAGACTTTGGTGTGTGTCATTCCGATGACCTGCTATATTTGTTCCGGAACACCGCAATAGGAGCAGATTTCCCAAACGGGTCACCAGAGTTGGTCATGGCGAAACAATATGTTGAATATTTTGTCGAAATAGCTCATGGAAGGTAGGGTTACAGTCAAAAATTTACATGACACGTATTACTGTAGCTGATTTCTTCTTTTTAAAAATCCCGGTCCCACATGTAACGCCACAGAGTGCAAAACATTGGAATTTACCAACTCAGGGAATCCAAGCAGTCCAGTAGAAACTAAGTTCGTTGATGGATTCGACGTGGAAATGTACAAATTTTGGCAAAAATTTTATAATTTGCAGGGAAATAACATATGATTGGAATATTGACCAAAAAATGTTCAAACTGAAATAGTTTTGTCCTATCCATTTATAAAAATCATTAAAAAATTAAACCAAGGAACATAGAAATAACTTGATGGGTACTTATACAGCAATTTCATTTGAAAGCTTTGCAAAAAATCGTGGGGCATGATTTACATTATATGGATCAGATCACCAATTATATGAAATTACAAGAGTGATTAAAAAAAAGTAAATCAGAACCTTTATTCTGGAATTGATATGCTATCACTGTGGTCGATTGTTTTGATGTAAAATATATTTTGATTGTTTTGGGGAAACGTTTAAATCTAATCTAATCTAATCAGACCCTAGCGCAGCCAATCTTTCGAAGGGATCCTGGTGATTGTTTTGGGGAAACGTTTAAACAAAAGAAAACATTGATAAAATGTTCTTTAAAACCTTAAAAAAAATGAAACAATTCAGTCAGATTTTTTTCCTAAAACACTCATGTCAAGTTTTTATTGACATCAAAAGTATTTTAGTGTGGAGTTTTCTCGTTTTAAACCTGACCTGACCAGTTGGGTCGCAGAGTTGGCCTGAAACCTTCAATTGCAATTTCTTCAACCTAGCTGGATAGCGACTGTGACAACAAGTCAGATCAGATCGCGTGCCAAACACGTGTTACGTAACTTTTCTCATTTGGTTTTGCTCAAAGGCATAAATCGCGCCAAAACCAGAAACTTGAACTTAAACAGCAACAGCAGCTGAACTGGCCAACACGTGCTCCAAGGGGGGACTTGCATAAGAGTCCAACGTTGAACGAATTCAGCACGCAGATTAAAGAGCCACTTGCACTTGATCTGGTTTAAATCGAACTTGAAGGGGTTCATCACGGGGTGCGATCAATTTAACGCAGAAATGCAGGCTAACGGAGAGGCTCGTGCATATTTGATCGAAAGGTTTTTGCGTAGTTTTGGCGCTGGGTCTAGATCTAGGTTGAGAGTGTTGTTCTCGAATTCGAAACGCCGGAGTTGCATTTAAATGTCGCTGTTTTTTGTTCGTTGGAGTTCGATGGGCACTTAATTGGCCCGAAGTCTTTCTGGGACACGTCTACCGTCGTCGTCGTCGAAACAGTGTCAAGTCGAGCCAGCTGATTGACAGCTGGTTTCGTTGCGCTCTCTCTCTCCATACCAATAATTGAGGCACGTACTACGATTTGCATACGCCACACAAAACCCTTAAGTTGGAGCATCGAATCGAACCCTCGACCCTTCCAGCGTGGGGTGATTGAACCGTGGCCCGATGTCGCGCGAGATGTTGTGAAAACGATTATCTGATGGCAGCAGCATTAGCATTCGCCAAGCGGGGTTGACAACAACAATCGACCTGGGCTAGGCTACAGCAACCTGCAATTTGTGAATGGGTCTGAGTGAGGTTCGTGTTTTTGTAGGTTACTGCGGCGTGACTGGCACAACCTGCCGGGGCTTTACGACCCAGAGAAGAGTCGTCGCGTGACACCGAGAGGTCAGGTTGTCAAGTCGAAAGATGGTGCAATTTGGGGCTCGTGAATTTGGGTAGATGGACAAGGGCTAACGTAGCAGAGGTTTTCAAAAAATTAAGTTTAAGATAAATGTTCAAAAAATATGTATAAACATGAGGATGATATTCAATACCTTAAAAATGTACTATTAAAATCAACTAGTTGCAATAAAAAACATCTTTGTTCGATTCAACCTGATTGATATACCGTCGGCAGCACCTCAAGCTTATTTATAGATCCATATAAATCTCTCAAAAAAAGTTGTGAAACCAGCTTGCCAATCGCATAAAGAACCACTACCCGGGCAGACGGAAATAACAAAATTAATAATATTTCAATAACAAATCCTGTTAAAATAACAAAAAGTGTTATTATTTTATCCCGAACTTCAACTTCAATTAAAAAAAATAATAACAGTTTCTGATAAAATAACAAGATTTGGTATTGAAGTGATATTGTACTGAAAATGTTTAATAACACGCTAATAAGAGGAAAAGTTATACTTTTCAAAAACTCTCCAAATAACAAGATTTGTTATTCGTTTGATATTATGGCTTAGAAATAAAATTACCATTAATCGCACAAATGGAAAAGTTTTTTAGTGTCCATAACACAATCTGTTATTATTTTTTCTTTGGTTAAATATACTTAGATCTTTGGTATAATTTTGACCATTTTCGTCGGGGTCATTATTTTGGCCATGAAATGGGGTCCTTAAGCTAAAATTATTCTAAAAAGTTGAAATTTTGAAAGTTGATTTTTTATAATTATTTGATATACCCCCTTATAGACTTTGTTAATATTGGCTAGAACTATGAGATATTTTTTACCATTTTTGTCAGGGTCATTATTTTAGCGATGAAATGGGGTCCTTTAGCTAAAATTATTCTAAAAGTTGAAATTTTGAAAGTTGATTTTTTTTAATTATTTGATATACCCCCTAAGGGTCTTTGCTAATATTGGCTAGAACTATGGGATAATTTTGACCATTTTCGTCGGGGTCATTATTTAGGCCATGAAATTGGGTCCTTTAGCTAAAATTATTCTGAAAAGTTGAAATTTTGAAAGTAGATTTTTTTTAATTATTTGATATACCCCCTAAGGGACTTTGCTAATGTTGGCTAGAACTATGGGATAATTTTGACCATTTGCGTCGGGGTCATTATTTTAGCCATGAAATGGGGTCCTTTAGCTAAAATTATTCGAGAAAGTTGAAATTTTGTAAGTACATTTTTTTTAAAATTCTTTGATATACCCCCTAAGGGACTGTGCTAATATTGGATAGAACTATGGGATATTTTTGACCATTTTCGTCGGGGTCATTTTTTTTAGCCATGACATGGAGTCCTTAACCTAAAACTTTTCTTAAAAGTTGAAATTTTGAAAGTTGATTTTTTAAATTATTTGATATACCCCCTGAGGGACTTTGCTAATATTGGCTAGAACTATGGGATAATTTTGACCATTTACGTCGGGGTCATTATTTTGGCCATGAAATGGGGTCCTTTTGCTAAAATTATTCTAAAAAGTTGAAATTTTGAAAGTTGATTTTTTATAATTATTTGATATACCCCCTAAGGGACTTTGCTAATATTGGCTAGAACTATGGGATAATTTTGACCATTTTCGTCGGGGTCATTATTTTAGCCATGAAATGGGGTCCTTAACCTAAAACTTTTCTTAAAAGTTGAAATTTTGAAAGTTGATTTTTTTTTATTATTTGATATACCCCCTAAGGGACTTTGCTAATATTGGCTAGAACTATGGGATAATTTTGACCATTTTCGTCGGGGTCATTATTTAGGCCATGAAATGGTGTCCTTTAGCTAAAATTATTCTAGAAAGTTGAAATTTTGTAAGTGCATTTTTTTTAATTATTTGATATACCCCCTAAGGGGCTTTGCTAATATTGGCTAGAACTATGGGATAATTTTGACTATTTTCGTCGGAGTCATTATTTTGGCCATGAAATGGGGTCCTTAAGCTAAAATTATTCTAAAAAGTTGAAATTTTGAAAGTTGATTTTTTTAAATTATTTGATATACCCTCTAAGGGACTTTGCTAATATTGGCTAGAACTATGGAATAATTTTGACCAATTTAATCGTGGTCATTTATTTGACCATGAAATGGGGTCCTTAAGCTTAAATTAATCTGATAAAATTAACTTTTGAAAGTTGTTTTTTTTTTTAAGTTTGTTATATTCTCTAAGGGAATTGATTTATTTATTGAGAATTTTTCAAATGTGAATAACAAAAACTGTTATTATTTTCACAAAGCGAGAAAATAGGAGCTGACGTTGAAGTTCGAGCTGGAGTGAGACCTCGGAGACGGCACCGGTCAGCGTCTGAGTTGTCTTCAAAGTATGGATTCAAAGTCGCTTGAAGGAACCCGACTCTGCAGCCCGGACTAGTACAGAAGAGTTATGGCAACTGCAGGATTATTTGCAAATGGCAAATAAACCAAAACAATAACTTTTTTTTTGTTATGGAGACATACCAGTTCAACAACAATTTTTGTTATTATGCTGCTCCACCTCTCCGCACAAAATAACAAATCTTGTTATTCCTTCATGATTCCTTCTGTGTTATTGGTTTACAATTAATTACAGTTTAAGTTATTCTTCGAACAAATCTTTGTTATTGATTTTTGCTATTTTAACAACTAATCCGATCATCCCAATAACATATTTCGATCTTCTCACAATATCAAAAACTGACCTTCCCAAGTTATTTCCGTCTGCTCGGGTATAGCCAAAAACAAAACCGCTCTGGGGAAGGGCAACTCCAATCTCTTGTCCGTTCCAGAAATACGTAATGGATGCCGTTTTTAATGATTAATGAATTGTTGACCATGTCGGGATTTCTGGGAACTGCTAGTCTAGTCGGCGACACCATTCGCTCGTAAATTCACCACCAAACAGACAAGAAAATAAATTAACAAAGCATAAAAACGCGATCGTGCTATTCCTTCCAGATGGTCGCCAGAAATAATTCGACGAACCGGTTTTATGTCGAGGACCGCAAAATTTCTCGAAATGTCCCCCCAACCATCGTTCTGCTGCATTCAATAAACGGCGCATAGTAATTTGCATATTTTTGGCTACACCGTAGCCGTTGAAATGACAGAGTCTGGTTTATGGCGACATGGTGGTTAGCGTTGATTTGAAGCAGTTGTAACATAACAAACTTGCATTTTTATGCTTTGTTGTCAATTTGTTTCAATGTTGAGTGTTTGTCAATGTTTTGTAACCAGATTATGACAAAATGTGGAAACAAGTTGATTTTATTCAAGAAAGTTATTCAACAACGGCTTTTTATTTTTATTTGTTGAAAACCAAGAATAATTCTTTACTGAATTTCAATCATCTTTCACATTTTTTTTGTTTTATTATTAATTGGGTCAACGTGACGCGGTTTTTTTGTAATTTCTTAGATTTCAACCAATGAAGCTTCTGTTTAAAAGGTTGTGTTAGGGACATGTTGCGAAAACTTTGCTAAAAATATCACGTTTTTAGCACAAATCATGTAATTTTGGCAGCTGTTTTAAGCATCCCATTACGATGCCCTCAAACAAGTTGCATCGTTGGAATCCTTGTTTTGATCCTATTTTTATTTTAGTTTCATTTTACTCAATGTCACTCTTTTTAGGGATGAAACTGGGTCAATTTTCAAACGGTTGTCATTTAAATTTTATCAAACTTTGAGAAATTTTAGGGAAATGCTGGTAAAATATATTTGAAAAAATTAAATGTTCTTTAATAGAAAAAAAACTACGATTTGTGCTGATTTTTTTCTTTTTGTAACCTGCTACTAACGCTACCAAAATAAAGATCAAATCGGACAAATAATGCTTATTTTTACTGTTTCAGTACACTTTTGTCTTTAAGTTATTGCAAAAGTCGCACACGCTCCTTCGCACCCTCTTAGAATAATTCACGGCCATCTGTTGGTGAGTAGCGGCACTACGGGTGCTTCGATATCTGCTTGCCGATGCCGGTCGCGTGCCTGTCTGCCTGCCTGCAAATACAAACAACTTCAACAACCAACGAGGAGAGGAGTGCTCCCCCGATCCAGTCGTTGCCAAAGCAAATCTCAACCTCGGCCTCGTGATGGCCTTTAGCTCGAAAAGGGTTGATTTTCAGCCCTTCCGGAGTGGGGGTCGCGTCGCGTCCGGACATAGCGGTCCACTACCAAGGTCTTTGCAGAGAGGTCTCCTCACTTCTTGGAAGTAGTTTGACAACACTGACACTGTGTCTGTGCCGCACCTATTAAGGCAAAACCACGTGAAAGGTGGCGAAAGCTCGCTGATTTCAGCTGATGAGCAGGGTGGCAACTCATTTGAAACTTTTTAGAAATTCGTCGAAATTTTGTTGGCACGGCGATAATAATAATAAATGTGGAATAAAATAATCATAATGATGATTTAAAAACTAAACAGTCTTCTCACCATGTTAAGTGAAGGCTCGGATTAAAATGGATGTCATCTCCGCGTGCCTCGAAGGTGCCCGGTGGTGGTAATTAAAAGAAAGACGTAAGCTTCTGCTACTCTGCTCGCACGTCACTGCACGAGCGGCGGGAGGAACCGGCTCAACCGGCTACGTTTCTTTGAAAGGGAGTGCCTGATGCAACTTGCGAGAGCCGAGATAGGGACGTAACTTTTAAGTTAACGCGATGCAGACACGTGACTTAAAGCGGTGCGTTTTCTGCCAAAGTGCAGATTGCATTTTATTTCGCGGAAGATTCCGGGGTGTTTTGGAGAGCTTTTTTATGTGGTGAAAACAAATCTGGTGGTGTTTGGTTATGACGTAGATGGGCTGCGTTTGAACAGGTCTGCACATACTGATGCCTGGAAAATTCAAGGTTTTTGCAGTGGTCCGTGTTGATGCGGTTGATGCTTTCATGGTCAAGACGTGGCGGGTCAGCTAGCTGGGGGTGCAGCTTGTTGACAGTTATGGTGAAAAGTAAAGATACAGATCAGACCTAATGAATTTGTAGATAGTTTCGAGCCATAGCTGATGTTTTGTAATATTCCGTTTTTGAACTTATATTTTTTCACGATTTGGACACAAATCTAGTTTCATTTCATGAAAACATGTCTAATTTTATATTAGCTTAAGTTGAAATTCTCAAACAACTGGTAAACGCGGGTCAACCCAGTTTTAATTTAAATACAATACAATACCCATAAGTTTGGGATGTAACTGCAGTTTTTGAAAATCATGTTTATTTGAGAAGGTATCAGATTTCGCAGGAAAAGTCAAATGACTTTACTAGCTTGTTCTACAGTTTTTTTGTGAATTATGTAGTATATCCGGTACAACTGTTCAAACTGTTACCGAGGTTGGACGACAGTTTGTTGTTTTAATATTTTGAGCAAAATGTTTTGCCACACTTTGGCAAACACAAGTGGGGTGTGTTTAATTTTATCTCGAAAAAAAAAATCGTTGTGCAACTGAACATTTTAAGTGGTTACGTAAAAGTGAATCGATTAAAAAAGTGTTTAGCTTGGAAATTGTACTGATTGTATGATCAATATAATTCATGACCAAACTGTGGAAAATAAATCATCAATACAGCAATTCCCCACGAAAACAGCATGGAAAAAAAAAACAGAAGTGCTCGGATTGGGCTCAAAATTTTTCTGGGGGTTCCCTGGCCGAAATAATTACACCCGTATTTTTTTGTTTGACCATTAGAGTGACCTACGCCGTGTTAGGGTGGTCTGAAAAATGGCAATTTTCGTCGATTTTCGCAAAAACCACTTTTTTCGAAAAATCATAACTCCTCGCCATTTTAACCGATTTCAATTGTCTCATTCGCAAATGAAAGATGATAAGTTGGCCTTTCAAAGAAAAATAGTAAGAAATTTCAAAAATCTAGCCTAACATATGAAAAGGTCGTATGAAACTTCAAAATGCCGTTTTGACGGTGTCTGGACCAAAGAGCCTATGTATAATATTTTTATCGGATTCCCCGGACATTTTTACATAACATAAAAAAAAATGGGAAGAGTTCATTAACAGGATTCTGAGATATGATTTTTTGAAAATAAAATCCGTGTTTTTCGACGCGTCGCGCACAAAAACCCGAGAATGATGAAATTGGCAAAAAATCAACTTTTTTCACTAAAACTGCGATTACTTTAAAATTTTAGCGATGACCTATACATGTTTGGGCACCAAAATTTTTGTAATTAAAAGACGCAACATTTAATGTTTTGTTACGTAATGCAAGAACACTCCCTTATATTTGAATGGTTTCAGTTGCAATTTACAAAACACGTGGACGTTTTAGAAGGGAGGGAAGGAGCTTTAAGTTTTCAGGATTGCTGAAATTTATAAATAAAGTGCCCATATTGTTTGTTGATGACCCCATAAGGGGAGATCTATAAACAACGTAACTTATTTTGTTGACTTATTTTCAGGTAATTATAAAACTGTTCACCTGCGTAACATAAAATTTTTAACTGCGAACAACTAAACGTTGCATACAACTTATTTAGGTAAGGGTTCGTCCAACAACAATGTAACAAAAGTTTAAAAAAAAAAACAGTTGAATCACGTGATTTTTATTGTTTAGTGAATTTTACTGTAATTTGGCCTACTTCAACCTGTTGTAACTTTGGACCTAGACAATAAATTTAGTCGCTCTAGGGTGCATGCGAAAGCTCTTTCCAAGTACAAAGAGCACCCGAAATATCAAAATGATCGTATGCTTATTTTTTTGTTGGCATAAACAACTGTCCCTTTTTCGTGACATTGCAAAGGGACCATCCATAAACCACGTGGACACTTTTTTGTGAATCTATTCCCCCCCCCCCTCTCGTAGACAATTGTCCATACAAAAAAACTTTTTTGTATGGATCGTGGACAATGCCCATACCCCCCCCCCCCCCCAAAGGGGTCCACGTGGTTTATGGATGGTCCCAAAGCAATAAAATGGCAAACTTATTCTAGTTTGAAAAAAATACTTAACTTAAGATAAACTGCAAATCCATGACATTTCCGATGAGTACATCTAAAAACCTACAAAATGCAATGAATAGAATAATTTTTGGATTTTAATTTGCGGAAAACAAGGAATTTTTAGATTTTTTTTTTAAATGTTGATTTTATCACTTTAACTTAACCAACTTGTACATAATAATATTCAAATGATCAATTTATGGAAACTATGATTTTTGAAGTCCGGGACCGTGGTGTAGGGGTAAGCGTGGTTGCCTCTCACCCAATCGGCCTGGGTTTGATCCCAGAAGGTCCCGGTGGCATTTTTCGAGACGAGATTTGTCTGATCACGCCTTCCGTCGGACGGGAAGTAAATGTCGGCCCCGGACTAACATAAAAATGTTAGGTCGTTAGCTCAATCCAGGTGTGGGAGTCGCCTCCCTGGGTCCTGCCTCGGTGGAGTCGCTGGTAGGCAGTTGGACTCATAATCCAAAGGTCGTCAGTTCGAATCCCGGGGTGGATAGAAGCTTAAGTGTAAAAAGAGGTTTGCAATTTCCTCAACAATCAAGCCTTCGGACACTTAGTTTCGAGTAGGAATCTCGCAATCGAGAACGCCAAGGCAATGCTGTAGAGCGAATAATTTGATTTTTTGATTTTGATTTTTGAAGCTTCAAGTAGTCTAGAATCGAGGAAAAATATCCAAATAGCTCATACACTCTTTTCAAAATTTCATCCTTTGGTGTACATTGCCGGAGAATGTAAAAGCAAAGTAATCCACTTTAACGACCCCCGGGTCTTTTGTGGTCTCTGTTGCAAATTTCTGCTCATTTCTAGGTGTCTGGAGGTTAACCGACGTTTTACTTCTACATCCGATAGAAGGCAGAATGTGTCACATTCATGTGTTAAGTTTTTGATTCTCATTTGATATGTATTCGTGAATGTGGGTCTAGGAAGTCGTCTAGGCCTACAAAAGCCTTACCTCAGTAAGGTGACGAAGGCAAAAATAAAAATAAACTTTTTGTGTATTGTACACGGTGTATTTATCCGAGAACATTGAATTGAAATTAAAAAATAAAACAGCAGGTCTGATATTTGGCACTATGAATGAAAGGATTTTTCCAAAATGTTGCGAGTTTTGTTTAGATTTATTAGGATATTTCGTCTGAAAAGTGCTGAAATCCAATGAGTTCCGTAATAACAGTTCAATAGGGCGAATCTGCGTTTGTAAACAAGCAGTGAACTACGTGAACTGTCACTTGAGCGAAAGGGATAGACTGCTTGTTTACAAATGCAGATTCCCCCTATTGAAATGTTACTACGGCGTTCATGTACACATCTCTAATTTTTTTTTTATGAATATGTCTAAAGATACTCTAAATTACAAATTTCACCAGTAGTCACTGGTAATTGAGGCCGAAATATATTTAGATTTGCCGGGAACCTGTGGTGTAGGGGTAAGCGTGGTTGCCTCACCCAGTCGGCCTGGGTTCGATCCCAGAAGGTCCCGGTGGCATTTTTCGAGACTCTAATTTAACCTAAAGGGTCCGGTCGTTCGGTCGGAGAACGCCAAGGCAAAGCTGTAGAGCGAATAATTTGATTTTTTTTTTGGTTCGGTCGTTAGCTCAATCCAGGAGTCGTCTCTATGGGTCCTGCCTCGGTGGAGTCGCTGGTAGGCAGTTGGACTCACAATCCAAAGGTCGTCTGTTCGAATCCCGGGGTGGATGGAGGCTAAGGTGTAAAAAGAGGTTTGCAATTGCCTCAACAATCAAGCCTTCGGACACTTAGTTTCGAGTAGGAATCTCGCAATCGAGAACGCCAAGGTCGAATGTAGAGCGAATAAGTTGATTTGATTTTATATATTCAGAATCCTGTTCCCTGATTTTTCAAATCAATATTGAGGGTGACATTTTTGTCCAATTTTGGCAACGGTCGACGTTATTTATTTGTCAAATGATTGCAATTCAGTTCCATCCACTAAAGCGACGACCAAAAAACGCACATTAACCGTTACGAGCATCCACCCTTGAACCAGCCAAGTACTGGTTAATTGACCGTAATCAGTTTTTTTTCAACACTTTTTGTGGCTGCAATGCAGTAATTTACGTGACACTTGTCCCACGACGAAAACAAAATGCGTTTTACTGTGCGACATGTCATTTGTGCGGTGCGCGCGCTTTTGATGGTTTGGATCTGGGTGCTGAAAAGACAGAATGCGTAACGTGATTTCCGAATGATCCCTACTGCTCTTCACTAATACAACTGCACTACAGCTGTAAACATAAACAAAGTAGAAGGCTATGTTTAAGCTCAAGCGTGACATATTTTTTGCTGCTGAAGTGACTTATTTTGAAACATTTTGGATCTGTTGATTTTAAAGTTTTCGCTGAAAAATTAAGTGTTTTGCGCTTTTTTTGTTCGTAGACTAAATGATGGGCGGCCAAAAGAGTCAATCTATGTTTTCCACGTGACGAACAATTGCGTCAGAAGTGGGTGGAATTTTATGAATCTGATAAGCAACCGAATGGAAGTTCCGTGATTTTGTATCATTGAAGCGCAGTGATAATATCAGAGTAAGTTTTTTCAATATTATTTAGCTGGTGCCATTCATAGCTATTGATAATTCGTCACTAACATTTCAAAAAACCTCATAAACATAGGTTTTGCGTGAAACATAGCGCTTATTTAAATGTTAGCGACAAATTACCTTCACAAAATTTGTTGACTTCAAATACCTCAAAAGCTCGACGCCCTCGACTTTTTTATTCCTGAAAAAAATAAATCATAGATCGATTACAATACTTGCCACTTCTTGGTATCATTTTTCAAACAGTAAGTTGGTTCCACTTTGACAGTCCTAAATTGAGGCCGTTTTGCGGACAACTATTCTGCACCCAGGTTTGGATGAACAAGTTTGACAATGTCGAGTACATTAGGTTTCGCTACCCTTGGGCTACATTTACCGTAAATCTTTGCTCACAAATGGTTTAATGTTTTGTTGAGGCGCTCAAGGTTCAAGTTTAATGGTTGACCTGATCTTGTTTGAGGTGAAGGTTCACATAAATTAAGTTAAGAAATATTTCTTGAATTTTGGATGGAAAAATGTGCTGAGTTTTTTTTTTTCAATGTCTGTCTAATAGTCTGTATTTCCCTGTCATGCAATCAAGGCTTGAGGGGTTTTCCGTATTTAAACCCTCGTTATTGAAAACTGATTATTAAAAATGATGATACGGATCATCATCAGATCATTCCCAACCATATCAAATCAGCTCTTATTTCTGAATTACAATTGCGCCCCTAACGATTTGCGTCATTTGATCAAACCGTTCCACCACAATCTGTTCCACGGAAAGATCCTCCGGCCAAAACAAACCACTTAGAGTTAAAATTCTGCCATCTCACCGTTTGAAAGTGATCTCTGTCGGGAATTTCGGTCCCCTTGGGGTCCGCTTAATGATGGCGGCGGCAGGCCTTTCTCGCGGTGAAGGTTCCCCTTCAATTAGCAACTTGTGGCACCTCGTAAATCTCTGCCGGGGGACATCGCGAAGGTGTTGCAGCTGGTATCTATGGAGTGGTCAAGTTCATCTGGACAAATTTCGCGAGCGTTTAGCTCAAACCCACCTTCTGCCAGTACCTTCTTTGCCAACAACTCCTTGAGACCGCTGAAGCGCGCGCGCCCGTGTTGAGTTGTGTGTGCAGAACTTCGATACGAATCAACCGGCACGGCCGTGTGTGTGTGTGTTCTTGGTTTGACCAATTACAGTTTTCCCTTCGGGGGAGGTCGTCTAGTTATAGACAATTTATCCGGCGAGTACCTTCCGAGAGCCTGCAGTCAGTATCGGAGATTACGTAACGTTCTTCAGTGGCGTTGAGATATCGCGAAGGAACGCGGTGGACAATTTCTCATTATGACCGGCTGCCGGTTGGCCGTAGTTGTTAGTGGGCACTTATCGGCTGGACAATCCATCAATCTTGAAGGCGCGCCAAGCCAGCGCCAGTGGCGGCGGTGACGGCGACAGTGGTGGTCAGGACTTTTAAGTTGGAAGGTGATGACAAGAATGCTGTTTTGCCTTTCAAGAGGACATGATTAAGACAGCAATTTTGAAATAAAATGATTCGTTTAAACAAATGGTCATTAGGGTGTAATATCAAAAACTATTTTCCAGCACAGCACTTTTTCAGTTCCTTTTGGGGCCCTAAACAACTCCCCAAAGTTTGTGACCGATTGGTTTAGTTCTCACTTTGCGCAAAGCGATTAAATTTTCCATATAAATTGGTATGGGAAACCCATTTTTTGGGATTTTGATATTTATCAAATTCACGTTTCTTTGGGGAGTTGTTTAGATCCCGAAAAGAAAAGTTTTGTGTATTTAAAAAAAAAGCTTCTCTGATGTTATTTTTTTGAACTATTTTAAACATTGGCCGTTCATAAACCACGTAGACATTTTTTTTGGAAAAATTCTAGAAATAGGTTCAAAAAAATCTATTTTTTGATATGAACTAAAAATACAAATTACAAATTAATCGGGTTCCTTGGATCCCTGACCTACACCACTGTCTTGCGTGTGAGTTCGCTTCAATATTTTAGGCAAAATGCCAGGACTCTCAGAGCTTAGTGGATGACCACGAGAGGAACATTAATCTTGTGGTGGTTGTCCATCAGTCGGGTCGCAATCGACCACCGTCCAAGAGTTGCAGCTCAATTCGTGTCCTGGCTGGCTTGGTGGCGAACAATTTATAAGTGCAATAAAACTGCATACACACACACTCTCACTGCACTTTTAATCGGTCCGATCTGGTTTATGGGCTATTAATGTACTTGCAAAATATCGCATATTGTAGCAGCAGCTTTTGCAGTTGTTTTGGTTATGTTGCGAAATGATCAACGGACAACATGGTCTTCAACCTCGGTCCATTTTGTATGATATTGGGCATTGTTTCAGTTCAAAGAATTAAAAGGCCAACCGCGAACTTGATAATTTTTATTTCATGTGGAGTGACGTGTAGGGGAGAGTGGGGAGACTTGATCCCCTTTTTTGTATCGCACATAACTCTGTCAATTTCTCACAAAACTAGGATCTTTTTGCATGAATTGAAAGCCTAAACATTCAACTATGTTTGGCTGATAAGGGTATTTCATCAGATAAACTCTTCGAATAATGCCAAGCTTTTTTTAAAAAAAATTAAACCGGCATTTTCAAAATGTTGAGGGTAATTTGATCCCCCTTTCAACATTTTGAAGAAATCTTAAGCAAAATGTTTCTTATTCATCCAAACTTTTAATTTTCTATAAGATACAGCAATTTCACATTAAACCTGTACGTTTGTGTTCAAAATATAACATGTTTAGCATGTAAAATATTTAAAAACTTAAAATTTTCTTGTTTAGACCAAAATTGAGCATGTTTACAAAAGCTGGTAATTTTTGTTTACAAAACTTTTGAAAAACTGCAGTTAGTTATGTACAACTATATTAAAGGAAACTATGTACGAAAACCCAGCCAAATTATTTAATCTTGAGGCTGATTCCAGTGACTGTAAAAATGCAGGGATCAAGTTTCCCTTAATGCACTTTTTTAAACTTTTTCAAATGCGTAAGGGTTTTGGAGTTGATATGTTTATCAAACAATTCATGTATAAAAATAGTTGATATGTTTATCAAACAATTCATGTATAAAAAATATTTTTTTGAATAATGTTTGAGTGTTTTCTATACTTATCAAAACAAAGAAAAAAGATCTCTTGGAAGTTTTTTGCAGCACTTCTTAGAAAAATGTGTGTAACTCAATCCAAACATTTTTTAATTTTTTTCTTTGTTTTCTACAATGGGTTTTAGTCAATTTCGCACAACTTTCTAGAACAAAGCTAATTGTTTTACCCACATGCTGACGAGATACAGGCTTGAGATCAAGTCTCCCCACTCTCCCCTACGCTTTGAGTGATGGGCGATCTGGCAAAGGTCAATAATGCGATTGGTACGTGGGATCTTGGGATGCGCGGATCGCTTTCCTTAAATTAAAAATCAAACTATTCAACAGATTACAATCAAAGTTTTTGGAAAATTTCATAGACCACATTTAAACATAATTTCCTAATAATGAAAGAAAGAAAGAGATTTAGCAAATTTGACACGCATAATGCGAACTGTAAAACTTGCAACGCGTGTTTATGTAAATACAAAGTTCACTTAAGGTTTGACGATATCTCGAGATCGACCAAAATTGCTTTTGGGTGAAGTCTCTTCAGACATACACAGAACAAAATCAATTCCTAAATTGTGAATTGTTGTTTATGAATTTGAGAACCACTAAGAAATTTATTGATGAGTATGGTGTATCATGAATATATTTCTTCGCGGTTCTCAAATTCATGAATGCAATTAACTATTTCGGGATTTGTTTTATTCCGTGTATCTCGAATCAAAATCACGTCTTTAAAATAGTAATTTGTTATTTTTTTTAACGACCATCAAGTTATCAACACTTTTTATCAGGTCAAATTTACGAGAATTTTGTAGCTTATCTTGAATAACCAAAGAAGATAATTTGGGAAGTTTAATTGTCCATGGAAATATAAGGTTTTAACTGTAATTTAGAAGTTTTTTTTTAACAAATTGTGTTTAGCCGGGACCTGTGATGTAGGGGTAAGCGTGGTTGCCTCTCATCTGATCACGCCTTCCATCGGACGGGGAAGTAAATGTTGGCCCCGGTCTAACCTAGAGGTTAGGTCGTTAGCTCAGTCCAGGTGCAGGAGTCGTCTCCCTGGGTCCTGTCTCGGTTGAGTCGCAGGTAGGCAGTTGGACTAACAATCCAAAGGTCGTCAGTTCGAATCCCGGGGTGGATGCAAGCTTAAGTGTAAAAACAAGTTTGCAATTGTCCAACAATCAAGCCTTCGCACACCTTGTTTTGAGTAGGAATCTTGCATTCGAGAACGCCAAGGCAATGCTGTAGAGCAGCGATTCTCAACCTTCTTCTAGGCTGGTACCCCCTGCCATGTAAATCAAGTAGGCCCGGTACCCCGTTGAGAAACTCTGCTGTAGAGCAAATAGTTTGATTTGATTTTTTTTTGTTTTGTTCCATTACGTTTATATCCAGTTAAAACTTAAAAATGGTTTTCATACATTATAAGGATTATCCGAAGGTTTGGATGGGACTTCAGATAATCGAATCACGAACAAAACATTTTTTCGTTTTATTTCTTGTTTTTTTTGTTTTGAACATCAAATTCGAGCTCTGCCACTCCATTTTAGTCAAATTTGAATAGTTGATTGCTTCTTGAAAAATAAAATGCATTTTTTCAATGTTTTGCTGCCTAATCACTTAAACGTAGTTTAGGGGTCATAATTTTGCTGGACAAACAAATATAAGGCAACGAAAAAAAAAAATATTCTTTTCGTGATTCGGTTATCCGAAGTGATTTTTTTCCAAGGCCTTCGGATAATCATGTCTGGACTGTATTTAAATATAATTTAGTTTGTATCAAAAAACATTTGAAGGTCTTTAAGCTTGATCTTGCAAACATTTTCACTTTCTTATTTGTAATACGAAAAAATATAAATTTTCAAATTGCACTTGATTATGATTGCCTTTGTACAACGCTGAAATTTCCATCACTTCAATTCATTAACCAAAATGGCTTCATTTACGACCACACCTCCCGAATGACGCACGTATCAAGCAAATTACTCGAATCATAACATCGTGTTGAAAAACACTTTGTTTACAACTTTCGATCTATCCCCTGCAACTCATGCTGACAGATCGTGCCACCGCCTCGTGCCGATGACAGCTTATTCAGCTGAATAAACCGAAATTTGCCGTATCATGTTTTATCGAACTTTGTACCTCCTCCTCTTTTGAGTGCTTTTCGAGTATTGGGATAAAGTGCGGAAATTCCCAGGAAGCTGCGCCACATTTTAACACTTTTTTTGCGAGGGTTTTACGTTGTCGGCTTGGGTTAATCCTGGAATTGCTCAGAAGTGATGAGTTGTTGTGATCGCGCTAATTTGGTTGGGATCGGGATAATGATTTGTTTGGATGTTGTCCGTTTTTAGGATCTTGTTTTGGATTTTTACGAGTGGAGTAGCATAATTAACTCAAATCTGGTTTATCATTTAAAGTTGGGTTATTCATGATGATTTTTATCTTTTTATTTCCAGGTAAGATTATCATCACTGATCAATGCTTGTTCACGTTAACAGTATTGCAACTGTAACATCCCGTGTAAGTACCGTGCTTTTATTATCAGCTGGAAGTCTCGTGGTGTACTTGCATTCCATCCAGAGTCTGAATTGTTTGAATAGCTGCGGTTATTCCGCGTCGACAAGATGCTGCCAGATAAGACAATCTCCCGGAGCCCCGGTCCGTTATCGTGCAACCCCGGACCAAGGTCTATTTATAAATAACTTTGCGCACTATCTCGACAAGACTCTTCGACGGACTACGCTCTATTGTACTTCTAATCGCGTCGTCGCTACCGTAGTCTGTCCTTGACACTGCCGTCTGCGATGTTCTGTCGTTGGCTTTTTTGTTTGAGAGATTCCAAAACAACTCCAGAGCGGAGTCGTCGTCGTCGTCGCACACCGCAAAGCGTTGAACTTGGCCAGGCACGGCCAGGGCCAGGGTTGCCGCTGGCAAACCGGTTCCGTCAAATTCAAGTTCAATCGGATAAACTTGACCTCTATCTAATTTTCTAGACCCCCTTCACTGCTCTGGCTTCACTCGCTGGCTGTGGTGGCAGCTGCTGCTGCTAAGTTCAGGTGTCCGTCCATAGGTGTTTGTTGATGACTCCATAGAAGTTTGCTTGCGAGATTTATCCGATCAGCATAAGGTGGGATTGACATATTGCGTTCAGTTGGTGCGTATAATGGCGAGTCGGATCGGGCCCGTAAATTACGTTACGATTAATGGTACTGCGAAGGATTGCTTGGAGTGGCAAGAATAGTTATTTAACAAAGTTATTGGATCACTGAAAGCCTCCAAATTACTTAAACTTGTTACTGTTTTCATTTAAACTAAAATATTAGGCTATGTGTATTTTAAATTGAATTTATTCTTATTTTTATAATTCAGGTTCTGTTAACCTAACATATCGACGTCGTCGTGCTATCTTGTCGCACCCGCCATTTTGACGTTCCGAGAAAAACGCGTTTTAATGTTTGACCTTGAATATTCAAAAACGAGAGCACGCAATGTAAACAAGAACAAACACGTTTTGTTTGGCTCACCATTCTGTGCATTGTCCCAAAGTTTGGTTGAAGTTGGTTGCTGGAGTCCCGAGTTATAATTACAAATGTTTACGGTAGTCTAGCTTGTACGTGCGACAAACGCATCCTGACTTTCCTGGCCTGAAATCCCTTTGGCCTTTTGTCGCACTTACATCAATTTTCATGGAGTGACAAGATAGCACGACAAGATTGAAACTACTATCATATGTAAAGTGACAAAAATGCACGGAGTTTTTTCGGTTTTTGTTGAATATCTCAGGATTGAAATCGAATTTTGGGGATCTGTGAAGGTCAAAAGGTGAGGCATTGTGAGCTGCACAAAATTGCGTTCTTAACTCAATTTGGCCCAAAATGCACGTACGACAAGTTAGCACGATGGCGACGATATCAACTTGTTCAGACAAAAAACTATCATTTCTTAAGAATTCACAAAGATTGTTCTCCCCCTTATAATTGTGTCAAAATTATGTCGTTAAGCACATGCCCTTAAAATACGCAATGCTCAGTCGACAGGTCGTAGACTCGATCTTCGTGACACTAATCGGTATCATGTTCGGGAAGAAGTACACTGAATAGCTCAATAAAGTTGGCCGTAATGTTGCCTAAAATATATAATACCTAATGTCACTTCAAACCTCCAAACTGTGCCTTTTCCGGAAGCTACTTTGAGAGCATCGGGTCCTCATCAGATTCCAGTGAAACCAAATCCCAAACCATGCCATTTCTACATCACTGCGATACTCTTTTGCTCTTGGCGCTTGTTGGTCAGTTGGTCGTATGAATCCAATGGTAACCTGCTGGACACCACACGATGAATATGATATGCGTTATTCTTTCCTTCAGTCCTCGTTGAATGGTTAGCTTTGCGTGCCAGAGTGACTTCGTTGATTTTCCCTGGTTGGTTTCTCCTGGTGCACAGTTAAAAAATATGACCTTTTTTTACATCACGTAAAGTGACACGACAAGAAAAAAAAAGTGCTATTTGATTTTTGTTTTCATAGGTTTATACATTTTTATGTATGATTCAACATATTCCTCAAAAATTGAGATAAAATTACATGAAAAAAAGAAAAAAACTAACACTTTAAAATTTAGCTCATTCAGATTATTTTACAAAGTTCACGATAGAATTATTGTTTTTAACTGTGTGGTCGGGAGAACCAGGTCCTTAAAAATGGCTGCGACTGTCAACATCAGGTTGTGTGTGTGTGGTTTCGTCGGCTAGACACCAGACATTGTGGTGCCGATTTTTTTTAATGTTTGAAAAAAGCTCATTTTTCACTCGTAATTTTTGAAAATTGTTTTTGTTTTTCTTATGACCAATTGATCATTTTTTAAATCAGTTTGTCCTAAAAGCATTAATTTTTTTTTATTAAAATGTTGACTATGAAAATTATATCCGCTCTACTAGGTGGCTTCTAGAGGCAATGTCCTCTAATAAAAAAGCTGAAGGAACCAAGAGAAACCCTTTTACAAAAAGTATAGCGGTTGTTGCCTTTCTCTGCACAACTGTTTTACTCATTTAGTGTAACCTTTAACTGACTTTTTTCGGACTGATCATATTTATAATAAAAAACTTCCAAAATCCATTGACATCATTGTAACATTTGGTCTAAATGATAATTTGAGTGTGAATACAAAGAGACGAGTTGTTCCTTTTAATTCGGCGAAACACTCCCCAATGGTTTGACACTAACTGTTGTTAAACGAACGGGGTCACTTTTTAGTTTGACACCCCTTTTACACGGAGTTCACACACACTACTAAACGCTTGTTTTGATAGTGTGCGTGAGCGCCGTGTAAAAAGTGACAGTTCGTAACTTTTTAATTTGACTTTGGCCAACCAACGGGGTAGGGGAACTATACCGTTTCTCAGCCTATTTCTATTATCGGCCTATCAGCACTTTGATCATGAATGACAGCTTAAATAAAGTGTTTTAAACTGTTTCAAAGTAATAAATAGCTCAAATTAAAGTAAGCAAGCAACTCTTCATTGTTAATACATTTGAAATTGTTGATTTAATAGCGGAAAACGACAAAAGTGATGAGAATTGGGCGAACGGCTTAGTGTGATTAATATTGGTATATTTCCCCTACAAACTAAAAAAGTGTCAAACGAAAAAGTGACCAACCACAGACAAATCTTGATAGATAATTTTGATCACTGAACTTTTTCAATTTTCAGAGTTCTTTTGATCGTGATAGCTATTTGATTTTCTAATCTAATCTAATCTAATCTAACCCTAGCGCAGTCTTTCGAGGACATCCTGGAAAATGCCTCAGGTTGATTAACGCTTCTTGTTATTATTAACAATTGCAATGCCCCATTGCATTAGATTGCATTGGATCATCACAAAAGTTAAAGCGACCAGGCCAACTGCGTAAAGTTAACCGCAAAGATGATTTGCGAACTGGATTGAGTTTGAGCACGAGTGTTCAAACAACAATGCATTTCTGAATCTACAGGGGAGGAAGAAACGTGGGGATCCCCCACTCACGTTCCTGTTAGTTATAGCAATTCTGGAGTTTTTTTTGAAAAGGTCTAATAAACCAAATTTCAGTTGTGTTGGTGTTTTTTAATACCCCTGACTCAAGGCGGTTTGAAAAACACCCAAAAAGCAAAAACTGGAAATTTGGTTTATTGGACCTTTTCACCTTTTCAAAAAAACTCCAGAATTCATCGTTGGGAGCACCATGCTAAGAAGTTTTGGTGCTCCGGGATCCTCTGGGATGGGACATTGTATTTCCACAAATGCCCTGGACACTATTTGCCGTGGTTATAGCGCCACAACTCGCTCGATCGTGATAGCTATTTGATTTTTTGACAAAATGCGTTGAATGTTAAATAAACAATCACTAGAGCCCGATGATTTTATATCCGGAAAGTGAAAAAGCATTTAATGCTTGGTTTATTTAACAAGTTCCAAAAGGATGATTTTTTCAAGTTTTTTTTTTTGCGAAAAACACCCTTTGATAGTTTCTTTTCAGGTTAAAGTTTGTTTCCTTGATTGAATGTTATTCGCTGTCAAGATAAGTGTCAAGCTTCAAAAGAGTATCGAAAATTATTACTTTTCGAAAAAATGTTAAAAAATGTTGACGTACATCGTAGCGGATGTGGTCCTGTGTGTCGGTTGTGAAACTTGTGATCCGGTAAGACTTCGGGAAGACTTTATTAGGTACTCTTTCGAATTTAACAAATGTTTATTCGGTCTACTCAACTTGCCGCTGAGAAGGGGTGACTGTCCCGGTCGACCATCTGGTCAGAATCTGAAGAGTACTTTCAGGATTGGTATTTTTGGTCATGGCAATTAGGCCGTTATGTCAGGACTCGTGGTGTAGGGGTAACCGTGATTGCCTCTCACCCAGTCGGCCTGGGTTCGATCCCAGAAGGTCACGGTGACATTTTTCAAGACGAGATTTGTCTGATCACGCCTTCCGGAGAAGTAAATGTTAGCTAGCCCCGGTCTAACCAAGAGGTTAGGTCGTTAGCTTAGTGCAGGTGTAGGATTCATCTCCCTGGGTCCTGTCCCGGTGGAGTCGCTGGTAGGCAGTTGGACTCACAATCCAAAGGACGTCAATTTTCGAAACCCGGGGTGGATAGAAGCTTAGGTGTTATTTATTGAATGTTTTGATACCACTTGGGCTTTATATTATTTATTATTTTTATTATAAATAATATAAAAAGTAGTCCTAGCTAATCGTTAATGAATAAGTATAATGAAACCAGAACAAAATTGGTCATTCGCAGGTTAATATTTCGTGTCTTCCCCAAAACATACTAACACTTGCATGGAGCCCGACTTGTCATCAGTCGGCACTTTGCTGCAGTAATTTTGCTTTGTTATTTTTTTGTGTCTCATTTTGAGCATTCTTTTTGATTTTTTTTCGCCCATCTCGTTATATTCAGAAGGCAGAGTTGCGTTGGGTGTGTATGTGGGTTCATAAATTTGAACACCAACCCATCACTCAGCAGATCATCATTCCTTTCTGTATACCCGAGAGATTCTCTGGAAGGAGTGGTTTTGTTTACTTTGGTTTGTCTTTGGTGGCGCTATTAGGGGATGATGGGGGTCATTTGATAGAATGCGTTTTATGTTTAAATAAGTGTAAACCAATAGTTTACGAGCCAAATTCTGATATTTCCGGGATCTTCGCTGAAATTATCTGTTTGCCGAATTAACCTGCCTATACCCTATGGAGTTCTGGAAGATCTGTCACGTCGAAGCCTTGGTGGCTCTCTTCCAGACGTTCTCGATACACACTCTCGCGTATGATGGATGAGTAAGATTCAACCTTATGCAGATCTTCTAGTCCTGAAGTTGGTTGATTTGCAATCTTACGAGGAGGGTCGTCCGCAAACTACGACCAGGAGACTTCAAAGTTCTGCACCGATGCCTTCAACATTGAAAAGCGTTCTCGCTCAATTGGCTTTGACGGTCAGAACGTCGAGGAGTTGCGCTGCCCACAGGGGAGACACGACGAAGAACTTGGAGAGCTCCTCGACCGAAGCCTCCGTTGACGACGGTGGAGCCTCCTGTTGGCTGCTGCCGGCGGTTTGTTTAGTTTAATCAGAACCGGCAAGAACGCAGGACACGCTCGGACGTTTCCGTCGATATTCAGTGTGTGAAGGCGCGGCGGGGTGTATATTTTTTCTTCTCTTTTTTTAATGACTCGTACTAACTTCGTATAGCGGCGTACAGAGTTCGTGTCGGGTTGTACTACCGCGCGCTGCGTGTACTCGTGCGGGTTCGTGTGTGAGTGAGTGAGATGTGGGGATTTGGCATTGAAATCGGGGGTCGCTGGCTTTAGTAGAGTCAAAGCGAAACAGAAGATTGATCGCTGTTGGGTGTCTGAGTGGGAAGGAAGAAGTGCTCGTAATGCGTTTGTGAGACGCTTGCCTGCCAGGCAGGACTAGTTATTGAGTAAAGCTTTGGCGGCACGCGATACCGGAACCGAATGCCTCGCTGGCTGACAGGCGGAACAGGAGTCGTGGGAGTTTGGCGGGTGTTTTGGGGGTGACGGCTTGATGACCGTTGCGTTGGTAGGGTAAATGAGAATTACATGAGTGATAAGATCGATTTTTGATAGTTATTGTTATTTTGTTTTGGTACATTCACTGTTGGTTAATTAGCTGTTTGTACGTGAATATTGAGTTGCACGAGACTCATTCTGAATTCTTGGTCTCCTTTTAATACTTGATTCCTTGTCTGTTTTTCGCTCGTCGTTCGTCACATGTAAATTTATTTAATTCAATTTTTTCAAAAAAAAAGGTCATTTACGCACCATAGTTTTGAAATAGAATTCATTGTATTAATATAAAAAATCTTAAATTGAGTTTAAGGGAAATATTTTATGTCTCACAATTTTTTTGAATTAGGTATTTATCAAGTTTTGTTCCAATCTAGTATAGTCCATCTTAGTCTAGTCCAGGCCTGCCCAACGTCCGGCCCGCGGGCCGGATCCGGCCCTTGAAGCCATTTCATCCGGCCCGCGACGGCTTTTCAAAATAATTCTATGACCGGTCCTTAAGGCTGCTCATAAAATATTAAATAAATAAATTGATTGTCTGAATTAAACATATAATCTTAACATCAAATTTTATAATATTGTAACAACATTCTTCATGTTTGAATTTAATTCTTGTAATTTCTACATCGATATTTCCAAACTGAAAAATTTTGCAAGAAAACAAAATGATCCATTTCGTAAAAGTGTGAAATTTATTAAAAAACTTGGATTGTTGTCCAATAATGTACAAAAAGACACTAAATTTAAATTTTTCTCGGTTTTTACTGTGTTTACTTCAAATCGAAGTTTTTTTCTATTTTCTATATTTTTAAATAAATAAGTAAGCAAAAGCTAATGAATTTTTCCAGAACAACTTTTCAGTGATAAAGTTTTTTTTTTTAATGAAGCAAGGCAAATTATTCATACTGAAAATAGATCGCGGCCAATATTTTAAAAATATAAAAGTAATGTCTCAATGGGGCATGAAATAAGAGAGCAAAAATATATTTTTTCATAAACCTTGAATTTAACGAATTAGAAATGATTTAATACATATTTTTTACACTTTTTAAATTTAGTTTGTGTTTAAAATCATTTTAAAATATTTTTTAAAATATTTGAATTAAGGTGCACAAAAACGCAAAAAGTTTGTTTTTTAAAAGGGATATTCGAACCCAAATTTCGTTTGAATAAATTTTATCATGTCTCATTGATTTTTTATATCGTAGTGTTGAGGAAATTAAAATTAAAAAAAATTGCAATTGTTAAAAACAATAACTAAACAATTTTAAACAAACAAAAATTAAAATAACTCAAATAAACTCATTTTTGAATGTTATCCTTGTTTTTCATTCTTAAAATCAAGATTTAGGAAACTTATTTGCAACACTAGTTCTTTTATTTATGTTCTCTAAAAGAACCCAATAATAAAAATTGAACAAAAATGTGTTAACTTCTTCAACTTTTATCAAATATTAGCTCCGGCCCGCCACTGCTTCAGAAACATCAGATCTGGCCCGCAGGACTAAAAGGTTGGGCACCCCTGGTCTAGTCTAATTAAACCCTAGCGCAGCCAATCAAATATTGATTTCAATATAAGATTATTCATACTTACTTTATCAACTTCTTGTTTTTTTAATAGTAAGCATTTTTCAATGAAATATATTACTTCTCGCTTTCTTTTTCAAAAGGTCATATGTACATAGGAAACCCATGGTGGATTGGTGGTTTTGAAAAAGTAATCTAGATTTTTTCTCTTATTATTTTTTGTTTGAATATCTAAGTTATATATACAGTTCAGGCTAGATTACCCGAAGCCTCTATTATCTGATGTTTCGATTATCTGAAGTTTTTTTTTAGCCTTTCTCATCCCAGTACGAGAATTGAACTCACGATCTCTGGATTGGAAATACAGCACGTCGCTTGTCGAATCCCATCCCCTATCGGTCAGTATTCGCAGTGAGCAGATTTATTCTTTTAAGGGATCTGACTTTGCCGAGCCAGACAGAAATCGAACCCATCACCTTCCGCTTACAAGGCGAAAACCGTAACCTCACGGCCACGGTAGCTCGGCTAGAAAGTTCGAATTATCCGATGGTTTGTATGGGACTAATGTTGCTTTCATACTTTTAATACTTTTACATAAAATTAGAGTTCGTAATATAGTTTCATTTTAACGATGTACCGCTCTCTTATTCAAATCTTCTTAGTTAAAGTATTCTTTTATATTTTAATCTATACCTTAAAAAATACCTTGAAATTATTCTTCCTTCTTTCAGTTGGTAAACTAGGGTTAATCATTATTCAAATATATTTTTCCAACTAGGAAACATTTTGTAATTTATTAAAGGAATAAAAAAAATATCAGTTTTTGTTTAAAAGAATTCAACATTTTTCTATTTATAATTATGCTGTTTTGGCAAAATATCAATTTTTTTTTTTGCAATTCCGTTTTGAAAATATTGACACATTTTTAACTTTGATTTTTGCCATTTCTCAATTAGTTTTGTTTAGGATATTTTTAAATGTAAATCTTGTTTTTATCACTACTTAGATAGACTCTCCCGCTATTGTATCACCTCAAAAGGACTCACCATCTCGAGCCCCTCACACGAAAGCTCAACCGAGAGATCGGAAATGAGCCTGCGTTACTTCGTTTATCTCGTTCCCAGCTTTTAACACACACGAACCCCCCTCAATCAATTAATTAGTGCTCGTGTGCGATACTACCGACTTGAGCCGACTCACGCTCATTGTCGGTTTCCCTTTCGATTCTCTCCTCTCTGCTGTTTCACTTCGTCAGTTTGGTTTACTGCTGCTGAGATATCCTTTCGTGTGCGACCGCCATAATCACGTGATAATTGATATTCGTTTGTGTGTGTGTGTGTGTGTGCGTATAGTTGTGCGCGAGCGTTTCACTGAAAATTAATTAAAATAAATTCAACTTAATTGCGGGTGCGGTGGCGGAGCCTCGCGTGTACTTCGGGCACTTCAAGCTTGGGAAAGCTCGTTTATCTCCACGAAGGTGGTGGGCACGGTGCACATCTTTTGATTACTTTTGTTAACTCTTTTTATAGTTTTTACATTTTTATAGTTTATTCGCTTTGATTCGTTTGTTAGTTAAAATTAGTTTTTCTCACTTTATTTTACTTATTATGATTAATTTTATAAGACTATTATTTTTTAAACAAGATCTAAATGTTTGTTGAATTTTGTTTTATATATCAAAAGGTTGTAGTCATCTAAACAAAAACAACTCAATATCAATTTGCCACTTTAAGTTAAGGTTATCCTGCTGAGGGTTATATCCGGACTCAAGTCTAATGAGAAGCTGCGACTGCCCCTGACAAGTTGGGCCCACGACACACGGCAATCAAGTGGGTGGTGTTGTTTCGTGTCTCTCGCGAATTAATTACTGCATCGGAATTTCGTTGGAATTTTTGGCATTGATTGCCAGATGAACAGAATGTCGTACTGGTAAAAATATTTTTGTTATTAATGACTTGTGAAAGGATAATAATCACAAAAATGTGTCTGTTGAATTGCCGATTTGTTCAACTAATTACATTTTTTTGGAAAATAATCAAAATACAATGTAAATTACGAAATCCAACCTTGATTAACAGTAAAGTTTCACTGCAAAACAAACGTCAAGCCACAATCGCAGGTGCGAAATATCGCGCCAGGTATTGAAGAGCGAAAAAGTGGTTCACTAGGTTAAGCTAATCTCTTGAAGTTCGTGCCAAAAGAAAGTGAAACATAGCGAAGCGGGGAGGCAAACCACCTGCTGTTGTTATTATTGCTTGTTTTTTTTTAATGAAAAATGATGATCGAAATCGCTATGCGATTTGGTAGGTGCATAGCCTCTTGTCTTGCCAAGCCAAGGTGAAGTTAAGGTATGATATTAACACACATGTGGAACAATTTGAAGCTCGTTTTCATGGCCAATTGGTGAATCGCATTTCTCGATAAAATGTGCTTTGAAACACAAAGTAAGGGCACATGTTAAGACATATCATTAGATGCAATGGTTTTCTGCACAGGGCATTTGCATTTAATATATTTTTTTTTGTTAATTTGTACTGTTTTATATTTTTATTATTTATTTATTTATTTTTTCTTATTTTACTTTTTTAAAGTTCTCGTTTTTTTGTAGGAAGACAAAAACTAGAAAAATATGCATTGGTTACGCGAAGCCTATTTTTTCTAAATTGAATTTATTGAATTATAACGTTGCATAATGAATGTCATATAAGTAATTTTGTGTATACAGGTTAATAAAAAGTTTATTAATAATTTTATTTAAAAAAAATCTCTGTTAAACCAAAACCAACACATTTTTCCAAATCAAATATTAATAAAAAAAACTAAATAAGACATTTTTAGTCTGGTTGTCCTTTCTTTGAAACAAAAAGTGTCACTTAATGTATTTTAAGTTGTTTCAGTTGTACCACCTTTAAAAATTTACAAAGTGTCAAAGAATTTCTTTTAAAAAATCTTTAGGTCTGTGGTATTTTTCCAATCTTTGATCCCAAAACTCAAAAATAGTAAAAAGTCTTACAATTTAAAAATTAAACGGTAAACAATGTTTTTGAATTGTTTATTATGAAAAGTACACCACATTTCAATAATAATTATTTTGTAGCAATAAATATTTTGTCGTCCCCTGATTTTTGTGGAAGTTGAGATGAGGAGGGTGACACAAATTTGTATTATAACACTTGTAGCCCCAACGGGGTCAAAAAAAGTTGGAAATGCAATTTCAACGGCTCTTTGAACACCTGGAAAAAAAAGTTGGTAATGCCTTTTTCATTGTAACTTAGGGTAGACGCATTTTTGGATCCTTGTTGTTTGTGATTCTTGACATCCTTCCGGATCGAATACAATAAGAATAATCCAAATCGCCGAGATACAAGTTGCATTTCCAACTTTTTTGACCCCCTTGGTGCTTCGCGTAAGTTTTGACCCTGTTTGTATATTAATAATAATTTTGGATTGACCTTAGATGTTTGAAAATTAACGCGAACGCGAACTCGTGGTCAAATCTTAAATTTAAGTATGAGTACAGTATGAAAATTATGGAACATGTTTTCATTTGCGCAACAAACATTGAATAAAAAATAATCAAAAATGGATTGTATCATTACATTGTAGATTACTATATAGATGGTAATGATATAATTTAAAAACGATCAAAACACATTGACTATTTTTGCCTTCCTCACCTTACTGAGGAAAGGCTATAAAATCACTCAAAAAACGAAATTCTTAATTCGACCTCCTAGACCCACCTTCATGTATACATATCGACACAGAATCAAATTTTGAGCAAATGTCTGTGTGTGTGGTGGGATGTTGATCAAAAAAATTTGCACTGAGTTATCTCGGCACTGGCTGACCCGATTTGGACCGTTTTGGTCTCATTTGATCCGTCTTGGGGTCCCATAAGTCGCTATTGAAAATGATAAAGTTTAGTTAAGTACTTCAAATGTTATGCTAAAAAAAACAATTTTACAAAAGTCCGAAAGATTGTAAAAAGGGTGTTTTTTGTAAGAAACCTCGTCATGTTATACATTTTAAGTGTTATTTATGAACTTTTTATAGGCCGGATCTCATATATTTCGATGAAAACGTTGTCCGGATCTATCATGCGACCTGTCGAACAGGTAATCAAAAGACCTTTCCAACGAGTTCAGTAGATTGAAGATCTGACGACCCTATCAAAAGTTATAAGCACTTAAGTGTTATTTATGAACTTTTTAACGGGCCGGATCTCAGATATTTTGACAAAAACGTTGTCCGGATCTATCATGCGACCTGTCGTTGGATAGGTAATCAAAATACCTTTCCAACAAGTTCAGTAGATTGAAGATCTGACAACCCTATCAAAAGTTAGTGGAGGCCGGATCTCAGATCGACGTCGTCGTGCTATCTTGTCGCACCCGCCATTTTGACGTTCCGAGAAAAACGCGTTTTAATGTTTGACCTTGAATATTCAAAAACGAGAGCACGCATTGTAAACAATAACAAACACGTTTTGTTTGGCTGACCATTCTGTGCATTGTCCCAAAGTTTGGTTGAAGTTGGTTGCTGGAGTCCCGAGTTATAATTACAAATGTTTACGGTAGTCTAGCTTGTACGTGCGACAAACGCATCCTGACTTTCCTGGCCTGAAATCCCTTTGGCCTTTTGTCGCACTTACATCAATTTTCATGGAGTGACAAGATAGCACGACAAGATTGAAACTACTTTCATATATAAAGTGACAAAAATGCACGGAGTTTTTTCGGTTTTTGTTGAATATCTCAGGATTGAAATCGAATTTTGGGGATCTGTGAAGGTCAAAAGGTGAGGCATTGTGAGCTGCACAAAATGGCGTTCTTAACTCAATTTGGCCCAAAATGCACGTACGACAAGTTAGCACGATGGCGACGAGATATTACCTAGCATTACACTCAAAATGTGAGGAAGGCCCCAACCATCTAATGGTGGTTTAAGTAACGTTTTTTAAGTTACATTACTTTACATTACACTGTAATTGAAAACTTATAAGTTCCATTGTTATGCCTCTTTTCTGTTATTGTTAGATCAGGCTTTAAACATTCAAATTGTAAAAATATATGTAGAGCAATGAATCAAACAATAACGCACTTAATCTGATCTGTCTGAAAAAAATAAAAATAAACTATATTGAAATAATCAAACTATGACTAACTGGGACTAGGGTCATTCAAAACTGATGAGTAGCTATTTCTACGTGTAATACACAGCGTTCTCAACCAGGCCTTATACACGAAATGGGATTATTACTTTTTTTTCTGTGTAGCATTTTATTAACTTTTATAGAAATTAATGTGTCTATAGAGCTATCCAGATCAAAAGTGACCGGGCGCAAATTTTGCGTGGGAATTACTTTGCCAAAATAATTAGGCCCGTAATTTTTGGTTTGGTGATAATTTTGGTCCTAGCCGAAACAGGGCGGTCCAAAAAAAATTTGGCGATTTTTGGCTATTTTCGCAGAAACCACATGAGCAGTTCTCTAGGATTTCGGTCATTCGATTTTTTTTGTATTTTTTAATCCGACTGAAACTTTTTTGGTGCCTTCGGTATGCCCAAAGAAGCCATTTTGCATCATTAGTTTGTCCATATAATTTTCCATACAAATTCGGCAGCTGTCCATACAAAAATGATGTATGAAAATTCAAAAATCTGTATCTTTTGAAGGAATTTTTTGATCGATTTGGTGTCTTCGGCAAAGTTGTAGGTATGGATACGGACTACACTGGAAAAAAATAATACACGGTAAAAAAAATTTGGTGATTTTTTTATTTAACTTTTTATCACTAAAACTTGATTTACAAAAAAACACTATTTTTAATTTTTTTTATTTTTTGATATGTTTTAGAAGGCATAAAATGCCAACTTTTCAGAAATTTCCAGGTTGTGCAAAAAATCACTGACCGAGTTATGAATTTTTTAATCAATACTGATTTTTTCAAAAAATCGAAATTTTGGTCGTAAAAATTTTTCAACTTCATTTTTCGATGTAAAATCAAATTTGCAATCAAAAAGTACTTTACTGAAATTTTGATAAAGTGCACCGTTTTCAAGTTATAGCCATATTTAAGTGACTTTTTTGAAAATAGTCGCAGTTTTTCATTTTTTTAAATTAGTGCACATGTTTGCCCAGTTTTGAAAAAAATATTTTTGAAAAGCTGAGAAAATTCTCTATATTTTGCTTATTTGGACTTTGTTGATACGACCTTTAGTTGCTGAGATATTGCAATGCAAAGGTTTAAAAACAGGAAAATTGATGTTTTCTAAGTTTCACCCAAACAACCCACCATTTTCTATCGTCAATATCTCAGCAACTAATGGTCCGATTTTCAATGTTAATATATGAAACATTTGTGAAATTTTCCGATCTCTTCGAAAAAAATATTTTTGGAATTTTCAAATCAAGACTAACATTTCACAAAGGCCAAACATTCAATATTACGCCCTTTTAATATCAAAAATCAAATTTAATATCAAAAAAAAAAAAATAAAAATAGTGTTTTTTTGTAAATCAAGTTTTAGTGATAAAAAGTTAAATAAAAAAATCACCAAATTTTTTTTTACCGTGTATTATTTTTTCCAGTGTAGTCCGTATCCATACCTACAACTTTGCCGAAGACACCAAATCGATCAAAAAATTCCTTCAAAAGATACAGATTTTTGAATTTTCATACATCATTTTTGTATAGACAGCTGCCGAATTTGTATGGAAAATTATATGGACAAACTAATGATGCAAAATGGCTTCTTTGGGCATACCGAAGGCACCAAAAAAGTTTCAGCCGGATTAAAAAATACAAAAATTAAAATTGAAGAAAAAAGACCGATTTCGTAGAGAATTGCTCACATATAAAAAACATATCTCAACAACAGCTGAACCTTTTTTAGCTCACCGCGTTGCAAAAGTAATGTGATTAGTTGGGCTTTTATCAAAAGACACAAAGAAATAAAAAAAAACATAGAATAATACACTTAAAGATAAAATGAAAATGACAACTTTGTTTGCTGATTTGAAGGTTTCGGGACCAAAGTGATCTCAGCTGAACATATTTTTCTATGATTTTTCAGTGTTTCAGAATAAATATCGGAATTCGATGCATTAATTGAACATAAAGCACCATGCGTTTCCAGCAAAATGTACTGGGAACTCATTTCGCTGGAGTTTGATTGATGTACCGAAATCCATATCTCAGAATCCTTTTAATGAATATTCACCATTTTTGAATATGTCACGTAAAACATCTTGAAAAATCATAGAAATTTATTTTTAGCTGTCCCAGTTTTCGTTTGATATGCAGGTTTATTCAGCTATGGTTTTACGTATTAGTATTTTCACTAAAAGTCCATCAAAAATTGTGATTTTTGCGAAACAGGCTAGGACCACCCTGTCCTAGATGAAGGACCCCTCTAATTGCCAAAAAAAAAAAAAAAATACGGGTTTAACTATTTTGGCCAAGGAAATCCCATGCCAAATTTGAGCCAAATCGGAGCACTTTTGATCTGGATCCTGCTGGTTTGACGTGAAATATGTAAATTATTATACGGCAAGAAAATATAGTATAAATAAATAAATTGCAAAATTGAATGAATTGAAATCCCTTTTTTTCCGCAACTCACGCTGAGATTGACCAAAAATCCACTTCCATCCTTATTATTCTACCTTGAGAATCCCGCAGGTCTCTCAAATACCGTAAAACGGGGTGACTTTGATAGCCGGGGTGACTTTGATAGGTTTGCGATTTTTCCGCAAAATTAAGAGTACAATTAAAATACGTAAGGAATGGTTTAGAAACATACTGACCGTGGTAGAGAAGTGTTCAAAGTACCTCAAGAAGAACTTTTCATAAAATTTTGACAAGCTTGAAAAGTTAGTTAACTATAGTTAAGAAAATGTTGATGAAAGTCATTATTTTAAACTTCTCAAAGTGTCATGATTTTCTCAATGAACATATTTTTTAATCGGAAAACAGAATGCATTTTCGGATTCTTTGGACAATTTTCCACTAGGAGAAGGTTAAAAAAGTTTGTAAATAATAAATAATATGTGTTTTTGAAACACAATTAAAAAAAATCTCCAAATTTATAGGCAATTTTAGTTGAACAAATTTCATGTTAAAATGTGAAAACTTGTGATTCGTGCTTTGAATTCAGTATAAAATGCAATATAAATCAATAATTTTATAAACAAAACTAGTTTTAACAAATTTTAGGCAAAATTCCGACTTTTTAACAATTTTACCTAAAATTTATATGTATTTTGCTAAAAAGCATATACATTTAGTTAACTAAATATAAACATTGATTTTTTTTCTTAAAAACTATATCAGCTACTTTAGTGATGGTACAATTAGCGTACAAATAAAGTTTGTACATCTTAAATATGATTTTAACATTAAAAACTATGACTATCAAAGTCACCCCGGAATTAGAACTAAGAATTTTGAACGTAACTATTTTTCTAAACATTATTGAAAAAACTTTTTTTCCGAAATAGTGCATGGACTTTGTGTAGTCTACCCCAGTACATGTTTTAAAAATAATAATCTTGAGAAAAACCTCAGCTGTTGGAAAACATTCTAAAAACAAATTGAAATCCTATCAAAGTCACCCCGGTTTACGGTACTAGAACTCTCGCCTCTCCAAATCGCGCGCAGCGCCTCCCAGCGTTGACTAGTCGCAATCCGCGAAGGAGGGCCGCTATTCGCGATCGTTCAATAAATCATCCACGGCTGTAGTAATCCACGCGACGCACGTTCAGCAATTGGTAGTCCGCTCAGGTGCGCTGCGGACGCGTTGATGACGTCGTGTCTCGATGCTCAGAACTTCGGCGGTTCTCCTGCTCTGCTCTCCCTCGGTACTAGCTATCGAGTAGCGTGACTACTAAGCGATTACAGGTGGAGAGGCTGGTGGGCGAGAGCCGGGACAGTTCGTGCGATATGAAAACGTGTATTTATCATTAGGCTGAGCTATTGTTTATTTATTTATTACTGATGATGGCTTCTCTCTCTCGCGAGCACCTGTACCGATGGACTATCTCCTTCACTCCAGCAGGTACCACCTGCTGTTGATTTCGGACGCTGAGTTTGTATTATTCACATCTCGCTCTCACTCGCAGGTCGGCACTTCTGGTGATTGCGGGTGGCGGCGCACTGCTGCCTGTTGTTCCTCAGTTTGTCTGTCCGTTCGTTACGTCCGTATGTCCGTCCATCACCTGTGTAGTCTGGTCTGGTCTGGTAGCGTTCTCGGCGTTGCTGTTGTTGTTGTTTTTGTAGCCGTTGCCGTTGTCGTCGTTCAAGTGCTTAGTACAACAGGAGGCTTTTATCTAATCGCGTTCGCAGTCGCGTTCTTCATCCTCGCTCGATCGCGCACAATTTCAATCGTACGCTCCTCCGACGTTTCCTCGATTTTTTTTTATTGACCTGCGTAATTCTAAACAGGATTCTCGTGCGTCTACTACCGGTTAGTGTCCTGTTGTTTGCTGTTCAAGTTGTGAAATTTCTCCTAGGGAATTTGAATTCTGGTTTGCCAAAAATTGTGCAAATATCCAGTGCGGCTCATTTACACCTAGGAAGCTTTGGGGAGGAATATTTCAACTGGCATTACTGAAAACAAAAAAAAAAAACAAGCAAAAAAATACTAAGTGCTAAGTGGTGAAAAACAAATGGTTGGAATATTCCCAGTGCAAACAAGGGTGAAGAAGACGAGTACCCGGCTAATGGACTGTGTGTACAAGACTGGCTTGTTGGTTTGCGCATTAGGGATGAGCTGGATTGAGGCAGCACTGCTGACGAAGGGGACATGCGATGGATCCACTGTTTTTATCTGATTTGTGTTTGAGTTTACTACCCAATTAGAGTAAGGTACACGTTGAAGATCAGTGTCTTGCGAACCTTCGTGGTGAACGGACACTAGAGCTGCGGTATTTTTTACTACCTAAGCTCAGAGTTATTTCAAAACAAAATTCACAGTCTTTTTAAAGACTACCTGAGTTATTTTCCAAAATTCTAAACAGTCTTTTCAAGACTAACCCCACCTGAAATTTTGTTGTATTTTACAAACGAAGCCATCTTTTTAAGAGAACTTTGCTTGCAAAATGCGTCAAAACAAAGGTAAACGCAAATCTTCTGAAGATTTGGTCGTTACGTCGGTGAAGCGTTTGAACGCTAAACCGGCTAACGGAAACAGAAAAAGAAAACAGCCTCTTCTGAGGTCTGATTCTGATTCTGAATGTGAGGTCAATCCTCCAATTCCATTGACAAACAGTTTCGGTGTTTTATCCGAAACTGATGACAAGGAACCTTCTTCTCGTACTGAGCCTTCTGCCGTCGAGAAACGAGTAAAGGCTCCGCCAATTGTAGTGACTTCCGTCTCCGATTTGGCCAGCTTTCGAACGCAACTGAAGAATTGCAAGGAAACTTGCAATTTGAAAGTTTCGTTCCAGCTTGGTCGAAGAGGAGAATGTCGCTTGTTGACGGAATCTTTACAAGATCACCAAACTTTTGTTGGTTATTTGAAAAACCACAAACACAATTTCTACACGTATGAGACCAAGAATGCTCGGCCATTCAAGGCGGTCTTGAAAGGTCTCTCCAACGACTTGTCGGTGGATGAGATCAAAAACGAACTTAAGGTGTTGCTTGGCTTTGCCCCATCCCAAGTAATACCGATGAAGAAAAAATCAAACGGGAATATTTCTCGCTTTGGTTTGACTTCACAATTTTATCTGATTCATTTCAACAGAAATGAAATCAATAATTTGAAACTTTTGGACAAAGTTCAGTTTTTGTTCCATGTACGGGTAAAGTGGGAGCATTTTAAGAAACATGGCGGTAATGGCCAGAATCTGACCCAGTGCCGGCGTTGCCAGGCATTCGGTCACGGTACTGATCATTGCGCCATGGTTCCAAAATGCATGGTTTGCGGGGATTCTTCTCACGACAAGGACAATTGTCCCGTGAAAGAAGTCACCCAATTTAAATGTGCAAATTGTGGTGGAAATCACAAATCAAATTTTTGGGATTGCCCCATCAGAAAAAAGGTTTTGGATTCTCGTGCTAAGCATCAGCCGAAATCCAAACCGAAATTTTCTCAAAGTCAGGTTGTACCTGCATCTTTAAATCAAACGTTCGTGCTGTCTCACTCGAACAATGCTAGAAATACCCCTACCGTGGAAAAGTTAGGTAACAACAATGGCATTTCTTATGCTAACGTCGTTTCGGGTTCATCCACGAATTTTAAATCCTCTACCAATCTTTCTGAAATTGGGCAGGTACCTCAAATCTCATTTGAAAATTTTTCTGCTGGCAACGCTTTGGGATCTTCTGATCTCGGCGATGTTACGTTTGAAAAAATGACTTTTTTGCAAAACTCACTGTTTGGTTTGATTCAAACAATGAGTAATGCTACATCCATGATGGAAGCAATCCAGATTGGATTAAAATTTGCGAATGATGTTGTTCTTACCCTGAAGTTTAATCATGGATCTAAGTAATTCCATCAATATTATGAATTTTAATGCTCGCTCTTTAAAAGCGAAAGAAAATGAATTTTTCAACTTTTTACGAGTTCATAACGTGCATGTTGCTGTTATAACCGAAACATTTTTAAAAACTGGCACTTATTTGAAAAGTGATCCAGATTATAAAGTTATAACTAATAACCGAATGAATCGAAATGGCGGTGGAGTTGCAATAGTTATCCACCGTAGTATGACTTATAGCACTTTACGTGACTTTAAGTTAAAAGTTATTGAAAGTTTGGGCATTGAACTTGAAACTTCTTTTGGGAAAATTATGATTGCAGCTGCATATTTGCCTTTCCAGTGCACTGGGGAAAATAAAAATTATTTCAAAGGGGATTTGAATAAACTTACTCGGCATAGATCTCGATTTTTGATCATCGGTGATTTTAATGCCAAACACCAATCTTGGAATAATTCTAAAGTAAATTCCAATGGTAAAATTCTATTCAGAGATTGCACTTCTGGTCTTTATTCGGTTTTATACCCGAATGGGCCAACTTGCTTTTCTTCTGTTAGAAATCCATCTACTATTGATTTGGTGTTGACAAATCAAAGTCAGTATTGTGGTCCTTTAGTGACTCATGCTGATTTAGATTCTGATCATCTTCCAGTAACTTTTTCACTTTCTCATGAAGCAGTTACCAGACCCAATAGTTCTGTGTTTAATTACCACAAAGCTAATTGGGACAGGTATCAGCATCATATTGAGAATAATTTAAATCATGATTTTGTTTTAGAAACCAAAGCTGATATTGATTCAGCCTTGGAATCTTTAACTAATGCAATTTTGGATGCTAGGAATATTGCTATTCCTAAAGTCCAAGTCAAATTTGATTTTCCCATTATTGATGACGATCTTCAGCTTCTGATTCGTCTGAAAAATGTTCGCCGAAGACAGTATCAACGTTCTCGTGATCCTGCACTGAAGCGAATTCAAAAAGATTTGCAAAAGGTTATTGACCACAGATTCACTCTCCTGCGAAATGAAAAGTTCGCAAGAGATGTCGAACAAATTAAACCTTATTCCAAACCTTTTTGGAAACTTTCAAAGGTTCTTAAGAAACCTCAAAAACCCATCCCTTCTTTAAAAGATGGTGATAATATTCTATTAACTAATGGGGAAAAAGCTCAAAAACTTGCTCAGCAGTTTGAGAGTGCTCATAATTTCAACTTGAATGTTTTGAGTCCTATTGAAAATCAAATTTCAATAGAATTTCAGAATATTGTTGAACAAGAATTTTCATCAGATGAAGTTTTTAATACGGATCTGAATGAAATAAAATCTATTATCAAAAAATTTAAAAATATGAAAGCCCCTGGTGAGGATGGCATTTTTTACATTTTAATTAAAAAATTACCAGAAGCAACTTTAAGTAGCTTGGTCAAAATTTTCAACAAATGTTTTGATTTGGCATATTTTCCCAGTAGTTGGAAAAATGCCAAAGTAATTCCGATTTTGAAACCGGATAAAAATCCTGCTGAAGCCTCAAGCTATCGGCCCATTAGTTTGCTTTCATCTATTAGTAAATTATTCGAAAGAATAATTCTTAATAGAATGATGACGCACATTAATGAAAATTCAATTTTCGCTGATGAGCAGTTTGGATTTCGCCTTGGGCATTCAACTACTCATCAGTTGTTGAGAGTTTCAAATTTAATTCGAAGCAACAAATCTGAGGGCTATTCTACTGGCGCTGCTCTTCTAGACATAGAAAAGGCATTTGACAGTGTTTGGCATAAAGGTTTGATTGCGAAATTAAAAAGGTTTAATTTTCCGATTTATATCGTGAAAATTATTCAAAATTATTTGACGGATCGTACTCTGCAGGTATGTTATCAGAATAGCAAATCTGATCAACTACCTGTACGTGCTGGCGTCCCTCAAGGAAGCATTTTGGGTCCAATTTTATACAATATTTTTACTTCTGACTTGCCTGATTTGCCCCCAGGATGTCAGAAATCACTTTTTGCTGATGACACAAGCATCTCCGCCAAAGGCAGAAGCCTTCGTGTCATCACAAGAAGATTACAAAAAAGCTTGGATATTTTCAATTCTTATTTGAAAGAATGGAAAATTACTCCAAATGCTGCAAAAACTCAACTTATTATTTTCCCTCACAAACCAAGGGCTGATTTTCTTAAACCAAAAAGTCATCACATTATAAAGATGAATGAGGTAAATTTAAAGTGGGAGGATCAAGTGAAATATCTTGGACTTGCTTTTGACAAAAACCTTACTTACAAGGATCACATTGAAAGTATCCAGGTTAAATGTAACAAATATATTAAATGTTTGTATCCACTTATAAACAGGAATTCTAGACTTTGTCTCAAGAATAAACTGTTAATTTATAAACAAATTTTCAGACCTGCCATGCTTTATGCTGTGCCGATCTGGACAAGCTGTTGCTTAACCAGGAAGAAAAAACTTCAGAGGATTCAGAACAAAATTCTGAAAATGATTCTGAAACTTCCTCCCTGGTTCAGCACCAGTGAACTTCATCAATTAGCCGAAGTTGACACTTTGGATGTTATGTCCAATAAGATAATTGATGCATTTCGACAAAAATCATTGCAGTCTTCAGCTGCATTGATCCGCTCTTTATATAGTTTATAAGTTAGTTTTAAGGTATCCCTTTTCCCTTTTGTACATGTAGGACCTCCTACATTTGAAATCACTGAATAGCGGAAGCTAAAATATTTCATGAATGAATGAAAGTTGCTAGCATTTAAAATTGAGGTGAAAAGTCATCGTTTGTGATTGGACACTCAATAATATTTTAACTGAATGAATGTACATGGAAAAGAAATTTGAATAAATATAAATTATAAAAAAAAATACACGTTGAAGATGAGAAATAATGTTCTAGTCAGATGCCTTTTGAAAACTTTCTCTAACTTTTCACTAACAATATTTTGAAGAGATATTTCAGAAAATATATTGTTTTGTTTCTTGGGCGTTTGTTCCATTTTTTTTTATTTTGCAAATGTTTTGATTTTTTGCCGGCTTAAATTTTATGCAACTTTCATTAATCGATTTTAACTAATTAAAAAAAAACTTGTGATAAACTACATTTTAATGCAAAATATGGAAGAATCAGAAGAAATAAGACAACAATAGACCAAAATGTAAGTCAAGCGTGAAGTCAAGTCAAAGTAATGATTTCCTTATTTTTTAGGAATTCAAGAGGAATTCAAAACTTATTTAAATTTAAACGGTGTTTTTTCACAAATTTTGAATGAAAAATGATTTATGGTTTTGCATTATTTTGGATATTTTTAATTTTATTGCGAATTTTAAATGGAATCGTTAAACATATTTTTAAATATTTTCAAATACAAAAAAATAATGTCAAGCCTCCATGTATTAAGTCAAATCAAAGTGATATTGAAAATAATTACTTTTCAATATAAGTGCTGGAAAGCTCAACCTCATTGTACACTTTTGAATGCTGAAATGTAGAACTTTTCAGCTCTTGTATCGAAAAGTATTCAATTCCGTTGTTGTTAGTGAATAAAAGTAGGCGGTTTTGGCTTTCGAGAATGACAGGGAAAGTACTAATTTTCAAAATGGTGTTGCCAAAATTATATATTTTACTTTGCACGTACGTTTCCTATGCCTTACGAATTCAGATTCATTAATTCATAATGAGGTTCAACTGTGCAGATATATTTTAAAACACAATGTTTTAAACTAACTTTTCACAATAAAAATATAAAAACAAACCAGACTTTTGGAGAACTTTTATTATATATTTTAGGAGACACTTTTTAGGAGAAATTATTTCAAAGTTTTCCTTTTCCAAAAATTAAGGTAATATTCTGTTTGCTTATCATCAAATGATTTTTTTTATCCAAGAGTTTTGGCATCATTCTGTATTTACTTCAAAATCAGATTTTTTTTCAATGTTGTTTTGCTGACATAGCAAAAAAAATTGTTGGCATCAGCATAATGACAAACACAAAACGGAAATATTTTTTTTCTTATATAAAAGAATTTTTCGAAATGAACAAATAAGGTGTTCGATGCATTCGTTGATAAGTGAATCACAAAGAAATAATAAAAATTAAATAATATAAATATGTTATTGTTTAAACAACCTATTAAAAATTAAATGAATTGAAAAATATCGAAGGCTATTTTTGCATTTTTTTTTCTTTCTCTGTTCAATTCGTTCTCCTTAGTACCAGTTAACTCTCTCTTCATTTCGAACAAATCAGCTGTTGAAAAGTAATCTATATCTCAGCTCATGTTAACAACTGCACCAATTTAATTGTTAAAACGATCTAATAAAAATGAATTGAAATGAAATAATAAAACAAATACTCTAAACAATATCAATCACATAAAAAATGATTATTGAAGTTGATAGTTTTAGAACAAAAATTACTTCAGTTGGAAAAAACCAAAAAAAGAATGTTAAGGCATGAGGGTCGCAATTCCATTCAGATCCAGCAGTGCCATCCAGTCCAATATACTAGCTTCAAATTTATTAGAGCAACAACAACTTTAATTCGCAAATTGTCAAACCCTCGCGTAAACGTTACTGTCCGCGTGACTGTCCCAACTCCACGTTTTGACCAAAGTGCGGCGCAGTGAATATCAATCATTCGGCGGAATCGCCATCAAGATCGAGTGTTTATGGCGGGGTTTGCTTCACTTGCAGGATGGGCACGTGTTTTCACTAGCTGATTACTTTTGACAGCCATCGTAGCCAGTTTAATTTGTGGTTTGTTGTTAATGCTGCCGAGAATGACGTCAAAAGTGTAAGATCTTAAAGTGCTTTAGTGCGTCGCAAAAGAAGTCTGGGTAATTGTGCTTGAATGTTTGTGGAAGAGCGGCAAGAGTTCATATTTCCTGGAATTTGTGCTGTTGGCATTTAATCAGTGAAACTCTCGGCAAGGTGTGAAATGTAAACGTCTGAAGAGTTTGTACCAACAATCGTTCAATAGGTTGTAGCTGTCGACGAGTTCAACAAGTCAAAGTGTCTTTTAGTCGTGAGTGAGTGGAGTGGAGATCGGAGCCCAAAAGGGTCTCAGAAAGTAAAGTTAAAAGTTCAACGAAAACCGACCATTGATCGACAACGACGAAACATCAACGAAGCAGCAGCTCGTGCTGAGCAGAAGGGTGGCCCCACCATTGCGGCCCTGTTTTGGCGCACCTCCTCGTCCTGGCCAGCCCGAAGCTGGAGTTTTTCGGCCACGATGCGGTCAACAACCTGTCCACGACGAGCCACAGACCGGCGGCATCGACGGAAGGTATGAGTTCAAGACTTTACTCAATGTTAAAATTAAACAGAGTTCGTTTTTCTAGGGTGCGTCCAGATATGAGGCTGCTCGTTTTTTAGTAGGTTCTCGGTTTACTTGGGAATACAAACGGGTTATAAATCATTTCCTCTTTCCATAGGAGCAACTCTCTACGAAATCGGCCGATTTCGACCATTTTTATTTTTTGTATTTTTTTATTTGACTCAAACTTTGTGGGGGCCTTTTCTATGACCAAAGAAGCTATTTTGTGTCATTGGTTCACTCATACAATTCTCCATACAATTTTGGCAGCTGTCCAAACAAAAATGGTATGGTACCATTCGAATATCTGTAACTTTTGAATGAATTTTCTAATCAATATGGTGTCTTCGGCAAAATTGTAGGTATTGTTTAGGACTATTGAGAAAAAAAAGGCACACGAAAAAAATTTGCCGAGTTTTTAATTAACATTTTTTTTACAAAAACTCAATTTCCCAAAATACATATTTTTTGATTTTTGAGATTTTTTGATATATTTTAGGGGACAAAAATCCGCAACTTTTGAGCCATAGAGAAACATGGTCAAAAAATCTGCCGAGTTATGAATTTTTGAAAAAATTGTAATTTTTAGAAAAAAAGCGAAGTTTCATGCAAAAACAATTTTTACATTATTTTTTAATGCAAAATTTAATTTGCAATCGAAAAGTACTTTACAGATTTTTTGGCTCTGTTTTCAAGATATAGCCACCGAAAGTTTGATTTTAGCGAAATGTTTGCAGTTTTTTGACTTTTAAAAATAGTGACCATGAGTGACCATTTCTAAAACAATGATTTTTGAAAAGTTCAGAAAATTTGCTATAAAATTGTCTAAGAGACATTGATGATTGAACCTCTGGTTGCTGAGATACAGCGGCTTAAACAAAAATAAACACGAAAATTGAAGTTTTCTAAGTCTCACCCAAACAGCCCACCATTTGCTAATGTCGATATCTCAGCAACTAATGGTAGGATTTTCAAAGTTAAAACATGAAACATTCGTGAAATTTTCCGATCTTTTCTAAAAAAATGTTAAAAAAAAATTAAATCAAGACTATCATTTTAAATGGGCGTAATATTCAATGTTTGGCCCTTTTAAAATGTTAGTAATGATTTTAAAAATTTCAAAATACTTTTTTCGAAAAGATCGAAAAATTTCACGAATGTTTCATGCTTCAAAATTCAAAATCGGTTGAAAACTAAAAAAAAAAAAAACAAAACTAATCAAATGTTGTTCTTTGTACATTATTTTAAGAATGTAATCTATAAAGCGACAAAACATTCAACTTCAAGTTGATATTAGTAAACGCTTCAGAAATGAAATTATTCTACTCCCTGAACACACTCTAACCGATAGAATCGATTTAAGTGAATGGTATGGAATCATCTTAAGCAACCATGCGCTCCTCCTTATTTTGCTACATGCAAAGATTTAAACACAGGAAAATTTATGTTTTCTAAGTCTTGCCCAAACAACCCACCATTTTCTAATGACGATATCTCAGCATCGAATGGTCCGATTTTCAATGTTAAAATATGTAACATTCGGTAACTTTTCTGATCTTTTCGAAAAAAAAAACTTTCAAATTTACCATATCAAAAGGACGTAATATTGAATGGTTGGCCATTTTGAAATGTTAGTCGTGATTTATAATTTTTGAAAATTTTGTTTTAGAAAAGATTGGAAAATTTCACGATTGTTTCATATTTTAACATTGAAATTCGGACCATTAGTTGCTGAGATATCAACATAAGAAAATGGTGGGTGTTTTGGGCGAGACTTAGAAAACATCAATTTTCATTTTTTTAATCCTTTGCATAGCAATATCTCAGCAACTAAACATGGGCACTAGTTTTAAAAAATGAATAACTGAATGGATATAACTTCAAAAAGGGGCACTTAATTAAAATTTCACCAAAGTACTTTTTGATTGCAAATTCGATTTTACATCGAAAAATGAAGTTGAAATTTTTTTACGATTTTTTGAAAAAATCAGTATGCATAAAAAATCATAACTCGGTCAATGTTTTTTTGCCCGTTCTGAAAATTTCTGAAAAGTTGGCATTTGATGTACCATAAAACATATAAAAAAAATAAAAAAAATAGTGTTTCTTAGCAAATCATGTTTTAGTGACAAAAAGTGAAATAAAAAATCACCAAAAAAATTTACCGTCTATATTTTTTTTTTCAGTGTACACAGTAAAAAAAAAACATGGCAATATTACATCTGGGAAGGGTACATCTTTTATGTCAGAAAAAATGTGTAATGTTACCTCTGAAAATGTGTAATTTTACCTCTTGTAAATGTGTAATTTTACCTCTGAAAATGTGTAATTTTACCACTTTTCTGTTGTAACGTCACTTTTTCAATCTAAATTGAGGTAAAATTACATCATAAAAGAGGTTATATTCAACCTTCCAAAATTACACCTTCAGAATTTAAAGGTGTAAAGGCACCAAAAAAGTTTCAGTCGGATTAAAATAACACAAAAATTAAAATTAGTAAAAAAAAAACCGATTTCGTAGAGAACTGCTCATAAAGCTTGATTTTTTGAGCGATAAGATTTGGCAAAAAATGTACCTCAAATTTAGACAGCTACCAAAATATCGGGAGTTTTTTCAGCACATGTTTCTTTAGATTCTTTAAATACATTATAACCCTTTTAACAGAATTAAGTTCTATTGAAAAGAGCCTCCGTAAAATTTCTTTTGACCTAATTTCCTTCCCAAACCCAATTTCATCCTCACTGACGGTATGCAGCATACACGGATAGAAATCCTGTAAGCTAACTAACGGTAGCATTGTTGTTCAAAATCGGAAAAAAATGATGACGGTTTAGTAAACATTTTAGTGTTTTCAAATTCAAAAACAGTAAGCTACTGGATTGGCAGTGCGTGGCCGAATGGTTACGCAGTCCGCTTTGTAAGCGGATGATTCTGGGTTCGATTCCCATCTGCTGCAACCTTCCATCGGATGAGGAAGTAAAATGTCGGTCCCGGCCTTGGTTGTTAGGCCGTTAAGTCATTCCAGGTGTAGGAGTTGTCTCCATGCCATAAGTACAAACAACACACCAAACCAAGCCTACTCCGGTGGAATCGCTGGCGGCGGTTGGACTCGCAATCCAAAGGTCGGCAGTTCAAACACTGGGGTGGAAGGTTCCTTGGAGTAAAAAGAGGTTTGGGTGCTCTCTCCATTCAAGCCTTCGGACTCCTAGGTTCGAGCAGAAACTTGCAATAGAGACCACAAAAGACCCGGGGGTCGTTAATGTGCATGGTTTGATTTTTGATTTTTTTGAACTACTGGATTAGCTTCCAGGACTTCTATCCGTGTAAACAGAAAAAAAATCATGGTAATATTACATCTGGGAAGGGGTACATCTTTTATGTCAGAAAAAAGGTGTAATTTTACCTCTGGAAATGTGTAATTTTACAACTTTTCTGGTGTAATGTCACTTTTTCAGTCTAAATTGAGGTAAAATTACATCATAAAAGAGGTAATATTCAACCTTCCAAAATTACAGCTTCCAAATTTACATCATTTTTTTTGTGTAGGTAAATGTGTATTGATGAGGACTTAAGATTGTTATCGAGTTTACTAATGGAAAGAAAATGATGTGCGTGCATTCTGCATATTTTGAAAGAACAGCTATCATTTTATTTAGTAAAACCAAAAGAGCATTTTTTGCAGCATTCATTTCCTGTGGGTGTAAAACAAATGTAGTTAAAATGACGTACTAATCACGAGCAAAAACATCTTTTAAAATACACTACTATTTCAATTTAGTGCCTATTTATTCTAAATTATTTTTTTTGTTGCTTTGCTTCGCTTAACCTCTTTAAGTGATTTTTAATTAAAATGTCTCATTAGCATATGAAGTCTGCGCTGCACCATACCTTTCATCTTATGGGATACTTTAGTTCAGTATGCCAACAAACAAAACTGCCCAATCCATTAATCATGCGCGCTCCCTTAAGCGCTTAGCCGGGTGTCAAATCCGATCAAGAGCTAGCATATTTTTTAATGGTCTCGTTTGATCGTTCTACCGCTAATCCACCTTTTTTTCAAGCCTTCATACGCTTTAGTTATCCCCCCACACGAGAGCCTCTCAGCTGGGTTGTGTTTGTAGTGGTCGCACGCGTCGCCGTCGCACTTGTGTTTGTTCAAAGAAAGGTGAAGGACACGGCGGTATTGAAAATAAACAGTCTGTCTGATCTGAACACGCGTGACGATCCTCCAAGCGGCGGCGCAGCGTTACAATGTGTGAACGCTTTACATTTAATAATTCAACGTGATCTTGTGCTATCTTGTTGCATTTCGATTTTTGGGCCAAATTTAGTTAAGAACGTCATTTTGGGCAGCTTTCAAAGTCTCACCTTTTAACCTTCACAGATCTCTTGATCGTGCTATCTTGTCAGTGCGACAATTGGCTAAAAGGAATTAAGTCAGAGGACGTTTTGTCACATGAAAATGCCCGACGACTGTATACATATTGATTGTAACTTGGGAATCCGGCAGCCAACTTCAACCAAATTTTAGGACAATGCACACGATGGTCAGCCAAACAAAACGAGTATGTTATTGTTTACTTTTCGCGATCTTCTTTTTTTTTATTCAAGGTCAAACATTAAAACACATTTTTCTCGGAATTAAAAAGCAATGTGCGACAAGATAGTACGTCCACGACGACCTGTATACTGCGTTAGCGTTGTCGCTCTTGTCTGCTCAATGAAGTGATCGTGAAGTCATTTCCTTATTCTTGATTCTCGTAGAATCTGTTTGGAGTTTTTTTGTTGTCAAATTTTTGTGGCTGAACTGATTTTAATATTTTTATCGAGTTATTTTGCCCAACAAAATAAATAATCGCACTGTTTTCTTTTCGTTTTTTCCAGGTACGTCATTACAGCTACAAATGATGATCCGAGATGACCCCTCTCTCAGAGTACGACTGTGTAACGGTGATGTAGTTATATTCAAAACTGCTCATTTATTCATAGAAATTTTTCCACTAAACCGGCTACTTGATAGAACAAAAAAACAGTTATTCACACCCCCTACTCTAGCTGATGCACTTTCACCTTCGTCTCGGTGAAGTTCAAGTGTGGTCGGGCGTGAGCATCGGAAGTGTTGCCGGCTCATCTTCTCACGAATACCTATCATAATCTTCCCCATACCAACGGCGACGGTCGGTAGTAGTTGGGGCTTGCCGGACCAACAGCTGATGGCCCTGGTTGGCGAGTGTTGCGATTTGTTGCGGAACTGTTTCCGCGCTTTTAGTAGCGAAATTGAGATTTTTTTTTTTGCTGTTGCTTCTGTGAAATGCAACGTTATTTTTTGCAACGGCGGAGAGCGATGCGTGGGAGAGGTGTGATAACGGAAATGTTGTATATGCAAAATGTTTTAAGTTGGCAAATTGATGTACACAATTTGTAGCGATTATTTTTTTTTAGGAAAGTATGTGTTTCGCTTTATTTTTTTTATTCAACTTTGAATGTTAGATTTGGATAAAGCACCTAATTTTGGCATATCAGCACTTTGACAGATTCTAAAAATCGTTTTCTTTTTTATGACAAAAGGAGAAATTTTGCATCTTTAGCTCGTTCATACAACGGGAAACGTGGTGCAGTGGTATGCGTGGTTACCGGCATGGGTTCGATCCCAGACGGTCCCGGTGACATTTTTCGAGACGAGATTTGTCTGACCACGCTTTCCGTCGGACGGGGAAGTAAATGTTGGCCCCGCTCTAACCTAGAGGGTTAGGTCATTAGCTCAATCCAGATTTAGGAGTTGTCTCCCTGGGTCCTGCCTCGATGGAGTCGCTGCTGGGAAGTTGGACTCACAATCAGACATGCATCGGCACTATGAGCTCTTTTTAACGGCACTCAGCTTGTTCTAGATGGCATTTTCGTTTAAAGCAATGTTATGCTTGTTGCTAGGTGAAAATCTCTTGGTTTTGGCTTGAATAATGTGTAGAAAATATTGGTTCATTGGAAAACCCGATTTTAGCTATATTTTCATGTAAATGTTCTCTTAAGCTCTCAAGAAGAACTTCTTAAAAGCTCTTTGAGTGCAATTAAGAGTTCTTAACCTATATCTCGGTTGGGTTTCAAAATAATCTCTCAGGGTCTTCGGGAGCCTAAAAGACAAGCGTAATTAGCGTATTCTAATCACTGGCACAACATGCTGGGTATCTTCTAAGTGAAATGCCAAACAAGTTCTTCTAAAAGAGGAGTTAGAGCGGATGCATGTCTGCTCACAATCCAAAGGTCGTCAGTTCGAATCCCGAGGTGGATGCACGGAAAAAAATAGTTCTCAAAATCGAGAACAAGCGTTCATGAAAATGGAAACCACGAACAAATTGTTTTTGGAAATCGTACCATGGGATTTGAACTCTTTTTCTCCGTGTGGAAGCTTAGGTGTGAAAAGAGGTTTGCAATTGCCTCAACAATTAAGCCTTCGGACGCCTAGTTTCGAGTAGGAATCTCGCAATCGAGAACGCCAAGGCAATGCTGTAGAGCGAATAATTTGATTTTGATTTGATTTTGACAATTTTGGCAGATCTCCATATAAAAAGGCTATTAAAAAAAATCATTTTATATCTTGATAGAGGAATAGTGGATTTTCTTAATGATTTGATGTCTATAGCAAAATGGTAGGCTTTGCTATGGACTTCTAAAACAAACATAGTTACACCCTAAAAAATCATCCAGCATCCGAATAACTCGTTTTCGGTGGACCTGTATATCACAATATCAGTATTTTGCAAAAAAAATTCAAATTGATATCAATTTAATGAAAAATTTAGAAACTATGAAATCTGTTCTCTTGTTGTTTTCAGTTACACGAAAAAAATCAATTCTCGTAATCGTGAATGCGAGAAACCTCGAAGGAATTTTTTCATGAGTATGGTGCATTTCAAGCAAAACAATGTAAAAGGACCGAAGCTGAAGCGTAAACAAAGAGTCTATCCTGCTCACGTCAGTTGATGTTTACATTCGAACGAGCAGGATAGACTCTTTGTTTACACTTCGGCTTCGGCCCTATTTCAATGTTTTGCTAGATTTGAACTATAAACGTGAATATATTCCTTCGTGGTTCTCGCATTCGTGAATTTAATTCACGATTTCGAGAATTGATTTTTTTCTGTGTAGGCCGTTTCAATTATTTATCAAGTCCCTTCCCTTTCTAATAAAAATCTTGCAATTAGTATGCAAGGCATTTTTTTTTTCTTTAAAATACTTTAAATGTTCATTTAAGTTAGAAGTTAAGTAGTTTTTTTTAACTATAAATACTAGGGTGGGTACGTTTTTCAAAAAGTTCTCGGATCAAGTTTTAGTATGGTTCCCCTTGTAGGGCATGCTGATAGGGACATTCATGCCAAATATCAGCTCATTTGGTTGTAAACTGGCTGCGCGCATCAGGGTTAAAGTTTACATGGGAATTACTATGGGAAATTGGAACTTTTGTTCAAACGCTCCTACAGGTCTGGGAAAATCACGCGCCAACTTCTGGTATGATCAGGCCTATGGGGAATGGTCTAGAGAACACTTTTCCCGAAGAGAGCATATGGATTCTAGACCTGGCGCATCGGCAAACAATCCGATGTCTTCGGAATCTACGGTTTTCCCTCAAAAAGCATCAAATTTTCCTTAGCATGCTATGAAAGCTTGATGAACACCGCGACGCCATATGTCAGACAGCTACCACGTGGGTGAGAAACGGCTGGAATATTTAATTGCAAACCTTCTTTTAACTAGAAAATGATCATTTCGAGTAATTCTGATATTATTTAGTCGAATTCAAAATTTTTGCATAGAAAATTTGTATTTTTTTACAAATATTTCAACCACGTGGTAGCTGTCTGACATATGGCGTCGCGGTGTTCATCAAGCTTTCATAGCATGCTAAGGAAAATTTGATGCTTTTTGAGGGAAAACCGTAGATTCCGGAGACATCGGATTGTGATGAGACAAATTGACAAATGAGCTGATATTAGGCATGAAAGTCCCTATGGGCATGACCTACAAGGGGAACCATACTAAAACTTGATCCGAGAACTTTTTGAAAAACGTACCCACCCTAATAAATGCTTTTGCTCATTTCCAACTCATTTTTTCCAAGATATTTCAAAGCAATTTCGTTCTACAAATGTGTTCCAAGCACTCAATAATTGAATTCTGGACGTTAAAAAGTTTTGAGCATAACATAAAATTTCGTTTTTTTTTCAAATTGCTTAAGTGTCAAGGTACTCTTGCTAACCTGATAGAACGAGCATTTGATTGAAACGTTTTGTACCAAAATTTAATAGAAGCGCCAAGAATTTGTCTAAAGACTGTTATTATTTAAATTTTACACAAAATCTGTCACCATTTCCTGATGAATATTACCGTAATTTTTTTGTGTGTATATAAGCCAGTCTTGTGTATATAGAACCAGCTGCTCTCTTGAATGGCTTTTGAAGTTATTTAAATATGTTTTGTATTTCGTAATTTAAATATTGCTGCACCTCAAAGCCATTGCATCGTAAGGAGCGGCCGTGGCTGACTGGTTACGGTGTTCGCTTTCTAAGCGAATGGTCCTGGGTTCGATTCCCATCTTCTCCCAACGAGAAAGTATAGGAAATATTAATCTTGAAACTCTGAACATGAACGAAAAATCAAAGTCGCCCGAGTCGAGGTTCGATCCCCCGTCCTTTGGATTGGTAAGCAAAAATGCTAACCACCACGCCATCACGGCTTGGTGAGCGACGTCTGGAATTAGGAATACTGTTACTATCAAACTATATACGCGCTGGGTCCTTGTCCATTTGACAAGGGTTCGGAAGTTCTAAATAACGTTTGAACCCGATTGGTGCAAACGTTCTTCAGGGCGGGGCTTGTCGATAAAAGCTGAGGGACCTCGCGCTCGGCTAGCCAGCGTAGAAATGGGTCACCGAAGCTCGGCAGAGCTAACACCTTCCAAATGCCTATGCGAGTTATTTGCATGTATAGAATGTAGATCTAAAAATACATGGAAACAACTCAATTTGTAAGAAGCGACCGCGTGGTCCCGTTTGGTTGGTTGCACACACACACACACACACCTCAAAGCCATTGCATCGTGCCAATAAGTGGTCAGAGACAAACTTGTAGAAAATTTGAAGGGTTAATAAAAATACACTGGAAGAAAAAAAACTTGACCCTTCTATTAGATTTTTTTAATTGTCAAGTTTTAAAGTCAAAGTTTAAGGTGTGTCCACGATTTTTTAATTTTTTATGGAAATAGTTTAAAATTTTCGAAAAAGCATAACGAAAAATGCAATAATATATCTGGATTTTTTTTTGAAAATGACCAATAAACCAAATTTCCAATTTTTGCTTTTTGGGTGTTTTTGAAAACGCCGTGAGTCAGGGGTACTGAAAAACACCCAAAATGCAAAAACTGAAAATTTGGTTTATTGGACCTTTTCAAAAAAAAACTCCAGATATAATAATTATTATTAGCCCGGGTAAAAAAAAATATCAGCCACCACGTGGTAGGAGGGTATCATCAATTTTTGCTTTTAAAGTGGTTTTGTTATTCCTGGGACACTTTATTCAACCAGATATTTGATCAAAAACACCTTAACAACGCTAAATGTAATTTTATTTTCCTGCCACGTGGTGGCTGATTGCCATGTGGCGTCTTCTGATCGAGGCAGCCTCCTTAGTGTGCTTTGATTTTACCCTTTACATTGAGCTGGGACCATGAGAATTTCTGCGACGCCGAAATGAATCCGGATAAAGGCAAGAACAGGGGCCTTGGATCGTCTTGCACCCTTCAAAGGAATTGTTCCCCAGACCATCCCCTAGGACCCCATGGTATGCAAAAGTCGTCATTAGTTAACGGCTGACTTGTACATAGCAATTTCAAGGCAAGCCAGTATTCAACCAAATGGGCTGAAATTTTGGCCTGAGCCTCCATTTTTAGTACTCTTTCGGGCAATCTCATATAATTTTTGATTTGAGCAACTTTTATTTTTTTGACCCGGGCTAATAATTATGCAATAATTTCCTAAAAAATGCAAAAACCATTTATAAACTATATTTTTAAAAGCCTTGATGGCTCAATATTAACCATTGTCCTAAATCCAATCCAGCGGTTTTAAATATCAAAATGTTAAAAAATGGGGCAATTTTGGATGGTTTTGGTCATTTTTATATGTGGACTTGATTTTTCAGTAAAATTTTAAAACTAAAATCTTCCATAAGTTTGTTTTTGACAATATTTCATTAAAAAATGATGTTTATAGCTCATCTGAGGAGTTTTTCTAGACTTGGCTTTTCGAGAAATGCCGACTTGACTTAACAGAACTACTTTACAGTTTCTGGGAAAAAAGTATTTAAAGGGAGACATCATGTATAATAAAACAAAATATTGTACGGGCTTAAACTCACATGCTGTGCAACGTGAGTCACTCTAATTCGCCAAGCGAGGATCATCATAAAAACAAATTGTCGAAAGAAAAGCACGCCGACTTAGTCATGAAGATTCGCACTTTGAGCGATTGTCGACGGTAACGATGACGGTGCAAAATTAACTTCCAAGTAATGGGGATACTTTGTACCCTAGGGGAAAAAGACTCGTTTGGTGCTGGTAGTCTCCAAAATAAAAGTTCTGTTCCATCTTATCCCCGGTTTCCCCTTATCCCAACCGTTTAAGTTCTTCTAACATCACCGCGAAGCCGTCGTCAACAAATTCTAAGTGGCGACCAATTTGGACGCGGTTTACGGTCGGCAAAGTTCAGCCAAAGTGGCGACGCCGTGCGTCGTCGGAACGTGCAACGCGGAAACCACAAGGAACGGGCCGCCGTTAAAGTCAGTGACACCAGATTTGCGCCGGAACGTGACAGGCGTGTGTGCGCGCGCGCATGCTTGATGTATCGTTCCGACAGAGGGATAACGTGGTCGGTCCACGTAGCATGGACCGAATTAGCATATAAAGTGCACTGCGTTCGCATACGACAAATTGAATTCTACGACAGTTATTGTCATTGATTTGGCACGGGCGCTCGCTCGTGCAGCCCGGCCGTTTCGGAACAGGACACTTTAGCCGATTGCGGAACTTAATTACCCCCTGGGACGGAGAACTTTTTGACTTTACGGTAGATGAACACTTCTTCAATCTATCGTCATTCCAACTGTTCAGCTGTGAAGAAAGAGTCAACGGCGGGCCTGCTACCCTAAACGCGGATGAATGAACGCTCGTGCGTCGCTTGTCAGCGTGAACGATCGGTGGTGTGAGGCGGTTTTTTTTTAAACTTTTTGTCGAGAACGGCTAGAACTAGCGGTTCATCGTCGTTCGAAGGACTTCCTCGCCGCGCAGGTTCGGCGTAGCTGCCGGTTGCTAGTTGAGCTTGGGGATAGAGTCTTGTGTACCGTTTGATTGGAGACGATGATCGTACGGTAGAAAAAAAAAACGTGACTTGCCAACATATTAAAATGAAAAAAAAAAGTTATATCAGTTTAAAACATTATAGCGGGGGCTCAGATTTGACGAACTTTTTAACAGAATGATTTTTTTTGTGACATTCGGTCCAAAATAACTAATTCTATAAAAAAAAGAGCAATTTGCGAATTTGCACAAATTTTGCCGAAATTTTCATCAAGGCTTTGTGTCACCGATTTGAAATTCCTAGGCCCTGCATGGATTTTAATCAAATTTTCAAATCGATCTTTAAACTTTGTGTTAATGGATCAGCCTAATATTCTAATCTAATCTAATCTAATCTAATCTAATCTAATCGAACACAAGCGCAGCCAGTCCGAAGAAAGCATCCTGGAAGAACTTGTGGTTAGATTACGCCACAGGTTCTTTTTTGTCAATAATAATAATTACAGTACATCCGAGTTATCCCGAAAATGTATAGAGAAAATAAAGCGGCCAGGCCTACTGCGTAGCATTAACCGCAGAGACAGATTCTGTGAACGGATCACATTTCACAGAATCAACAGGAGAGGAAGGATGCGTGGACATACCGTACCAAACGCTCCGAGTTTGTTGGGTGTGGTGTGTTAGAGTGAATTGACAATTATTTATATTTTTAGGGGGGAAGTGGATATGGGGAAATTGGGTTTGAGGAAATTGGGATTGAGGATTGGGAAAGTGGGGAAGGGGTAGGAGGGTTATTAAATTTATAATATTATAATAAAGGAGAATATAGTCAAATTAGAAATAATGATGGAAAGCTCTCACCAAGGAACAGCAAATCTTCAAAAGACACAGCCAGGTGGTGTCCCGATCGTCAGCCCCAGGTTCTTGACAAGAAACAGGCCGATCGGATGAAGTGGAAGTGTTCCTAGCACCGAATATCTCCACTCCAAACAATTATATCCGGATGTTTGGTGGTGTTGAATCGAATTTCACATCCAGACTCTTTCACAATCTCTTGAAACAGCATCCTCCGTATCCTCCACTTACTTTTCACTTACTTCCTGATTCTTGGCAGATTCGAACGAAATTCACTTCCAACGACAACAAGAATCAGAATTCCCTTAACACATAAAAAAACCTTCTTAAATTAAACAATTTTCAACGGCTCAATACTTTTTGCAAAAAAAATGAATGGAAATGGAAAAAATGGAAAAATGATGCGGAGTGAAAAAGTTTTCCAACCGTCAGCCTAAAGGATCAGCCTAATATTCACAGATATTTACTCAATTTTCAATTCTAAATCGATATTTGTGAATGAAGGTTGTCCGTTGGGAAGGAAAACTTAACCCGATTTGTTTCAACTTGTTTAGTGTGGCTTGGAGGTTTACGACCAATATTCCCTATGGGCAATTCTTCGCCAACTCACACACACAACTAAGGGATATTTTTTTTTCGATGGTCACGAATCACGAAAAGTTTTTGAAGATCGAAAAAGTAGGGGAAGGTGGGGCAAGACGACCATATGGGGCAAGAGGAACAATCGCTCGTACGGCCGTAATTTTTACACTTTTGATTATTTCCAGTATGAGGAATTGTTGCTAGCAATGCAATTAGCTGATTCTACTACCACATAACCGCCAAAACGACGTAAACGCCACGGGGCATAAGATTTAATGAAGTTTTTTTCAAAACCTTTGTTTTCTTATAATATTTGGAAAGTACAAAATAAGGCTTAGGGTTTGTTTTAAGGCTCATTTTATCAAAATGCTATTTTTCCTAGATCAGTAGTGTCCCTACAATGACATGCACCTATTAGAAAAGTATGATTTAACTTATGATTATTTTTATTGAGAGCTTTTAAAAAATTTTGTTCAGGTGGGGCAAGTGTACCATATGGATTTTTAGTATGGAAAAAAATACGAATAACTGCAACAACATATTTTATAGGGAAATAAATGCATGAAAGTACTTAAAAACTGATAAACAATTGTTAAAAAAGTTGTCCATACAAAATATAGTGATATTATGTAAATTTACTATTTATCATCCTAGGAATATTTTTTTTCGCAAAAACGATAAAATTTATAGTAAAATATTATTATTAAATCTAAAAATGAAAGAAACCTTTCAAATACATTTTAATCTGATGTATCTAAGTGATAACAGTTCAATTGTTAGCAAATTAATATGTTTTTTTCATGCATTGTTCCTCTTGCCCCAACGGGTTGTTCGTCTAGCCCCACTAGTTTATTAAAACATACAGAAAATCAAAAATTTTAAAATCAATTTTTTACATTAAAAAAACAGGATTTTTTAAAAACTTGTTCTAACAAAGTCTTAGTCAAGACCTAGAATTAGATGATTATAATAAAATCCGCAAGATTTTTTAACTTTTTAAAGGGGTTATATCGAGCATTTCCTTAGCTTGTTACACTTGCCCCACTTTCCCCTACGTGTTTTTCAATATTTTTTCAGTCTGACATGATGGTGGTTTGGGTATTTGGTGGGTAATTCTCAGCCAACTCACACAGCAGTTGCCCCGACCCCTCTTCGATTTCCGTGAAACTTTGTCCTGTGGGGTAACTTGTGTCCCTGATGACGAATTAGAGGTCCGTTTTTTGATATCTCGTGACGGAGGGGCGGTACGACCCTTTTCATTGTTGAACATGCGAAAAAATGTGTTTTTAATCATATGCAGCCTGAAACGGTTATGAGATAGAAATTTGGTGTCAAAGGAATTTTTTATGTAAAATTAGACGCCTGATTTGATGGCGTACTCAGAATTTCGAAAAAACGTGTTTTTTATTAAAAAAATACTAAAAACGTTTTAAAACTCTGCCATTTTTCGTTAGTTGACTGTTAAATTTTTATGGAACATATCATGTCATGAAAGGTCATTTTTTCATTTAGATCAAAATTTTGCATTTTAAAATTTCGTGTTTCTTCTAACTTTGTATGGTTATTTTTCAGTATGTAACAATGTTCTACAAAGCTGTAGAGCAGACAATTACAAAAATGTTGTTATATAAATATAAAATCGATGAAGGGTCGGGCCACTTTTCCCGATTTCGTGTGCAATGTGAGTTTTAATTTTTTTTTACTGTGAACATTTGATTCGTCTTGTCAATAGTACTATTTAGGAAGTTTTGTTTTTGGAAAATCCACACGGATCATTCGTTAGTTTGTTCGGGGCTGAGTTCATGTGAACGAACGATTTCAACGGCGGTGGCAGCGTGAAGCGTAGATGATTTTCGCAATCGGCCGTTCGCGCCGAAACATCAGCCAGCCCAACAACAGTCCTACACGTGAGGGGTGTTATTTTTGCGCTCGTTTATTTTTCATCCGGTGCAAGATTTCGCTATAAGCACGAACCTCTTTTAATGTTCATGGAGTTGTTGATAAATTTTGTAGTTTTTTTACAAATTACATTTAAAGTTATCAAAATAATTGTTAGTTTCTATTTTTTTTTTATTACTGAACTCATCAACATCAACCCATTGATAATTATATTCTATACAAAAAACAACAAAAAAATCGCAGCGCAAATTTCCCCAATGGTCGAACAGGTACCCTTACGTAACCTGTACAAAAGTTCAGACTTTGTCTGCGGAACTGCCAGCCTGATAGCCGACGCTGTCTACCCTATATTTACACACGACTTCGGACCCAGCTAAATGTCACCCTGCTGGAGGTGGCGGTGAATACCTCCTGGTTCGATTTCGATCTTCAACGGTAAAGATTGCTTTTCGTGAGTCGTTCACGTGCACTTTCCACTATGTAAAAGATGCATATTTTAATGGGTTGGGATGGGGTTGATTGCACGAAAAAAAGCTTTGAATTTGTGAACATTTTATTTTGATCTTAACAACATTGTTGGCGCTTCAGAATTTTATCGTAGCTCATTTTTTTCCGTGCATTGCTGAGAAATTATCTTGGAGAAAACAGCTGGGGCGTTCATGAATATTCTCTACCGCCGTGCGGCTGATGATCTGCCCAGCGGCGTCAACTAATCAGCGCGGTAGCGTTCGCAGATGATTAGTTGCTTTGATTAGTGTTGTTTGTAACAACAGCACAACGACACTAATTTAGGGGTTCTACGTGATTTACGTCAGTTGACCCCATCAACGGTGGTGCATGACACTCCATTAGAACGCTGAAATCTGGTTCGTCCCAATTTTCAAGAGGACTCAACGAGGACGTTGTACACGGCAGATTCCAACCAACCCAAGCAACAAAATACCATGTAATTATTCTCATTATGCTGTGGGTCTACGACCTCGGACCTTCTTCACAGGACAGCGCGCCTAAAACCTGCTGCTCTCTTGTACGTTGTGCGCGAGGACATCGAACGAAGACGAACGTAGTCAGATAATTGCGACGAGACGAGTTCAGAAGCCTGAAGGCTGCTGCTGCCGCCCGAAACTTTCGTCTGGACCTCGTCACGATGATGTTTGGGTGAGATGTAGTTAGCCGAGTCGAGCCGCCAAATTACAGAGTTTGAGTGCAGATATTAACCCGATATCTGTGTGTGTGTGTGCAGGGAGTTGTTTGGTGATGCTCACAGAGTACGCAGGACCCGGCCCTGAAGGTTTGGCAACTTCCGGTCTACTTCGTCTGCCGAACGTTAGAACAATGGCCAATATCTCGTTCGATGACCTCATCCCCGGCGATCCTGCACGTCGTCTTCAAACAAAAAAAATCTCCATTGCATCCCGTCCGGTGTTCCCTTACACGGAGGCCGTTCAAACGCTTTAACGATCAATTTTCGATCGCTGCGCGGAGTTGATCGATGATGATGGCCGGTGGAGTCCAGTTTTGGGACAAACGGCAGACGTGCCCGGACATACAAAGTGCGCGATCACGTGATCGCGGCGCGTGTCCCCCACTGCGAAAGTCACCTTCAGAACCTTCCCTCCCGTTGATCCACGCCACGAGTGCGACATTTCTCTAGAATCGGACTTTCACATTGGACTGATTCTCAGAAGCGCAAATCTACCGTTAGGCTTCGGACTTTCACTGGTTTCGCGGATTCCTCGCATACCCATGGTGCGCGGATCACTCCACCCATGATCGATTACTGGCCGCCGTGATTGACGTTCCTGACGGACAGCTCACTCCGTAAGGCTTTAATTGCACAACGCCCGGCTAGACAGGTCCACGTGATACCGCAGGCTGCGCGGGAAGCAGTTCCCGCAGATTCCCGGAACGGGTGACGGTCATTATGAAATTAGCTCAACCAGCACGACCCGGTCCTGTTGTTGTTCCGCGACCTTGGACAACAACTGGGACCACGTTGAGCAAACACCTCATCAACAGCAGCGGCGTCAACAACGAAAGTGACATCTTAAACGGTTTTCGCAGGAAGTCGTCGTCGTCGTCGGTTTGATAATGAGCAGGGCGATGACGATGATGCAAATAGAGACAATTGGACTGTATTTTAGCATAAAGCCCCACGGGCTAATTTGTTTTCCTGGAAATGAATATTTAAATTGCGGTATTCTTTTGAAGAACCGTTTTTCTTTGAACAGCGTGGTGCGGCACGTGGAGCGACACTTGTTGTGATGTTTTTTTTGCGTTGTTGTTTTCGTGAAGAATGTGGCTGTTTTTATTCTGCAGAATAATTAAGATATCTTGGCTTATTTTGCTGTCAAATTATAGTAATTTTGTTTAAAATTTTTTTTTGCTCTAACTTAACAACTTGTGAAAATGTCTCTGGGGAAATTTGTCTCGCCAAATCGGATTTCCTGTCACAAAACCTAATTTTGTTTCAAGAATATCATACAAATACATGTTTTGTTTGGGTAATGGCAAGAAACTTACATTTCTTATAAAAACCGGATTTTAGAATATTTTTTACCTTTATGAAAATGTAAAATAAAATTATTAGTTTTGAAAAAATTTAAGCTCTGAAGATTTTTTTCGCATTAGAAAAACTTTTTTGCGGTACTGTACATTAGAACTGAAAAAAAATATTTTGATTGATCCTAGACATGATAAATATAATTTCAAACGCCCAACTGCATTTTTAATTGTTTTCCGTTGATTTGACTTCTAATTTCATTTAATTTTTGATGTTTTTTGAAAAAAAAAATCAAGTTTTTTTAATCAAGATTTTCATTTCAAAAGGGCCCTTTTGAATTGTTTGGCTTGCTTCCAAAATTTTAAAATATCGTTTTCGAAAAGATCGAAAAATTTTACGAATGTTTCATTTTTTAACATTGAAAATCGGACCATTAGTTGCTAAGACATCGGCATAAGAAAATGAAGGGATGTTTGGGTTAGAGTAAGAAAACTTCAATTTTCTTATTTCTTTTTCTTTAAGTCGCTGCATCTCAGCAACCAGAGGCCAGTTCAATGTATCTTAGACAATTTTAAAGGATTTTTTCTGGACTAAAATAAAACAGTTGCTCATTGTCACTTTTTTTAAAATAAAAAAAATATTTCACTGAATTAAAACTATTGGTGGCCATCAGGGTTGTTAAAATATCAAAATATCAGCTCTCAGCAACTACAACTATCCCGCTTGAATATTCATGCCTCAAATACAACGGCTCTTCTCTCCCTATTGAAACTCTCAGCGTCGAACATAGCCGAACACGTTTTCGTGTTTACACACTCGCGATTGACATTTTCCCTTTCTCTCTCATTCCCGCTTCCACGATCATCCTACCGCGACAGCGTTTGACCACAAAATCCGCCACAAAACCAATTTCGCAAGCGCAGTTTAACGGGACGTCATGCGTGGTCGGCTCCAAATCGCCATCTCGCGTTCTCTCATTGCAGTTTTCGGAGAGATTGAGAGACTTAGCGGTGAGAGCGCATAGCCGAGGAAAAGGGGAGGTGTGATAGAGAGAGAATGACATCGCTGGTAATCACGAGACACAATAAGAGATCTCACAAGCTATAGTGACGGCCGCTATACTCTCGGATGTTTTTGGTGCAGAGATAATCAATTGATAGCTTTTCAATCACTCTTTTGCAACACGGGTGGCCATATTTTTAAAACGGCTTTATCAAAAATTCTGTAAAGCACAAAAAATCAAAACTTGGCAGCATTTTTTTTAACATGCTCCTCTATTATTCAAAAGATGCGGGTTTTGGTCCCCTGAAACTTATTCTCGAAATTCAAAAATTACCAATTTTGGAAAATTGAGTTTTTGTAAAAAAAAAGATAAAGAAAAAATCGACAAGATTTTTTTCCGTGTACCTTGTTTTTAAAACAGTCCTCATCAATGCCTACAACTATGCCGAAGACACCAAATTGATCAGAAAATTCCTTCATATTGAACAGGTTTTCGAATATTTACGTACCATTTTTGTATGGACAGCTGCTAAAATTGTTTGGAGAACTATTTTCCCCCATCATTTTGCACCATCATGCACTATGGCTATGAAGATATAGGTTTTAGTCCCCTAAAATATATAAAAAAAACGAAAAATACGTTTGTTGGGAATTTTCAATGCATGGACAAAGTTTTATCCAAATAAAAAAAATTAAAATTAATAAATTGCGATATAATTTGCGAAATCGAACTACTCAATACCAGTGTCAAACTTCGATATGTATATAGAATATAGCAAAATTATCCCAAGTATGGAAGTAAAGAGAGGAAGTATACCATCGGGAGCGTTCTTTTATTACGTAACGCAGTAGGGGGGGGGGGGGGACGGGGTCTAAAAGTCCGATTTTTCGCGTTACGTAATAAAAGAACGCTCCCATCACAAGCTGGACCTTATCTAGACAGCTTACGAACATGTTACCATTACTTAGACGGAAGAAAATCAATGCTCAAAATCGTTCATTAATTTGAAAACCACGAAGTAGTATATTCACTAGCCCGGGTCAAAAAAAATAAAGTTGCTCAAATCAAAAATTATATGAGATTGCCCGAAAGAGTACTCAAAATGGAGGCTCAGGCCAAAATTTCAGCCCATTTGGTTGGAAACTGGCTTGCCTTGAGCAGGAACAAGTTTAAATGGGAATTTACCCGTAAAACTGGAGCATTTAGGTAAATTGCTCTGTACAAGAGAGCCGTTAACAAATGACGACTTTTGCATACCATGGGGTCCTAGGGGATCATATGGGGAACAATTCCTCCGAAGGGTGCAAGATGATCCGAGGCCCCTGGTCTTGCCTTGAACCGGATTCATTCCGGCGTCGCTGAAATTCTCATGGTCCCAGCAAAATGTATTGGGAAAAATCAAAGCACACTAAGAAGGCTGCCTCGATTAGAGGACGCCACATGGCAATCAGCCACCACGTGGCAGGAGGGTATCATCATTTTTTTATTTTAAAGTGGTTTTGTCATTTCTAGGACACTTTATTCAACCAGATATTTGATCAAAAACACCTTAACAACGCTAAATGTAATTTTGAAGTCGATTTTGGAGTTATTTTCCTGCCACGTGGTGACTGATTGCCATGTGGCGTCCTCTGATCGAGGCAGCCTTCTTAGTGTGCTTTGATTTTTCCCTATACATTGAGCTGGGACCATGAGAATTTCTGCGACGCCGGAATGAATCCGGTTCAAGGCAAGACCAGGGGCCTCGGATCATCTTGCACCCTTCGGAGGAATTGTTCCCCAGACCATCCCCTAGGACCTCATGGTATGCAAAAGTCGTCATTTGTTAACGGCTGTCTTGTACAGAGCAATTTACCTAAATGCTCCAGTTTTACGGGTTAATTTCCATTTAAACTTGTTCCTGCTCAAGGCAAGCCAGTTTCCAACCAAATGGGCTGAAATTTTGGCCTGAGCCTCCATTTAGAGCACTCTTTCGGACAATCTCATATAATTTTTGATTTGAGCAACTTTAATATTTTTGACCCGGGCTAATATTCACGTTGTGCACCATACAAATGAATAAAATCCTTCGTGGTTTTTAAATTCATGAACACAATCCATGATTTCAGGAATTGATTTTTTTTTCTGTGTAAGTAAAATAAATCAATTTTTCAATTCAATTCGGTTTTATTGGTGAATTATTAAGATACAATAAGTGCTTTTGAGGTACATAACAGAGTTTTGGAGATCCTTTCAGCTGTGTGTTACATCATAATCCATTTTGGAACAATTATTGCTTGTAAATAAGGGTGTCACCAAGAGTAAGAAAGAAAAAAACTTACTATGATTTCAACGGAAAGAGGATAGAAATAGAGAAAGCTTAAAACTAGATCACAGATTTTTATCCTTTATAGATGTGCTTGATCATTAGCTCCCCAAGCGCCAGGAATTGCTCCGCTTTGTTACGGCAGGTCCGAAACCGCGTCATCATCTCCCCTGCGAAAGCAAAGAACTCTGGCAGGGTAAAGAGATCTTCACCGGTAACTTCTTGCTGGGCCGCATTGCCGCTACCGGCAGCGACCACGCTGGCGAACGATCGCTCCCATCCAGGAGGGAACGCTGAGCTGTCCGCTGGAACCGTACGATGACCAGCTGCCGGCACGGTTACGCTCGTATTTCGCTGAGGAGGGTGGGACGCTGCTGCTTTCTTCTTGATCTTTTCCTGCTCCTCGAGGTAGTTTTTCCGTGCGCTGCATCCACGGTAGTTGCTGGTATGGTTACCTCCACAGTTGGCGCACTTGATGCGCGCCTTCGTTTGCTCTGCCTTGTCCCCCAAGTCCGCTTTGCACGGCAGTGCACACGCCTCATAGAAGTGTGATTCACCGCACTTCACACAGCGGGCGGGAGGTTGCAGTTCCGCGAGCCGTGGCCGAATTTCTGGCAACGGTGGCATTGTGCTGCGTCCAACGGGTTCTTTGAGTAGAACCGCCAGTTTACCCAAAACCCGTCCAACGCCTTAGTTCGCCGCAGGTCTTGAATCTTGACGGTGCCGCGGTCGAAGTACAACAGGTACAGTGTGTGTGTACCTGTGACTGTTGTCTTCCGCGAGAGGACTTTTATGTCACGCGGTGTTATGCCAGCACCCAAGAGGTCCTTCTTGAGGTCGGAGATCGGGCGGTCTTGGTACCCCTGCAAGACGACCTTAACGGCTGTCTTATGCACGGGGTCGAATGTGTAGAACTTGAAGTTTTTACTCTTCAATTTCTCCAGAACCAGGTCGAAGTTCTTTTCGTCAAAAGTGTAGACTTGCACTGACGACTTACCGATTTTAAGACAATATCCGAGGCCTTCCAGCAACTCGTCAACATCGTCCGCCAACGTGTCCAAAACAAAAATTGGAGGTGGTCTACGTTCCTTTGGAGAATTGTTCTTTTTTGGTGTCGACACTTTTTTCCGTGCACGCCCGTCGTCGTCGTCGTCGTCGGTAGTGCTGCTACCGTCGGTGTTGCTGTTGTTGTTTTCATCGTCGCTCAGCATCTGGAACTCGTTCCTTATGGGTATGTTGACGGATGTTGATGTGCCGCTGGTGGTGGCACCGGAAGTACCGTAACGGGTTCGCGCTGGTGATCTCGGAACATATCCGGGATGTAGATACTTTTTGTCGATTCCATCTGTGCTCACGCTCCCCTGCGCGATGGCGGCCTTTACCTTTTTGCACACGGCCGGTAGACGAACTTCGCGGGTTTTTTTAGGCCGCACTCGAACTGCCACGGCCACGGCCGGCCTTCGGCATGCTGGAGAAGCAAACTCGCGGGTAATCACAATCAACTACGGCGAAAAATTTCGAAAAAACGGTAGAGCACAGAGCACTTGACTGCTGCTTGCTCTCGTGCGTACACGGAGGTGTAAGTAAAATAAATAGTTATTAAATCCGCTTTGTAAATGCCGGTCCAAAACTTTAAAAAGGTGTAAAACCTTCTAAAGAAACATCTACCATATGAAATTTGTAAAGCTGACCTCCTTTCAAAGACGATTCAAATGATTAACACACTTAACTTAATGAGGCAGTTTCGGCCAAAGCACAAAGCATTGAAATCCTGCGTCGTACCATCACCTCGATTAAACCATCCGTCACGTATCCTGCCGAACGATTAAGATAAAATGCTTGCTCCAAGGCATCCCAATCAGGATAACAATGGCCCCGCATCTACGATCACAGTGCCGGGGCCACCCATTCTACCACGATGACAACAGCTTTTAATGGCGAGTACGTGCCGAAACTTCCAACTCTTGAGCTGAACTGAACTCTGTGGTGGTAGCGTCATCTAGGACATCAAGGTCGCGTCTCCTACAAGATCTACCCGGCTGGGAAGGGGCGGTCCCGTCGATAAAGCTCGACGCATAAATCACAGGCTGAAATTAATCCGGGTCTGGTCGGGGAGCGTAATTACAGCGCTTCTACTGCAGCAGCAGAGTGCAACGAGCATTAAATCACTGTGACTGGCTCGAGTACCTACGAGATGGGACTCTTTGTGCATCACGTGTAGCAGCACTCGGTCGTGCGAGGAATGTGACTTCCCACGCTGCAGCGCCCCGCAATTGTTGGGCGCAGATCCGATATCGCGTGGTTTAATAGCTGTCAAGCTGGTCTGATTGATGAACGAACACACCCCGTGTGATGAAGTTACATCCGAGATGGTTCGACGGGTCTGGACACGGGGTGCCAAGTGAGGAGTGAAATGAATTTCACTTTCAAGCCAGCACTGTTGTACCCTGGGAAGATGGTCAGAAGGTAATGTTTTCTCTTAGAGATTGACTCCAATCTTCATGAACTTGAGCAATCTCCGAGACGATGTAGTTGTAGGTGTTCAAAACTGGGGTTAATCAGGACACATGGGGCGAATTGGGGCATTTGTTTTAAACTTGTTTCTGCACAATATTTAACATCAATCAGAATCCGTGCGAAGAGAACATCAATCCGATCCGTGGTTTTGATCAGTAAGATTCTTGTGTAAACCTTCATGAAAAATGTACTTAAATCGTAGTGAGCAGTTCTCTACGGAATCGGTCTTTTTACTTTAATATTAATTTTTGTATTTTTTAATCCGACTGGAACTTTTTTGGTGCCTTCGGTATGTCCAAAGAAGCCTTTTTGCATTATTAGTTTGTCCATGTAATTTTCCATACAAATTTGGCAGCAAATATCCATACAAAAATGATATGTGAAAATTCAAAAATCTGTATCTTTTGAAGGAATTTTTTGATCGATTTGGTGTCTTCGGCAATGTTGTAGATATGGATATGGACTACACTGAAAAAAAATGATACACGGTAAAAAAAATTGGTGATTTTTAATTTAACTTTTTTGTCACTAAAACTTGATTTGCAAAAAAACACTATTTTTATTTTTATTTTATTTTTTGATATGTTTTAGAGGACATAAAATGCCAACTTTTCAGAAATTTCCAGGTTGTGCAAAAAATCTTTGAGCGAGTTATGAATTTTTGAATCAATACTGATTTTTTCAAAAAATCGAAAAATTGGTCGCACAAATTTTTCAACTTTATTTTTCGATGTTAAATCAAATTTGCAATCAAAAAGTACTTTAGTAAAATTTTGATAAAGTGCACCGTTTTCAAGTTAAATCCATATTTAGGTGACTTTTGTAAAAATTGTGGCAGTTTTTCATTTTTTAAAATTAGTGCACATGTTTGCCCACCTTTGAAATTTTTTTTTTGAAAAGCTGAGAAAATTCTCTATATTTTGCATTTTTGAACTTTGTTGATACGACCCTTAGTTGCTGAGATATTGCCATGCAAAGGTTTAAAAACAGGAAAATTGAGTCCCACCCAAACAACACACCATTTTCCAAAGTCGATATCTCAGCAACTAATGGTCCAATTTACAATGTTAAAACATGAAACATTCGTGAAATTTTCTGATATTTTCGAAAAAAATATTTTCAAAAATTTAAAATCAAGACTAACATTTCAAACGGCCAAACATTCAATATTACGCTCATTTTAAATGTTAGTCTTGATTTATTTTTTTTGAAAATATTGTATTCGAAAAGATCGGAAAATTTTACGAATGTTTCATGTTTTAACATTTTAAATCGGATTTATAGTTGCTGAGATGTCGACATTAGAAATGGTGGGTTATTTGGGTAAGACTTAGAAAACATCAATTATCCTGTTTATAACCTTTGCATGGCAATATCTCTGCAACTATGGGTCGTATCAACAAAAAATAGAGAATTTTCTCAGCTTTTCAAAAATATTTTTTTCAAAGGTGGGCAAACATGGGCACTAATTTAAAAAAATGAAAAACTGCGACTATTTTCAAAAAAGTTACCTGAAACGGGTTATTACTTGAAAACGGTGCACTTTAACAAAAATTCACTAGAGTACTTTTTGATTGCAAATTCGATTTTACATCGAAAAATGAAGTTGAAAAATTTTTGCGACCAATATTCGATTTTTTGAAAAAATCTGTATTGATTCAAAAATTCATAACTCGCTCAAAGATTTTTTGCACAACCTGGAAATTTCTGAAAAGTTGGCATTTTATGTCCTCTAAAACATATCAAAAAAATAAAATAAAATAAAAAAAGTGTTTTTTTGCAAATCAAGTTTTAGTGACAAAAGTTAAATTAAAAATCACCAAATTTTTTTTACCGTGTATCATATTTTTTTCAGTGTAGTCCATATCCATACCTACAACTTTGCCCAAGACACCAAATCGATCAAAAAATTCCTTCAAAAGATACAGATTTTTGAATTTTCACATATCATTTTTGTATGGACAGCTGCCAAATTTGTATGGAAAATTATATGGAGAATTTAATTATGCAAAATGGCTTCTTTGGGCATACCGAAGGCACCAAAAAAAGTTTCAGCCGGATTAAAAAATATAAAAAAATCGAATGACCGAAATCTCAGAGAATTGCTCAGTCGTAGTTTCAAATTGTAGCCGGAAGCTTCCTGAAGATTCTAACAAGCAAGTTATTGCATAAGATTCGATCTTTTTCACCGTTGATCGAGTTCAAGTCGCCAGTCTTACTATAGAACACCATTCTTGACCTAGAACAGCTCGCAGCGTATTGAATCTAATCGATCGATTTGTCACGACCACGACACCGTCTAATTAGCCATCGTTGCGTTACGTTGTGAGCTCGCTACTAAAACAACCGAAACCGGAAGCAGTTTTAACCTTCCTACGGTATTGGGGTCTTTTTCGGCCTTTTTGAAAATTAAATTTGCCATAACTTTTGCTATATACATGCTAAAGCCTTGAAATTTTCTGACATTAAATTTATAGTATAAATACACATTTCACAAAACAAACAAACCTTGGACGACCCCTAGGGGAGCGTCCATAAAAAAAGTTACTTTAAAGGTATTGGGGTCCTTTTCGACCCCAAACTTTAAAAAAATGTCAAAAATCCAGTTTTTGACCGATTCCGGTTCTTTTGGTCACAAATGAAAGCTTAGAACGTCCCCTTTCCGAAACCGACCTGGAAACTCGGATTTGGTCACTGTGGCCACCGGGAATCGGCTACAACCGAAAAATGGCCTTTTTGAGACCCCAACTTTGACGACCTGTATCTCCGGCAAATGTCAACCAATCAGGATGCTCTGGGTTGCATTAGACAGGTATTGACCTGTACTTTGACCACAAATATTAATATCAGGGCCAGGTGATCTACCGGTTCCGGAAATCCGGAACATCCGAAAAGTTCATGTTTTACTGTTTTTCACATATATGTGATACCAATACTCTCATGATAGTTGAAATTGATCCATAAAACTTACTAAAAACACAATACACGATTGCCAGAACCACTCTGGAGTGTTGGTGGCCACTTCCGGGTAACCTGGAACCGGTTTCCGGGTACCCGATGAACGGCCAACTTGACTTTTTTGGTGAAAACCCATCATGTTGCACATCAAACTCCATGAAATTGAAAGATATGTCCATCTTTGGTAATACCGTTGTTCGCTGAGCCATCCTGGCCAATCTGGAACCGGTTACCGGTGACCCCTTGGGGACACTTCCGGAATATGAGAGAAACCCTATCATCCGACATATCAAACTTCATGGAATTGAAAGGTATGTCAATCTACGGTCATGCCGTTGTTCACTGACCCATTCTGGCCAATCTGGAGCCGGTTACCGGTGGCCCCTCGAGGACACTTCTGGAATATGAGAGAAACCCTATCATCCGACATATCAAACTTCATGAAATTGAAAGATATGTCAATCTACGGTCATGCCGTTGCTCGCTGATCCATTCTGGCCAATCTGGAACCGGTTCCCGGTGGCCCCTTGGGGACAATTCCGGAATATGAGAGAAACCCTGTCATCCGACATATCAAACTTCATGAAATTGAAAGATATGTCAATCTACGGTCATGCCGTTGCTCGCTGATCCATTCTGGCCAATCTGGAACCGGTTCCCGGTGGCCCCTTGGGGACACTTCCGGAATATGAGAGAAACCCTATCATCCGACATATCAAACTTCATGAAATTGAAAGATATGTCAATCTTCGGTCATGCCGTTGTTCCCTGATCCATTCTGGCCATTCTGGAACCGGTTCCCGGTGGCCCCTTGGGGACATTCCCGGAATATGAGAGAAACCCTATCATCCGACATATCAAACTTCATAAAATTGAAAGGTATGTCAATCTACGGTCATGCCGATGATCACCGCCCATTCGGCCATCATGGAACCGGTTACCGGTGGCCCCTTGGGGACACTTCCAGAATATGAGACAAACCCTATCATCCGACATATCAAACTTCATGAAAATAAAAGATATGTCAATCTACGGTCATGCCATTGATCGCTTATCCATTCCGGCCAATCTGGAACCGGTTACCAGTGGCCCCTTGGGGACACTTCTGGAATATGAAAGTAACCCTACCATCAGACATATCAAACTTCATGAAATTGAAAACTACGTCAACCTACGGTCATGCAATTGTTCGCTGACCTTTGGTTGACATATCCATGAATTTCATGAAGTTTGATTCGTCGGATAGTAAGGTTTCTCTCATTTTCCGGAAGTGTCACCAAGGGGCCACCGGGAACCTGTTCCAGAATTGCCAGAATGCATAAGCGAAAACTGGCATGACCGTTTATTGACACATTTTTCAATTTCATGAAGTGTTATATATGTCGGATGATGGGGTTTCTCTCATATTCCGAGAGTGTCCCCAAGGGGCTACCGGTAACCAGTTCCAGAATGGCCAGAATGGGTCAGCGAACAACGGCATGACCGTAACTTGACATATCTATCAATGTCATAAAGTTTGATATGTCGGATAATAGGATTTCTCTCATATTCCGGGATTGTCCCCAAGGGGCCACCGGGAACCATTTCCAAAATGGATTAGCGAACAACGGCATGACCGTAACTTGACATATCTAACAATTTCATTAAGTTTGATATGTCGGATGATAGGGTTTATCTCATATTCCGGAAGTGTTCCAAGGGGCCACCGGTAACCGGTTCCAGATTGGCCGGAATGGATCAGCGAGCAACGGCATGACCGTAGATTGACATATCTTTCAATTTCATGAAGTTTGATATGTCGGATGATACGGTTTCTCTCTTATTCCGGAAATGTCCCCAAGGGACCACTGGTAACCGGCTCCAGATTGGCCAGGATGGGTCAGTGAACAACGGCATGACCGTAGATTGACATATCTTTCAATTTTATTAAGTTTGATATGTCGGATGATAGGGTTTCTCTCATATTCCGGGAATGTCCCCAAGGGGCCACCGGGAACCAGTTCCAGAATGGTCAGAATGGATCAGGGAACAACGGCATGACCGAAGATTGACATATCTTTCAATTTCATGAAGTTTGATATGTCGGATGATAGGGTTTCTCTCATATTCCGGAAGTGTCCCCAAGGGGCCACCGGGAACCGGTTCCAGATTGGCCAGAATGGATCAGCGAGCAACGGCATGACCGTAGATTGACATATCTTTCAATTTCATGAAGTTTGATATGTCGGATGACAGGGTTTCTCTCATATTCCGGAATTGTCCCCAAGGGGCCACCGGGAACCGGTTCCAAATTGGCCAGAATGGATCAGCGAGCAACGGCATGACCGTAGATTGACATATCTTTCAATTTCATGAAGTTTGATATGTCTGATGGTAGGGTTACTTTCATATTCCAGAAGTGTCCCCAAGGGGCCACTGGTAACCGGTTCCAAATTGGCCAGGATGGGTCAGCTAACAATAGCATAACCGTAGATTGACATATCTTTCAATTTCATGAAGCTTGATATGTCGGATGATAGGGTTTCTCTCATATTCCGGGAATGTCCCCAAGGGGCCACCGGGAACCAGTTCCAGAATGGTCAGAATGGATCAGGGAACAACGGCATGACCGAAGATTGACATATCTTTCAATTTCATGAAGTTTGATATGTCGGATGATAGGGTTTCTCTCATATTCCGGGAATGTCCCCAAGGGGCCACCGGGAACCAGTTCCAGAATGGTCAGAATGGATCAGGGAACAACGGCATGACCGAAGATTGACATATCTTTCAATTTCATGAAGTTTGATATGTCGGATGATAGGGTTTCTCTCATATTCCGGAAGTGTCCCCAAGGGGCCACCGGGAACCGGTTCCAGATTGGCCAGAATGGATCAGCGAGCAACGGCATGACCGTAGATTGACATATCTTTCAATTTCATGAAGTTTGATATGTCTGATGGTAGGGTTACTTTCATATTCCAGAAGTGTCCCCAAGGGGCCACTGGTAACCGGTTCCAAATTGGCCAGGATGGGTCAGCTAACAATAGCATAACCGTAGATTGACATATCTTTCAATTTCATGAAGCTTGATATGTCGGATGATAGGGTTTCTCTCATATTCCGGGAATGTCCCCAAGGGGCCACCGGGAACCAGTTCCAGAATGGTCAGAATGGATCAGGGAACAACGGCATGACCGAAGATTGACATATCTTTCAATTTCATGAAGTTTGATATGTCGGATGATAGGGTTTCTCTCATATTCCGGGAATGTCCCCAAGGGGCCACCGGGAACCAGTTCCAGAATGGTCAGAATGGATCAGGGAACAACGGCATGACCGAAGATTGACATATCTTTCAATTTCATGAAGTTTGATATGTCGGATGATAGGGTTTCTCTCATATTCCGGGAATGTCCCCAAGGGGCCACCGGGAACCAGTTCCAGAATGGTCAGAATGGATCAGGGAACAACGGCATGACCGAAGATTGACATATCTTTCAATTTCATGAAGTTTGATATGTCGGATGATAGGGTTTCTCTCATATTCCGGGAATGTCCCCAAGGGGCCACCGGGAACCAGTTCCAGAATGGCCAGAATGGATCAGGGAACAACGGTATTACCAAAAATGGACATATCTTTCAATTTCATGAAGTTTGATATGCAACATGATGGGTTTTCACCAAAAAAGTCAAGTTGGCCGTTCATCGGGCACCCGGGAACCGGTTCCAGGTTACCCGGAAGTGGCCACTAACACTCCAGAGTGGTTCTGGCAATCGTGTATTGTGTTTTTAGTTAGTTTTATGGATCAATTTCAACTATCATGAGAGTATTGGTATCACATATATGTGAAAAACAGTAAAACATGAACTTTTCGGATGTTCCGGATTTCCGGAACCGGTAGGTCACCTGGCCCTGATATTAATATTTGTGGTCAAAGTACAGGTCAATACCTGTCTAATGCAACCCAGAGCATCCTGATTGGTTGACATTTGCCGGAGATACAGGTCGTCAAAGTTGGGGTCTCAAAAATTCCATTTTTCGGTTGTAGCCGATTCCCGGTGGCCACAGTGACCAAATCCGGGTTTCCAGGTCGGTTTCGGAAAGGGGACGTTTTAAGCTTTCATTTGTGACCAAAAGAACCGGAATCGGTCAAAAACTGGATTTTTGACCATTTTTTTAAGTTTGGGGTCGAAAAGGACCCCAATACCTTATGTGTGATTTTTTGTTAATACCAAGGGAAGGTTAATAATTTGCCCTGGCTCACTCGGGCTGAGATTATCAGCGGGTGCGGTCGCACGCAGACCACCACCGCCGTGGTAGAAAATTGGTCTTGGTGTGTTGTGTTTTTTTCTCGTTTTTGTCGCGCTGGGGTGGGCAGGTTGAACGGCTACAACAATAATAAACACAACGACGACGACGGCGTGTAGAGAGCACGGCTACATCAGATCGACCAGGTAGCGTGAATAAACCTGAGCGACCTTGGCCGTGAAGTGGGCTGCCGTCGTAGGTCGGTGCTGCAGCGTGTCCGTACTGGTATTTGAGGTATCCCAGTCAGATGTGGTAGTTGTCTCGTTTGCTTAGGGTGATATCTGATATGGCAGAGGTTGACTTTAGGGTCAGTTATAGACTGGTTTATTAGGTATGATCGTTGGCATTTCGGTAAGCATAACAAAGCGAGTCCTTCTCATAGCGATGTTGCTCAAAAGGCACGTCGGCGGAAATTAAAATCTAAGTAGAAGCATGTCGTTTCCCAATCACCCTAAATCTTCCCGATGGTTGCACTTGACCACGAGCAATCGTTCTGGTTTTGCACTTTTAAAATGTTGTTGTTCAAATTTGTTCCGTTCAATTTCCGCGGAACAAACGCGCGTTCGCAACTGGGACCCTTCTCTTCCGACGAGTCCAGACCGTGAAAAAAGCTCACCGGCTAGGGTCGTGTTGCATAACAACCGTTGCGGCGGAACAACAACTCTTTTTGCAATGCCCAGTGGTCACGCGGTTCGCGATTCGACATTAGGCGTTCAAATCGTGACAATAATTGAATTATCGGCGGTGATCTGGTAGGAGGAAGAGGCAGGGGGCAATTAAACGCTCTGCTTACTAATGATTTAGTGACAGGAAATTAGCATACGTGTGAGTTTGGTCGAAAATTTGCGGGTTTTGATTGGTTGGAAAATTAGGCACAACAAATCGGTTGGGCATGCGATCTAAAGCAAATTTTCCGGCAGGGTGATTAACTCTTCCGGGTTTTGGAAATATGGGGTGACAATCAGAATGTCACGATCAGTTTGTAGGACTGAGCAAGGTTTGTTGAATTTTTCAACCGGTAATAAATTTTAATCTAATTTAAGAAATGATATGTGGGTAGTTCTCCGCCAACTCACACAGCAGTTGCCCCGACCCCTCTTTGATTTGCGTGAAACTTTGTACTAAGGGGTAACTTGTGTCCCTGATCACGAATCCGAGGTCCATTTTTTGATATCTCGTGACGGAGGGGCGGTACGACCCCTTACATTTTTGAACATGCAAAAAAAGAGGTGTTTTTCAATAATTTGCAGCCTGAAACGGTGATGAGATAGAAATTTGGTGTAAAAGGGACTTTTATGTAAAATTAGACGCCCGATTTGATGGCGTACTCAGAATTCCGAAAAAAACGTTTTTTTCATCGAAAAAAACACGAAAAAAATTTAAAAAATTCTCCCATTTTCCGTTACTTGACTGTAAAAAATTTTGGAACATGTCATTTTATGGGAAATTTAATGTACTTTTCGAATCTACATTGACCCAGAAGGGTAATTTTTTCATTTAGAACAAAAATTTTCATTTTAAAATTTCGTGTTTTTTCTAACTTTGCAGGGTTATTTTTAGAGTGTAACAATGTTCTACAAAGTTGTAGAACAGACAATTACAAAAATTTTGATATATAGACATTAGGGGTTTGCTTTTAAACATCACAAGTTATTGCGATTTTACGAAATTTTTTTTTTTGAAAATGTTGGTCGTCGTTGATCATGGCCGTTCATGGTCACCCGCGACAGACACGGACGACGAAACAAAGAGAAACGCAAAAAGTAACTTTTTCAAAACTGTTTTTCGTAAAATCGCGATAACTCGTGATGTTTATAAGCAAACCCCTTATGTTTATATATTAAAATTTGTGTAATTGTCTGCTCTACAACTTTGTAGAACATTGTTACACTCTAAAAAATAACCCTGAAAAGCTAGAAAAAAACACGAAGTTTTAAAATGAAAAATTTTGTTCTAAATGAAAAAATGACCCTTCTGGGTCAATGTAGATTCAAAAAGTACATTAAATTTCTCATAAAATGACATGTTCCAAAATTTTTTACAGTCAAGTAACGGAAAATGTGAGAATTTTTCAAACTTTTTTAGTGTTTTTTTCGATGAAAAATACGTTTTTTCGGAATTCTGAGTACGCCATCAAATCGGGCGTCTAATTTTACATAAAAGTCCCTTTGACACCAAATTTCTATCTCATCACCGTTTCAGGCTGCAAATTGTTGAAAAACACCTCTTTTTTCGCATGTTCAAAAATGGAAGGGGTCGTACCGCCCCTCCGTCACGAGATATCAAAAAACGGACCTCGGATTCGTGATCAGGGACAAAAGTTACCCCTTAGGACAAAGTTTCACGCAAATCGAAGAGGGGTCGGGGCAACTTTTCCCGATTTCGTGTGAGTTGGTAGAGAATTACCCATGTATCAAGAAGTTCGACACAACAAGCTCCCATAGCATTGTAGCTCGTAAGGCACGGGTTTAGCTTGAGATTGAAATTATAAATATTTTTGAATATCTGGCAACCTCTTATGATTGTGCCTAATGAACACATTTATATTGAACATATTTTAGCTTTTTTGCATTACAATGTGAAATTTATTAGAATATTCTATGGACACAATGTTCATAAAAGCAGCTTTTTTCTTGATAAATGGAATGTTATCACAAAACTAACCAAATGTTTTTTTTTTCTCTTTTATTTTCCAGGTACGTTCCCCAAAGATTGCATCAAACCACGTAAAGCCCGTGCACTTTAAACATCGCATCACGCCCGCCCAGAGAGTCGTAAATTATTTATGATTATTAGTCAATTGCTCAGCATACGTCGATGGACTGCACACGCCAAACGCAACACTTTCACATAATCGAAACGCAACCTGGCTCGCTGAACAGATCTAGAAGGATTTCTACCTGTCAGACCTGCTCTCGCGATCTCGGTAAAACCGCGCACTTATTAGAGGCGGCTAAAACTGAGACAAATTATCTGCTCGCACCGCCGCCGCGCATTGCTTAATTGCAAACCAATCATCATAAACCGCTTCGAAATGCGAGCGAGCAAAATTCCACGAACTTTACATAAGATTTCTCTCTTCAGCCTCTGAAGACCATTTAGGTACAGGTAGATCAGTAAATCTTCGCCTAAGGTCGTAGACAACTGCGCAGACTTGACGCGGTCCAAAATGGTCCGCGGACTATAAATAGTACCGGCCAAGATATCTGCTCAACAATCGCGGGTGAGGCGGGCACTAGGTGTCAAAATGGAAACAACGACTTGATTGGACGGGCTTGCATAAGCGGGACTACCCGGTGCAGGATTGAGGTGGACTTCACCGGTGCAGGCGAGGGCCGCTAATTTCTTTGCGGTCAAACCCTGGGATGCAAATCGCGGTGGAGGTGTGTACAGACGCCTCCCGGCTCGGTTGGATCATGTAATTATTATCTTATTAGCACCAAGGTGAAGATGGGTTAAGTTATTATGACATGGATTACACTGATCGGCGCAGCGAATCGTGCGTTGGATTAGATTAGTTATTGCTAAGGTTAGAAATGGGTAGATCTCTTGTTACGATGATAATTTTAACATTATTTTTGTCTGAGTTTGAATACATATTACCATTTTTCTGCAATAACATGTGTACCTCATTACATTAATCAAAAATTTAAGTAAATGAAAAAATCTCAATAAAAAAATTTCGTTGAATAGATAATTTGTAAGTATTTAATATTTCTAAAAATATAGAAAGGTAAACGTTAAGGATTTTTTTTTCTGAGCCTGTGTCTGGAAATATTTGTGGCGGATTCCTGGGGTAATTTCACTTAATTTATCAAAAAATTAGAGGTGTCGACTCGTACGTTCACGAGATATGATTTTTGGAATATAAAAAACTGGGTTTCATGTTTTCATAAGTCTTTTTCAAATGTTAGGCTTAAAAAAAAACAAAGCAATCCACTTTAACGACCCCTGGGTCTTTTGTGGGCTCTGTTGCAAGTTTCTGCTCATTTCTAGGCGTTCGAAGGTTATGTGTGTTGAGTCACCCAAAACCTCTTTTACGCAAATGGACCGACGTGTTACTTCCCCATCCAATAGAAGGCCAGGTGGATAAGGCGGGAATCGAACCCGCGCCCCATATCAACTTAGGGATCGGCAGCCGATGCCGCTAATCACCGCGCCAAGAGGCCTTTGAAACTAGTTCTTCTTGAAAGGCAAGTTAATCGCGTCCAAGATAGCCCAAATCGGTTGAAACGGCTCGGATTTATAATTGTTTTTTTTTGTAATAAGTGGTTTTTGAAAAAAAATATGAAAATGAAAATTTTTTGACCACCCTAATGGCAAAAAAAAAAATACTGGTCTTTTATTCCGGCCTAGGAAGCCCCAAAGAATAGCCCGATCGGTAAATAAGGTTTATGCTGTTTTCAAATGGAATTGCTATTTAACGATGTGCTTGATAGGTTAAGGATTTGATCATCATGGTCTAGGTACTAGTTTCATGTCGGCAACTTGATGAACTTTATGAACTTTATGAACTGCATTTTTTTGTAAAGCATGTTGATGAACTATTTTTGAAATCTGGTTATTTTTTAGATGTAAAATAATATTTGCAATCAAAAAGCTATAAACAAAAAAAAAACACAATAAGTAATAAAAATAAAAAAGAAACATAAGTTCGATAAGTGCGCATAATAAAAAAAATCGAAAAAAAAATCATAATCACTTGCTTATAGTTGATCCTTAAACTTTTCGCTTATAAGTCAGGAGCAGTTACCATTAAGCTCAAGAGCCGGTTTGACAAATAATGATATAGGGGAAATATGCCCATTTTAAGCCTAATAAGCGGTCGTGTTTGAACGATGCTGGATAATCTGGATTGTCCCTTGAAATTCACGAAAACCAAGTACACCAACGAGTAGTGCAACTTTTTGTGAACATTTCTGTTTATTTTCACTTTTATTAAAAGTTATGCTATTCCTTTAACGAGCATTTAAAAAAAATATTTCAAAAATGCATTCTAATCAGTCGAGTGCATTGGGCCACGCCCAATTTTTTTATTTTCAGCTTAGTTATTTTTTTTCTTCCAGCGCTCTTTTGGGTCTGCTTAGAGCTGCCAAAATTGATGAAATTTTAAGCGAACACTCACGAAAAGTAGCATTCATAGCGAAAGTTTCCTGGCAGCACTTGCTCACTCTAACAGGCGCTGCACCAGCATGTTGGTGGTGTTGGTGGCCACCCTTTGTTCTCTATTTGTCTTCGCTCCTCGCTCGGTTTTCTTCAGCCTTCGATTAGAATCGGTATTCAAAATTGAAACGTCAAAAGACTTAGCGCGTTTGTTTTTTTGTTGGTGCTTGCTAGTTATTTACTTTTTTCGGGATTATTTTTCAAGTGAGTGACTAAGTAATGGTGAAAAGAACATGTTGCCGGTAGTTGGATGCAATTTTATATCTTAAGCGCTTTGAAATCGTTAGCGCAAGTGAAAATATATTGATGGCGACTTTCGTTAAGCAGTTAACCTTTGATCTTGCGTGTGGATGTGTGTGCCACCAAAATGATGAGAAATGGTCTCGCAAAATAGAAATTATGATCAAAAGTGCATTAAATTTGATCTTTTTGGTCAGTAAATGGCATAAATTTGCGTGCTTGCTTGAGGCGTTGCTGTTGCTGGTAAGTTTATAGCCTAAATAGTATTTTTTGAGCTTTGATCGAACATCAAACTCTTCATAATATTATGACGAAGATAGGTGTTTGATTAGAAAGGGTGTTTGATTAGAAAGGGTTTATTTCCCCTAAGTTGAACGACATGCGACTTGCAATATAATATTGTATTCAAAATTCATAGCTAATCTTTGAAATAAATTTAAACAAAATGTCATGCTAGAAATAAAAGGATTAACATAAAATCGAGGACGAAAATCAAGATTCTTGCTAGTTTTGACGGTACACAGATAAAATAAATGTTATTTTCCTCAAGGAATGGTGTCAGATTTTGTGACAAAAAATTGTAATATAACATTAGGAATTGGTGAATTCATCCGGTTTTGTGAATTTCAATCAGATTCACATTTTTACAAAATTTTTAGTTAAAAATACTCAATTTCAGCTTGAATGCTGATTTCAAGTGCTGTGTTTTTTAAGGTGAAATTATCCATGTAATGAGTTGAGAACATGAATTAAGTGAATTTAAAATATAGGCAATCAGAAATGAAAACTTGACAAATCCTCCTGTTGGTGTAGGAAAATTTATATCACCGATAAATCTCTGCGACACTTTAGCAAAACTATTCTAACCCACAACCCCACAGATCGGTATCCAAATCGCGCAATCAACCTTCGCGACCTAATGAATTATGCAACTTTGCAACAACTCACAGCCACGACCTGCACACGCCGCCGGTATTGCAAAATCAATCTGAACTTGCCCGGTGACCCAATCCCGCTGGTACCGGTCACACCTGCTCGGTCATGTAACTTATTCCGGAGCAGATCTAGCCTGTCGGAGTTCGCAGAGTTTCGATGGCAATTCGCGCTGTGATCGCTGAATAATTCAATCGAGATGATCCTATAATTTTTTATAATTACATTCTAATCTGGCCACGATCGCGCGACTTGCACGAGTCACGCCCCAACGAGGTATTGACAGACACAAGATTCTAGAAAGGTTGAGCTTCGGGCAGTGCACCTTGCTACAAGAAAGCTCAATCGACTTAAACGCGCGAAATTGTAGCAGGTGAAGGGCGTTCCAGACAATAGACCGCAGGGCGGCACAGCAGTTTCTTTGTTGGAGCTAGTTTGTGAAACCGATTTGTGAGCTACTTTTACTTGTGAAGAAAATTGATTTGTCATCGAAAATGATCGCCACCATATCGTCGAGTGTCAATCTGGGCCGGCGACGTAATCGTAGGTGACATAAAGTGTGCAATTAGCTGGAGAACTGGGACCGTAATTAAGGTGGAGACGGCACCAATTTGAGATGGTGAAATATTGATCAGCCGCGTTGTTGGCTGTGAGAAGTTCTAATCAGTATGTGTGTAACTTTAAAGCAAGTTTTTCTTTTTTTGTCACCTCAGAATCATATATGCAAACCAACTAAACAAATGATGTGTGGAAATTTCCTCTCATTAAGGCCCACCAATAAATAAAGTGACAAACCATGTAATTAGAAATGGACAAGCCCACTCAAATCTTTGAAAAATGCACGTTCGTTCAAGGTATCGATTTCCTCACAGATCACGGTAGTTTTTCATGAGTTTGATTTAAAGATTGATTTGTTTTCACGACCGCGTTCAGTTGTTCTGGATGATCGATTCGGGTTAAGTTATTCTATTTATAGCGACGTAGAGCGTAACAACTACGTGATAATTGTGATTAATTACAAGCTTTGTTGCAGTTCTGCTTCGACAGCTAGCAATCAACGTTGAATATCTTAGACGTCGAGAGCTAGAGAAGAACTTATTTACGATCCCATTGTGACGACGTGATAATCGATCATGATTGCACCATGTTAGTACAATAAATTGAGCACCATTAATAGGGTCAACCATTGAATCTGAATTAATGAGCTCGGTAGCTCATCATTAAGCTCGGTCTGTTGGGGGTACTTATCTTGCTCAAGCAGTGAGATTTATTTTATTGGTTTATTAAATTAGCTCAAGGTGTCGCGCATTCAGAAGTGGTTGGTAAATACCAGGGGAGTACAAGTCCATAAATGGCAATATGTGGCACCTTGGCATCGATATGAGATCCATTTTACTTTTTTGTTTGTTTGCTTTAGAGGTGGGCAAAAAAAGAGCGAGCCGCTCAAAGAGCTGGTTCACTAAAAAGAGCGTTCGAACGGTGATGAGATAGAAATTTGGTGTCAAAGGGACATTTATGTAAAATTAGACGCCCGATTTGATGGCGTACTCAGAATTCCGAAAAAACGTATTTTTCATCGAAAAAACACTAAAAAAGTTTTAAAAATTCTCCCATTTTCCGTTACTCGACTGTAAAAAATGTTGAAATATTTCATTTTATGGGAAATTTAATGTACTTTTCGAATCTACATTGACCCAGAAGGGTCATTTTTTCATTTAGAACAAAATTTTTTATTTTAAAATTTCGTGTTTTTTCTAACTTTGCAGGGTTATTTTTTAGAGTGTAACAATGTTCTACAAAGTTGTGGAGCAGACAATTTTAAAAATTTTGATATATAGACATAAGGGATTTGCTCATAAACATTACGAGTTATCGTGATTTTACGGAAAAAAGTTTCGAAAAAGTTGGTCGTCATCGATCATGGCCGTTCATGGTCACCCGCGACAGACATGGACGACGAAACAAAGAGAAACGCAAAAAGTGTGAGTTGGTAGAGAATTACCCTATTAAACTTGTTATAAATATAATTTAACGAATTTCGAACAAATTGCATCACAAAATTTGTTTTTAGAATTGAAAATGCAATTCTCAATTGAAAAATAATTGCTTATAAAAAATAATCCCCAAAATAGCAGTGCTGCCAAACACCACTTTCAAGTTTTCAAACATATTTTCAGTTTCCTACTTTTCTTTGATATTCCAAAAGTTAATGATTTTCTTAACAAAATGAAAAAGCTTTTCTTTATATAACTGATCGTACATTAATGTATTATCCGAATAAATACAAATTTGAGCATTTAAAATTGCATAGCTTGTAAAATATTACCAAAAATCTAATAAATAGCTGAGAGATTATGGAAAAAAAAAATCTCTTGCCTGATTTAACTTCAGTGTTCATAGACTTAATCGATTAAATCAGAATTTAGGCAAGAGTTCACAAAATCACACAATTCTTAAAAATAACCTTTTTATCAAAATTTTGAAAAAGAGCGAAAGAGCCGTTCAAAAGAGCGGCTCTTTTTAGTGAGCGAACGAAAATGAGCGGCTCCTAAAAAAGAGCGGTTTTGCCCACCTCTAGTTTGCTTGTTGAATTCTTGCTTCAATGAAAAAGAAGCAATATCTGTACTCTTTGAGGCCACTCATAACAATAAAGTGAGAAATTATGGGAAGCAATTCAGAATTCAATGGTTCAATACAGTAATAACAACCAGGATAAAATATAATTTAAACTTTAAATTTTTTTAAGGTTTTTTTCGAAATTAATTTCATAATTAAACTTTATAATAACATTTAAGGTTTTTTTTAATTGTTATTTATATCCTTTTTAGTGGTAGTATTTTTATTGTTAATTCATGTTTTACAAAGGCAACACTGCTCAGGGTTCGTTGAATAGGGGAAATATACCCATTTTAATCACACTAAGCCGTTCGACCAATTCTCATCACTTTTGCCGTTTTCCGCTATCAAATAACATTTTCAGGTGTATCAACAATGATGAGTTGCTTGCTCACTTTTATTTGAGCTATTCATCAGTTTGGAACAGTCAAAAACACTTTATTTAAGCTGTAATTCATGATCGAAGTGCTGATAGGCTGATAATAGAAATAGGCTGGGAAAGGGTATAGTTCCCCTATAACGTAAAAAAATAAGTATTTCCAGCTACTTCTGGGAAAAATCTCGTTAATTCCCGGGATTTAAAAAAATCCCGTTTCCCTGGAAATTTAAAAATATGCGTGGAATTCCTGAATTTCAAGCGAAAGTACTTTTTTTGTGCCAATGTTTTTTTTTATTAAATGAAAGGATTTTATTTGATTAAATTTAATACAACTAACTGTTATTAATTAACTAATCAGCTCTTCTGGAAATTTCATTAAAAACTGGGAAAAGATCTTACTTACAAAGTTTAAAAATATACAGTATGTAAAATAGTAGTTTATGCAACAAGTTGCAAAAAGAGGATTTTTACAGCACGAGTCGTACATTTATCCAACGAGGTTCACCGAGTTGGATAAATACGAAGATTGCTGAAAAAATCAAGTTTTGCATCGAGTTCCATACAACATTTTTTGCAATTCCAAAAAACACACACTGAGTGAAATTTTATGTCAAATTTTCATGTATTTTGTCAATAAATCGTTTAAATCAAAAAAATGTTGAAAAGTGTTACTTTTCGAAACAAGTGCTGAAAAGTTCAACTTTTCAGCACCCATTTGAGTAGAACTTTTCAGCATTTATTTTGAAAAGTGTTGCTATTCGATTCTGTTATTTTTGGTACAGAAAAGTAGGCTATTTCGTCGTTCAAGAATGACAGAAAAAGTAAGTAGTTTCACGACGGAATTGCAAAAAAGTATTTACACCCCTTGGGGGCAATGCACATTTTGTGATGAAACATGTTAACAATTTAAAGTTTGACAGAAACCTAGTACTACGTTTTGTTCAGAAACTTATGCCGAACATTTTGCTACAAAACCCAAGTAACATTTTTTCCCAGGAGTTCTACAAGAGCTCTTCAAGATAGCTACAGCATAGCAGTTTGGACCGCGGTAGGATAAAATTCTCTTCAAGTACTCTTCCAAACTCCTGAAGAAGTTTTGAAGAGAATTTTATCCTACCGCGGTCCAAACTGCTATGCTGTAGCTATCTTGAAGAGCTCTTGTAGAACTCCTGGAAAAAATGTTACTTGGGAAAAGCTCATGAAAAGATGATTTCTATAAAAAGTTTTATAACAAATACTATTACAAAAATCAAAAAAGATGCAAAAAAAGTTTGTACACCTTTCAATAAATTAACATAAATAAAATTATTTGTTGACAAATCACCATAAATCCTGTCTCCCAACTCCAAGTAGGCATCCTTGACTGATTAAAAAAACAATTTGGATTGAATATAAAGTTTACTAACTACTTAGTATAAAAGTTTATAAAACTCGGGAAATCCTATATAAAACTTATTTAAACTTAATTTTGCAAACTTTTAATTTAACTAAATGTCAATATATTACCATAGAATTGCTAAATAAACATTTTGGAGTGGGTATAACACCGTTTTGAGGGTCTTTGTATCGATAGATTAGATTTATCGTTGGAATTTCGTACTAACCCGGAATTACGTCGTCGGGAAATCCGCCGGCATCCGAACCGGTCCACGATTCACATTCAACCTATGTGGCATCGGAAAGGGCATAAAATTTCCGATCTTTTGATACCCAAAATGTGTATTGTGCCCAAGGGGTGTAAATACTTTTTTTACATACTGTAAGAAAATACTGTTAGCACCGCAGTCCGGATTTTGCGCACCCGACTGTAGCAGCGACCCTGCCAGAAACTGCTGAGCTGCGTTTGGCGAGTTCCTGCGGTCGCGATGAACGGGCTGATAGGTAGTAAGAAGAAAATCTAGATAGAGTTGAGAGGAGAAGTTCTGCACTAAACGTGCCTACTTGGATTACTTTCTATTTAATTGATAATAATTTCTGGCTAGTTGGAATTTACATTATTTTCTTTATTATTTCACTTGTAAGTACGGATGAGGTTGAATTATAATTAAAAATCTAACAATTATGCGTAATTTAGGCCAGGAATCGTCTACAACAGACACAGTTTGTTCGGATTGCGAAAGCAAATTGGAAAACCATTAAATGTAAGTTTATTACAACTAATCGATGAATTTAAAGCTAATAAATAAAAATTTGCAGTTTTGAGCTGATCCTACTAAAAGGCTGCTTCAAGAATCGGTTTATTTGGCAACGTCCGAACAAATACGGTATTACGGAACACAATTAAATTTTTTAATTTTTTGAGATATTTTTACAAAATAAAATGTGTGATGTTATTCAAAAAAAAGGTATGAACTCGTTTGCTGGAAATTGCAAAATCGAATTTTTCATGACCAAAATGCATGGAAATTGAATTGGTGTTATTAAATTTCCTAGTTTAGTTTAACACAACTTTTTGTGCTATGGAAATATTTTTTACTTAAGTAATTTATTAAGTTGAAAACTATGAAACACAAACCATATCATAAATGAAACTTTAAAAAAATCAATCAGATTTTTTTTTAACATATTAATAATGCAAACATTATTTTAAAAAATACTTCAAAATTCAAACTGCTTGGGAATTTCCAAGATTTTCTGAGAAATTTGATGAAAAAATCACATTTACTGTTTTTTTTTGTAACCTCTCCTGCTCCCCCTAGAAATTTGACGCTCCCCCCACCAGCATTCACGCACGTGAACTTTGAGTATACTTTGTTAGGACATTTGTAAGAGAGGCCAATATAAACGACTGCAGGTGGGCTGAGTTTACAGTTCTTTCTAGTGGCACATGCTGACAAAATCTTAAAAATATTTTTTGTCATGTTTTTCTTCAATTTTTCCCATACAAATATTACCCTCGACTATCAAGCGCATTCCAGAACTTAAACCTTCCCTAAAACCGTTCAATTCCAAGCGAAACTTAATTGGAGATTTTCCCTTGTCTCCTTAAATAAGTGGAGTATCGACACATCCCTTCATCCAAATCTTTTCCTTACTCCTGGCGCGCTGGAGATGGAAGTGGTCGGCAATGGACGTCTGTCATGGTGTCAATAATATGGTTTTATTTCCAATTAACAATTCCTCGCCAACCTGTTCTGGAAAACCATCTTGACATGAATTCTTTCGAAACAATTCTGTTATCCGCTAAAATAACTCCGAGATATTTTTCCCTTTATACAGAGTTACCCGAATGAACATCAATGCATCATAAAGCTTCAGGGAAAAATAAAAAAAATAAAATGGATAAATTTTGAAGTTTGAGTTTTTTTTTGCAAAATTATCTGCATTTCTATAATTTTAAAGTTCAAACTTCCAATAACATGTAAACAAAACAATGATTTCTCTTATTAACTCCAACGTTGTGCTGTTCTAACACCGTGTGTCAAACCCTAAAGTTCAGCACCGAAGGTCAATCGAAAGCCTACACTCCGGTGCGTAACACACCGATCATTGCCACCACACGTCAAGCTTAAAAGCCGCACCCCGTTCGAAGTATATCGCTCGATCAGATGTAAGTTCAGCTACCGCGAGCTCAACTAGAACGTGGTTGTGCGTCCCGAGAGTTCGCCTTGCTGACCTCTCCGAGTATACATGCCTGCAGCCTACGTTGTCGTACAACCAGGTATCTCAAACACAGACAGGTCATCGCGCACCACCTCTAGAACTAAAGTTGAACTCGCGGGTCCGATTACCGAGCTCGAGAAGATCTAGAACGATCTGGAAGGACTGCGCCGAGTCGTGATCTTTGCAGTTGTCTCCATTACTACTGATGGATAAAATGTGAACCCGGCGGTGCTCGGCACTAAATCGAAACGGACAGGTCATCGGGCAGTCCCCTTTGCTGTTTTCTGCCACTAACCAGCAGCTGAGCTCAGCTCCTTTGGCAGACATTCGGTCGTCTGGTAGCGCGAGCTATAGAACACCCGGCTACAACTTCATCCAATTACTGTGTGCAAATCGGTGCTGCTGCAGCAGGTACAAAACTCCTCATCGCGCACAGGTCACAAATCAACCAACTCCGCGTACTGAACCTTTCATAAACGGATATCCTTGACAACCTGTTTCTAGAGTCGACTCGTCGTTGGCGACTGCTTCTACGTACTCGGCGTTGATCGGCGGCGACTCCGCGGTGGACTTAACCAAAATTCAAGCAAAAGGAAACCTGTCTTCGAACAGACTCCACCAGCTTGCCGAGTAAAGCAAAAGTGCAATCACGAGGGAGGAAATTATACTTCATGCCGACCGACGACCACATCGGTCGGACTTGAAGGAAATTTCAACTCGGGGACCCTAATATTTTGACAGTTTGCATGCGGCGCGAAACGAATGGATGGAATAAAGTGGTGGTTTCTTTTTCAAGGATTTAGCTAGTTGGTGCTCAAAATTTTGGAAGGGAGATAACCGAATAAATGGGTAGGTTTCCTTTTGAGGACTTTTAAACAAGTTGGGAATTGGAATGACAAATTTGAGTAGAGCGAAGTTGTAAAATGAAACACTACTGGTGCAGATTATGTGTAGCTACTGCTCATTGTATTTTGATTCCACAATGTCTATAGCTTCATATTATTTTTGAAGGACCGAACTATGCTTAGAAGGTCTGATTATTTAAGAATTTATTTCAAAACAGCATGAAATATTAAGGAAAAATTGAAATCTAAATTCTAAAAAAATTACTTAACAGTTAAAAAAATATCCTTTAAATTTGCCGAAGAAACAGGAGTATTGACTTAATGAATACTTTTGTAGCTTAAATTATGTTATTTTTTCATTCCGAAAATCAATACACAAAATCTCAAGCTGCACACGCAAATCTGAGACAAGCCTTCGAAAAAGTATTGACATTTACGGTGTGAAGGCCGCATCCCAAACCATCGGGGGGGATCATTGACTGCACTTCACCCACATCTACGAACGCGCGGCCGGCCAAGGCGCGGGTTCCGGAAGATTTGCAAAAATCTCTGTAAATTTTACCATACTGATCGTTTGTTTTGGCGCGATGCTCGTAACGCCCACCATGCGCGGTTCCGGTCTGGCGCTGAACTCTCTGAAGTCTTCAGGGGCATGAATTAAACATTAATCGATGAAATTTATAGGCAACACAACCTCTCGCACCGTCCGAAGCAACAACACCAGGGGAATCATAATTATCATGATAGCAAAATGGGCATGCACGGCTCGAACCGGTCAACCCTGATCTTGATCTTTCCCCCGCGCGCAGACTCTGAACTGATGTGAAGAGTCGTTCAGATCAAGGTTTGCTCTGCAGCAGCAGCAGCAGCAATCTCGGAAGAAATTGTACTGTCCGGCGGAACACGGACGTGTGCAAGTTGGTGTCCGGACTCCGTAGGTGCCGCTGGAGGTCACGCGTGACATCAGATTATTATGTTTATTGTGAACACTCCGAGTCCTGGCCCGCAGCGGGGTGACACTCTGCACACACACGTGCGCAAATAGTAGGTTAAGGGGGACTTATCATGACAGGTCGAGGCAGAGAGAGTTGGTCTTGGGGGTTGTTTAATGATGCCTTTATTATTGGTATTTAAGGGTCGCAATGGGGGAAGTGATATGCGCGTCCGAATGGGGCATTAATTGATGGATAACCATTGGTTGGGTTCTAGATTTATTATTAAATTTTGTAGTTTTTGCACTCTTTTGTGTAACACGTTCTGCGTTAAAAAATCATACAAGCAAACCTGGGAGCTGTTTAGTGATTTCAGCAAGCAGCGAGTAGTTTTGCAGAAATTGGATTTTTGTCATTTCATGTTCACTAAGAAATTTCTGAATAAATTTGATCGACTATTTTAGTTGGATCAGGGATGTCCAAAATATTGAAATCCATTTTAAATATTTCTTTTATTAAAAATACCTGAATAAATTTGGATTCAGTTTTTTTAGTTTTTAGTTTCAGAGTTTTTTTTCGATTTTTTTGTGTGTAAAAATTTTGCTCTTACATACAAAACTGCTGATATCAAATATAAAAAACGATTTTCTATGTTTTCGCAAATCGACTTTTGTTTGTGTTATCTATCCAAAAACACTTATTCTGGACATGTTAAAATTTTGGACTTGATTTTTAAATTTCAGAATAGTTTTTACAGAAAAGAACAAACAATTTAATTAAAAAAATCATATTTTCGTGAGTTTCAAAATGGGCTCATTGGATGACAGTGAGAAAATCTCATTTTTACAAAATTTAAATTTCAAGAGGCAACCAGCAGTCCGATCAACAATCTCAAAAAAGGAAAATTGAAAGTTTTTTTTTCAGCATTTCGAGTGTAGAGGTGATTTTGCTTGATGATGTGTTTTTAAATTACAAACAAAACTGAACACTTTTCGAAAATGTTTCCATCTACTGCATGTAACTTTTTCGTGCATAACCGAGGCACAGAGCTTATGGGATTTTGGCTATATGGGAGACATTGGCTATAATCCTATGAAAAATCATCCAAACATCAAAAAATATAGTGTTTTGGCATCGGGATGATGTCAGCTATCCATTGCAATTATAAATACATAAAATTTTTTACAAATATAAGTAATTTTCCTTTATTTGAAAATGCATTTTTATCCGGAAATATAATCAAAATTATTGTGTTTCTGTATGGTTACCAACTGATCGGGATTTTTTAAACATTTCGAAAGATATAACACACAGTTTTGAAAATTCTCAAAATTTTCAGAAAACTACGTATTTTTGAAAAATTATTAAATTTTTTAGTATTTTGCAATCAAAAATCAAAAATCAAATTATTCGCTCTACAGCATTGCCTTGGCGTTCTCGATTGCGAGATTCCTACTCGAAACTAGGTGTCCGAAGGCTTAATTGTTGAGGCAATTGCAAATCTCTTTTTACACCTTAGCTTCCATCTACCCCGGGATTCGAACTGACGACCATTGGATTGTTAGTCCAACTGCCTACCAGCGACTCCACCGAGACAGGACCCAGGGAGACGACTCCTAACACCTGGACTGAGCTAACGACCTAACCTTTGTAGGTTAGTCCGGGACCAACATTTACTTCCCTTCCGACGGAAGGCGTGATCAGACAAATCTCGTCTCGAAAAATGCCACCGGGACCGTCTGGGATCGAACCCAAGCCGACTGGGTGAGAGTCAATCACGCTTACCCCTGCACCACGGTCCCGGATAGTATTTTGCAATATGGGTATCAAAAGATCGGAAATTTTTCATACATTTCAATAGCAACAATATTTTTTGTGAAATACTCTACCTTTTCCCAAAACTACGTATTTTCGATAGAAATACTCAAAATTTCAGTATTTCACAATATGGGTTTCAAATGATCGGTCATTTTTCATACATTTAACAACAATAATATTTTTTTATAAAATAGTCAAAAATTTCACAATACTACGTCTTTTTGAAAAAATACTAAAATTTAATGGGCAAAAATAGAATGCGAAATTTTCAAACATTTCAATAATTTTTTTGAAATTACTCCATATTATCACAAAACCACGGACTATTAAAAAATTCTAGAAATTTCAGTTTTTATTTTGTAGTTATCACGGAAATTTTAAGTTTTTTTTGAAAGTTAGTTGTTTTGTGAAAATTTCGAGTTTTTTGAAAAAAAAAGTGTTATTATTTTTAAAATGTGAAAATATCCTTATCATTTGATACCCATATTGCATTTTTTTGAAATTTTAGCATTTTCATTTTTATAAAAAAATGAGTATTTCATAAAAAATATGACTGCTGTCGAAATGCATAAGAATTTTCGGATTTTTGATACCCTAACAATATGAACAATACAGAAGATTCGAGTATATTTTCGAAAAAAAATATATTTGTGGACATTTTGAGTAATTCACAAAAAATATTTTTACTGCCGAAATGTATGAAAAATTTACGATCATTTAAAACCCATATTGTAAAATACTGAAAATGTGAATATTTTTTCGACATACGTAGTTTTGTGATAATTTTGAGTATTGCAAAAAATGTGTGTTTCAACTAACGAAATGTTTGAAAAATCCCGATCATTTCATTTGCCCATATTGTATAAACTGAAATTTTTAGTATTTTTCCGAAAATACGTAGTTTTGTGACACTTTTGAGTATTCCACATAAAATATAATTGCTATCGAAATGTATGAAAAAAATCCGATTATTTGATACCCATTGTGTCAAAAACCTTATTTTTGAGTATTTTTCTGAATATACTTATTATTTGAGTGTTTAAAAAAAAGTTTGTTTTAACTTAGGCCGTTGCAATGTGCGTAGTTTATGTCCCTTGACTCTGTCCAAAGTCGAGGAGGGGGGGGGGGGGGCAAAAAAATAAAAAAAGTTTAAAAATTGAATTTACGAGCCATGGTTTCAACATTTGAGTAAACAAAGTATTTAAAAATGCATTTTACACCTGCCCAGTTGTTTTGCAATCATTAGTTTCCAAAATACCTAAGTATTGACGAAAATTTATTTTTTTTTGCAAAAAAAAAAGTTTTTGCGGTGCTGTGCATTAGAATTTCATAAAAATTCAAAATACTTTTAATCCAGCCCAAACATGCTTAAAACGATTATAAATGCAGGAAAATGCGTTTTAGATTGTTTTAAGTTGATTTGAACTTTATTTTCATTCAAATTTTGAAGATTTTTGAAAAAATATTTTTTTTGGCCCTGATTTTTTGGACCAATTTTGAAGGGGGGCGTATGTCGCGAAAAATATTTGCAACGGCCTTATAGCAGAAACAACAATGTTGAGTATTTTTTTGAGAAACTTGCATTTTCAAAATACATTAAATTACAGTCCATAATCAAATATCAGAGGGCCTTGGCAAAATTTTGCTTCAGATAATCGAAACTTCGGATAATCGAATCACGAATAACCATATTTATTTGCTGCCTGATTTTTTATTCTTTTGCTTAAATATGACCCCTGAACTATTCTAAAGTGTTTTAAAATTTTAAAAGCTGAGATGGCGGCCAAAATTGCGGTGATAAAATATTGAAATATAGCATTTTCTAATTTAATAGGCATTCAGTCCGGGTACTTAGCCTGATGGTTAAGCGATCTGCTTTCCAAGCAGACGATCAGGGATCGAATCCCGCCCGGTCACCTCGTTACCGATTTTTCGGTGGCAACTAGACCCCCTTGCTCCCTCTGGGAGCACCAGAACCCCGGTAATTAATTACCAAAACACACACGCACGCCGCTCCCCCCGCTAGAACCAGATAGTGGTGGTTGAGTGCAAACAGGACGGGAAGATGACCAACCAACCACACCACAACGCGTGAAGGAAGGAAGGAAGACTCTTCCAAGAAGACCCCCTGGAGATCATCATCATCCATCATGAACAAGAACAATAGATCTCGAGATCTATAAATAGACGCACGGCTCCGTGATGGCAAGGCCGATTGAGCCAGTTAGGGTATAGGTTAAGATAGAGGACAAAGAATAATAAAAAAAAAATTTAATAGGCATTCAGCAATTCAAATTATACTAAAACGGGGTTGCAGAACACAAATTTGATGTCAAAAGTAAATAAAAAAAATACTAATTTTTTCTTTTCGTTATTTGCTTGTCCGAAGTCCCATACAAATCTTCGGATAATTGAACTTCGATTAATCGAAGTCTGGGCTGTACGTGTTTTTGAGAAAAAAAAATCATGTAATTATAATTGCAATAGATAGCTGTCATCTTCCAGATTTCAAAACACTGTATTTTTTAAAGTTTGGTTGATTTTTCAAAGGATTATAGCCAATGTCTCCCATATAGCCAAAGTTCCATAAGCGCTGTGCTGTGGGCCGTGCTTAACCGAGGCAACTACCCGATTCATAAACGGGGCAGTGCAAAACCGAGGCGTGCAAATCCGGGGCATGACTGTACCTATTTTTAAAAAGTCTTTTGTATGGGAAAAGTCGGAAAAATGCATGGAAACCCTAAATTTCCTACTGTTTTCTGAAGGGTGGGCTTCTTCCTTCCAGATTTTCCCAAATGTGAGATTCTCATTAGAAATTCAATGCTCTACAACATTGTTGAACATACCAAAGCTGTTAAACTCGATGAAAAGTTTTTAGCGATTAAAAAAAGTAATTTCTCCATGTAAAACACTAATTCCAGGCTTAGGTTTCAATGGGTTAACCTCGATCGCTCAAAATTGGCACAGATGCTTAAAATAACCCAAACAATTGTTTTCCGCTTGTGGAACACCCTAATGTGGAAAAACTAATGTTTCAAAATGGCTTTTTGTAAGTTCTGTTAATTCATTGAATTCTGGCAGCTTAACCTTCTTAGTCATTTGCTGTTCTACTCTGTTGGCATAGGGATTGCATAGACAAAATTTCATCCAAATAAAAATTAATACTAAATAAAAATTCTGACTTAATTCTGAATTTTTTGAGAGCTATTGTAGGCTTGTTTGAAAGAGCAACCAATCTGCAAAAATAACTCAAGTTAAATGAAAATGCAAATGGGACATTTGTGCGATCAGGGCAGCATATATGTATATCGTATTTTACAGAAACTAGTTCAAGGGGTGATATGATTTTCATGTATTAAAAAAAAACTCCGTGATGGTATTTATTTGATTATAGTTAGGAAGCGAGTTGTAGTTTTATTCAGATTTTTTGTATTTATTGTATGAAGATTATGTATGATGCCAGGAACAATCTTTTTCAAGGTTTTGACGATTTCCATTTTTTGGACAGCCCAAATTCACATGTGATTCAGACTACACGATAAATAAAATACCCCGCGAGTCACACAAAAGACAAAACAAAGTAGCATTTTTATTATTTGATTTTGATTTGGGAGTTGGTATACGATAGACGTGGTTTGAAACAAGCATTTATTTCTATTCTTATAAAGAAATTATAATCTCAATTTTAAATGGTCCATAATACTTTTAATTTTAACCAGAGGAAAATTCATCAAACTTTATAAAAAATTCGCTGTTTGTTTTGAATAAAGAAAAAAGGCTTGCTACACCGACATTCTTTTCTCCTAATTTACACTACATGTTCTCCTTTGACATTTTTTTTTTGTAAAAGCTGCAGCACCCAAATGTTCCAAAAATCCTGCAAGCTGCATTATCCACCGGTGGCCAACGACCGTGATTCGGTTCCCAAAATTGGTCAGTTCGGTGTGTTGCGAAAAATCGTCCGATCACCCAAAATGACATTTTGGCAATTTGCTCTGCCGTTGCTCGTTTTCCAAAAACCCTGTCATCGTTTCTTCACGTCCAAAGTGTCGGCGCGATTCTTTTTTATGTCGATTTCATGATTGTGACCAGGGTCACGTCTCTCGCAGGTATTTGGCTCTGAGATGGATGCCTCGGGGCAAACGGTGTTCCTGCGGTGTCGAATGACGAATTGGCCACTTTAGATGACAGTTTCGCTGCGGATGCTTGACTGTAATTTGTGTGATTTGAACGACTCTTTGTGAAGTCTGTCGTCTTAGTTTCTATTTTGAAAAAATACAGTAATTTTAAATTGTAGACTATCCTAAGATTTTTCTTCCTGAAGATAGGCCAATTTTGACACTTTGATTGTGGCAATTTGTAATTTGAGATATAGCCATAACTTACGTGGTGTTCATGGCTGAAGATCGGTTGTTTTGATCATATTTCATTTTACTCTGGCAACAGTGCTGCCAAATTTTCCCTCAAATTCATGTTCAGATGATTAATTCACTTTATTATATTTCTCTTTTCAGGTAAATCTTCAAACTCCAAGGGCCTATCATTTAGTGCGCATTCCAACGTGTGAGGTGCGATGCCGGTTTGTTTTTCGTTAATTGCAGTGACTTGACACTTTTGGTTCGAGACCCTCCTCCTCCCCATGACCATGATGGTCAGACTTTGCCTTGTACGCGCCTGGGAACACCTTATTTGCCATACGTCGTTGATGGTTCGGCAGTCGTGCTACTGTGCTCTCACTTTGATTGCCGGGCCGTCTGGACCGGACAGAGACTTTCAGCCCAGTCGTGATTGTCCTTGTACGCGGCGCGAGTCGTCATAACTGAAATCTGGGTCAACCGTGGTTGAAATGTACTCTCTCTCCCCCCACAATCCCTTCTCCTGTTGTTTTGTGGACAACCCTCCGAGCAGAAAATTGCTCGGCGCCCAAATGGGATCTCCCTCGACAGGGAGGAGTGTCCAGTCAGGGACGAGTTTGACGTGCGGGTAGGTCCATTGTGATTGGCCAACACAAGGTTGCAGGGAGATGGTCATAAGGTAGATTTGAATTGAAATTTGTCATCTCAGCACAATATTGTTTGTGTTTTCTTCATTTTAAACCGATCCCATTCCCATCCCAAAAATATTTTTGCAATTCCGTCGTGAAACTATTTACTTTTCACGTCATTTTCGAGTGACGAAACGGCCTACTTTCCTCTATCAAAAATGATTTAATGGAAAATGAATGCCCTTCAATAACAGTGCTGAAAAGTTCTACTTTTCAGCACTGAATGGGTGCTGAAATGTTGATTCAGCACTGGTATTGAAAAGAAACATTTTTTTTTGTTTTGAATGGTGAACTCAACACTCGGATGTTTGAAATAAAATTCCTTTCAAAAATCATTTTTTTGCAATTCCGTCGTGAATCTACTTACATTCCCTGTCATTCTTAAACGATGAAAAAGCCTACTTTTCTAAACCAAAAATAACAGTATCGAATAATAAAACTTTTCAAAATAAATGCTGAAAAGTCCTCCTTTTCAGCACTGAAATGGATGCTGAAAAGTTGAACTTTTCAGCACATATTTCGAAAAGTTATACTTTTCAACATTATTTTGATTTAAACGGTTAATTGACAAAATACATGAACATTTGACTTATAATTTCACTCAAAGAGTGTTTTTCGGAATTGCAAAAAATGTTGTATGGAACTCGTTGCAAAACATGATTTTTTCAGCACGACTCGTGCTGAGAAAATCTTCTTTTTGCAACTTGTTGCATAAACTACTAAAATGCAACACTTCGCAAAACTTGATTTTTTCAGCATTCGTCTAATTGATCCAAAACGGCAGATCTTTGGCAGTCTAAAAATGTAACAATAGTTTCACTTTCAATATATAAAAGCGGACCACAAACTTTCGAGTAATCGTCAGTTGAAACGTTAAGTGAAACTGATACTAACAAGATTTTGTCGGGTTTTGAATTTTCCGGGAAACGAAAATAATATTTTAAGAATCCCGGGTATCCCAGAAAAAGTGTATTCAAGAGATTGTTTTTTGCTGAAAAAAAAACTTATGTGGTTCCACAAACACGTTTTAAAGTTTTTTGAAAAAAAAATATTTCTTTTGGCCCTTGATTTTTCAGACCGATTTTGTGGAAAAATATTTGCAAGTCTCTTAAAAAAATATTTCTTCAAATTTATTTTTGCCTTCCTCACCTTACTACACCCAACTGGCAGTCGCATGATTGTGATGCATGGCGGCATGAAAGTATATCAGAATCTGCATGAAATCTGTCCTCATGCATTTTTTGCGATATAGGAGTATGACATTTTTGCCCGTTACCGACAATTATCGACATTACCGACGGCTTTTTGGTTGTATTTCACAAAAAAAAAACCCTTTAAAGAACGAGGATTGAACCACCAACTTCTTGGTTATTGATCCGACACGCTACCACCGCGCCATGGACGCTTGATGAAAAGTGAGTGAAAGAGCACCAACATATGCTTCTCTTTGGAGTGTTGCTCGGGGACGGGCCAGCATTACATGTGTTGGTGAGAACTGCAGATCGCTGAAATTTTTACACGCGGGCAAAAATGATCCACGGGCTTGCTGCAAAAAATGTTATAAAATATGACATTTTCTGCAGCAAATCCAATGTTGCAGATTTTGAGATATATTTTTCCTTTGGGTGTAAGAAAAGGGTATAAAATCACTCAAAAAATGAACTCCTTCCCGACCTCGTAGACCCACCTTCACGTATGACTCACAATCAAATTCTGTGCGTGTGTATGTCTGTAGGTCCGTGCATAAAAAAATGCACTCAATTATCTCCGGACTGGTTGAACCTATTTGAACCGTTTTAGGAAGTCTAGAAAAGTACTTCAAAAGTTGGTTAAAGTTCGAAAGAGCATGAGCATGGTTGACTGCCAATGAGCTGCTACTCCGTTATTGACAGATCAGCTGAAGTTAAACAATGAATCAAAAATGATCAGGGAGCCAACCATCCGTTCACTGTTTAACCTCTGAAGATCTCTACTTTATTAGTCAATACCGGCGCCCTCCCAAGAAGCCTGCAGTTCAACAAAAGGGAGGAATGTTAGTCCGATAGTTGAAGTTGCAGACTCATCAAGCACATAGTTTTTCGCTATATACTTGTTGATACCGCTTGAGACCGTTGAATCCACAGCATCTCCTTCAATCATCACGTGATTTTTTTTTGGGTTAGTAGGATAAGGTATTGGCTTTTCGATGCCTCCCGAGCTACGATGCTTTGGGGAGGACTTTCATAACAAACCCGTTGGCGAGCCTTCCGAGCAACGATGCTATGGGAAGGTCTTTCTGGTTAACACACAAACTCACTCACACACAGTTATTTGCTCCATTATTAACTCAACGATCCAAATTGTCAGTGCGTCTTTCGTTCATTATATAGAAATGGCTTTTTCACCGCAAAAAAATAAATCCTTATGGCCTATCTACAATCACTTAACTTAGAAAATTTCACTTAGCTTAGGAGTTTGAATCAATGGAAATGAATCTGATCTTCTACAATGAAAAGGAATAAAATTAGAAACTTGACGTATGGTTTGGAAAATTTCAAAATCTACGGTAAGTTGACGTTTCCATATCAAAGGTAAACAAACAACTGCATAGCAACGTATATCAGCCCAGCAAATTTTCTAAGTTGATTGTGGATGACGGCCGTAAGCTGTGTACATTTTCTAAGTTTTACTTTACTTAACTATTCTAAGCTAAGTGATTGTAGATAGGCCATTATTCGAAAAATTTAAACACAATCCACCCGACGCCGTGCCTTCCGATCAACAATGATATAGGAAGGGCTTTGAAAATCACAAAAGAAATCACTTTTCACTCCGAATATTTTTTATGACCACGCGCTCTCTTTGCCAATTATGCACTAAAAGTTGGTTAAAGTTCGAAAGATTGTAAAAAGGGTGGTTTTTGTAAGGAAACCCTATCAAAATTAGGTGTTATACATGTTTGGGTACCAAAATTTTGTAATTGAAATACGCAACTTTTGGTACCCTAACATGTATAGGTCAACGCTGAAATTTTCAAGTTCTCGCAGTTTTAGTGAAAAAAGTCGACTTTTTCTCGTTTTCATCATATTCCCATTTTTGCGCGTGGCGCGTCGAAAACCCCAGTTTTTATTTTCAATAAATAGTATCTCAGAGTATTGGAAACATAACTTTACCATTTTTTGATACGTTATGTGAAATTTACCGAGGACTATTTTTTCCAAATAGCCAAACTAATCACCTTTCTTTTGCGTCTAGGACAGATAAAATCGGATGAAATGACGTAGAGATATTATTTTTTAGAAAAAAGTGGTTTTTGCGAAAATCTAACAGGGCGTAGGTCACCCTAATGGCAAAAAAAAATACGGGTCTAATTATTTTAGCCAAGCACGATCGGAGAACTTTTTTTTTTCGAATTATGCTGTTTTCGTGGGGAATTGCTGTTAGGCAATAGGCTTGGCCGAATGGTTACGCTGTTCGCATTGTAAGCGGATGATCAAGGGTTCGATTCCCATCTGATCCAACCTTCCATCGGATGAGGAAGTAAAACGTCGGTCTCGGCCTTGGTTGTTGTTGGGCCGTTAAGTCATCAAGGTGTAGGAGTCGTCTCCCCCGTATAAGTACAAACAACACACCAATAAAAGCCTGATCAGGCGGAGTCGCTGGCGGCGGTTGGACTCGCAATCCAAAGGTAGTTAGTTCGAACCCTGTGGTGGAAGGTTTCTTGGAGTATAAAGAGGTTTTGGTGTTTTCCCCATTCATGCCTTTTTTTTGCCTTTTGACTTTTAGGTTCGAGCAGAAACTTGCAATAGAGACCACAACAGACCTGGGGGTCGTTAATGTGGATGGTTTGATTTTGAGAACATGTCTTAAGCGGATTTGTAAACGTAAATTTTAAGAATTTTCCCTATTAAGCCCAAATTAAGTCATAATAATGCTGATATGTCGGATGAAAAATTTAATGTTATATACTCCTTATCGATTACTAAATATTCAACTGTTCATTTTTATTCACAATCAAATTTGAATTTCCAGACCAAAATTTGTTGTTTTTTTGTTTTCAATTTCTAGAAAATCGGAACAAAAAACCTGTCGTTTCTCTGGCTGTCGATCTTCTCGATATAAATATTGCTCCGTCTGTCAATTAATTTGTCTGTCCCTTCAAAAGCATGCTTTGATTTTTTCGTTCTACATATAATTTGATACCCTCCGCTCTCGACGGTCCCTTTAATATCAACAACGAGAGTGCCCACTGTATAAAAAATCCTGGGCTTGGGAAATCCCGGTTTTCGAGAAATGCTGGGAGTTTTGTCCGGGGAATTCCAGAGATGGACGCACTAAACAATTATTTAGTTAAATATTAAAAAAGCTTTTGAACTGAAATGTCAAAATCATTTGCATATTGTCTGTCAATTTGCATGTCCTTGACATGCGTTACTGGCTAAATAAACAAAAACAAAAAAAGCTCCACTGGCAACCATTCTCGCCCATTACATAAATCTCTTAATATTCCAAAGTGAAACCAAAACCATCCATTCAAAAACACATTTTGCGCCAATCAAATTTGCATTCCCAGCCTCATCTTTGGAGGAGATTTGTTTTGCCGCACGCCACGTCCATCTCCATTGAATTCGTTCAACACTCATCGTATATTTATCAACTTTCTAAACCCCCTCCGTCATATTTCTTAATGTTTATCTCGCGCATTTGTAATTAACCCCGAGCGTTGATAAAACCCCACAATTTTACCGTATCGATAATCTTCAATGATACGATTTTATTTCTATTCGCGTGCAACGAATGGACCTTCTCTTTTTCTTCCGACTCGGCTTCCGCTCGGGACATCGATCAATGCTGGCGCGGCGCTTGATGGGATTCAATGAACGAATGCACTCTGATTAAAATGCCCACTCCGAGGTGGTGCTGATTGAGTGTACAAATAAAATTGATAACGATCATTTGGCTGAGTTGTGAAGGTAGAAATTGACGCCAGCTTCCCACCTCAATTTGCCAAAAAGAGACATGATCCGAGCGCATGTATGCTTTTAATTGAGCAAAATTTAATTGAACTCGGCTGACACCTTCAAGTCTCGACGTTTCGATGATCTTTGGGGCTAGAGTTGTCCAAAATTCCACTTGATTTTTATTTTCAGTATCTGAAAATTTTCTTTAGCTAATTAAATTTGAATTTGTTAATTTGCAAAATTCTGATATAACCTTGTGTTTAATTTGGCAACCCTACCTTCCACAGTCATAGCTGAGCAGTTCTCTAGGATTTCGGTCATTCGATTTTTTTTGTATTTTTTAATCCGACTGAAACTTTTTTGGTGCCTTCGGTATGCCCAAAGAAGCCATTTTGCATCATTAGTTTGTCCATATAATTTTCCATACAAATTCGGCAGCTGTCCATACAAAAATGATGTATGAAAATTCAAAAATCTGTATCTTTTGAAGGAATTTTTTGATCGATTTGGTGTCTTCGGCAAAGTTGTAGGTATGGATACGGACTACACTGGAAAAAAATAATACACGGTAAAAAAAATTTGGTGATTTTTTTATTTAACTTTTTATCACTAAAACTTGATTTACAAAAAAACACTATTTTTAATTTTTTTTATTTTTTGATATGTTTTAGAAGGCATAAAATGCCAACTTTTCAGAAATTTCCAGGTTGTGCAAAAAATCACTGACCGAGTTATGAATTTTTTAATCAATACTGATTTTTTCAAAAAATCGAAATTTTGGTCGTAAAAATTTTTCAACTTCATTTTTCGATGTAAAATCAAATTTGCAATCAAAAAGTACTTTACTGAAATTTTGATAAAGTGCACCGTTTTCAAGTTATAGCCATATTTAAGTGACTTTTTTGAAAATAGTCGCAGTTTTTCATTTTTTTAAATTAGTGCACATGTTTGCCCAGTTTTGAAAAAAATATTTTTGAAAAGCTGAGAAAATTCTCTATATTTTGCTTATTTGGACTTTGTTGATACGACCTTTAGTTGCTGAGATATTGCAATGCAAAGGTTTAAACACAGGAAAATTGATGTTTTCTAAGTTTCACCCAAACAACCCACCATTTTCTATCGTCAATATCTCAGCAACTAATGGTCCGATTTTCAATGTTAATATATGAAACATTTGTGAAATTTTCCGATCTCTTCGAAAAAAATATTTTTGGAATTTTCAAATCAAGACTAACATTTCACAAAGGCCAAACATTCAATATTACGCCCTTTTAAAATGTTTGTCTTGATTTGAAAATTCCAAAAATATTTTTTTCGAAAAGATCGGAAAATTTCACAATTGTTTCATATATTAACATTGAAAATCGGACCATTAGTTGCTGAGATATTGACGATAGAAAATGGTGGGTTGTTTGGGTGAAACTTAGAAAACATCAATTTTCCTGTTTTTAAACCTTTGCATTGCAATATCTCAGCAACTAAAGGTCGTATCAACATAGTCCGAATAAGCAAAATATAGAGAATTTTCTCAGCTTTTCAAAAATATTTTTTTCAAAACTGGGCAAACATGTGCACTAATTTAAAAAAATGAAAAACTGCGACTATTTTCAAAAAAGTCACTTAAATATGGCTATAACTTGAAAACGGTGCACTTTATCAAAATTTTAGTAAAGTACTTTTTGATTGCAAATTTGATTTTACATCGAAAAATGAAGTTGAAAAATTTTTACGACCAAAATTTCGAATTTTTGAAAAAATCAGTATTGATTAAAAAATTCATAACTCGGTCAGTGATTTTTTGCACAACCTGGAAATTTCTGAAAAGTTGGCATTTTATGTCTTCTAAAACATATCAAAAAATAAAAAAAATTAAAAATAGTGTTTTTTTGTAAATCAAGTTTTAGTGATAAAAAGTTAAATAAAAAAATCACCAAATTTTTTTTTACCGTGTATTATTTTTTCCAGTGTAGTCCGTATCCATACCTACAACTTTGCCGAAGACACCAAATCGATCAAAAAATTCCTTCAAAAGATACAGATTTTTGAATTTTCATACATCATTTTTGTATGGACAGCTGCCGAATTTGTATGGAAAATTATATGGACAAACTAATGATGCAAAATGGCTTCTTTGGGCATACCGAAGGCACCAAAAAAGTTTCAGCCGGATTAAAAAATACAAAAATTAAAATTGAAGAAAAAAGACCGATTTCGTAGAGAATTGCTCAGCTTTGAACGTCGTCGTCGAGATGTTATCAGTCGAGCACTTGATCACTAATTCAATTATCTGCTTTGGTTGCAGACGTCAAACTCTGGAAATGTCTTTGAAATGGTCTTATTTAAATTCTACAAACTTTATATCGTTTTATAAAAAATATTTATTGAATCTGCGAAATTTTATTAATCATTAAGTGGAAAAGCAAAGGTTAATGTTGTGACAAGGATGACATTTTTGTGTACTTCATTAAAAGCTTCATTCGAGGATGAAACGATAATAAGCTTTTATATTTTGTAAAGCATTGCGTGGTTGTTTGATCATCTCCGACGCTTCTTTGGGACTGGCCCTGATTTTATGACGCCGCAACTTCAAAAGGAGATTTTACCTAGGGGAGTTTGGGGTAATATGGACAGTGGGGGTAATTTGGACACCCCTTTAAAAATCACGTTTTCTTCGGATATATAGTGAAAACGGCAATTTAAGTGATAAGGCTAGTACTAGTAATGGCCTACGAGTATGGACAAACCAAAAAAGTTGGAATAGGTTAAGTAGTTTTGGTATAATGTGTAAAAGTTTCCAAAGGCCGGTTGGCACTGCCTTAAATTCTAATATTTGAAGGTTAGGAAATAAGGTTTTGCAGGGGTTATATGGCAAAAAAGTGGACATTTTTTGTTTAAGGGGGTTGCTTGGACGATGCCTGAGATATGTACGTATAAAAATTGTGCATTTTATCCATTTTTATCATCAAAAATCGCAATTTATGATAGAATATGCTATGGGGGTAATTTGGACATGGCTTGTGGGGTAATTTGGACATACCTGAAAGTCTACCTGTCAGGCAACAAAAAAGTAACTTTCATGGTTGGATGAGTTTTTAAAGGGATTTAGATAAATTTAGAGGGATTTAATATGTCAAAAACAATCAAAAATGAATGTGAGCAATGAGAACTTTCACAAAACCCCTATTTTTTAATTTACATAAATTTATTCCAATATTCGAATTGATGAAAATCTGATTACTGTGTACTCTAATGTTGATTGTTTTTAATTAATTTCTTTGACATTTCTAATTTCTATGCTGGTTTACAATAATATTTAAATTTGAAGGGCTACAGAATGTAAAATTAAAAAAAAATATTTTCAGGCTGATAAATTCTATATAAAGATTGATTTATATTAACATAAACGATACCTTAATCACTAAAAACAAGTATAGTGTGCCTGATCCAGAATCAGTGTTTAAATCAAATCAGTTTCAATTTAATGATTGAATTATGTATACTACACTGAACTATATGTTATCTTCCTATTGCATTATAGTTCTATCACAAAATCATTATTTAAACCTTTGATGAAATATTGTGAGCAACACTTCAAAATATAAAGCAATTACAAAACCAGGTTGAAGGATAAAAAACATGCTCAAAAAATCAAATGTTAAACTTATTCTTCAATATGTGTCCAAATTACCCCACAAAAGGTGTTCATATTACCCCACAAGGTATGTCCACATTACCCCACAAGGCATTCCAAATTACCCCACAAGGCATGTCCAAATTACCCCATAGGGGTGTTCATATTACCCCCACACAAAAATGTGGGGGTAATTTGGACACCTTTTAATTTTTGCGATAAAAATGGGATTTTCATCAAAATTTATCGAAATGAATGACATTTTTCCATCAAATATGGTCTCTATTATCCTCTGGTGTCATCCACATTCCTTTAAAATATCCATACAGCCCGTAACAGAGCAATTTCCTTAGGGTGTCCAAATTACCCCACACTCCCCTACTTGTTTTCAAGTTGCTGCGCCAGCGGGGAATCCCCGGTAAAGTGGAAAGATTTGGGGCACTTTGTCAAGGTTTTGTTATTATTTTTTCGAGAGAGTTTGGTTAAGGTGACTCATTTTTGTTTTGGTAGTTTTTCAGGACGGACACTGAAAATATTGATTTATGATTTTGTTTTTTTTTCAACTTCTTATTGATGTTTGCAACTTGTTTGCTTTTCAGAAAAAAAACAACTCGAATTATTATTTTAATTGCTGAATTCCGCAAATATTTTCAATAGGGCTAGCAGCGTTACTACTTTGCCGGTAAATTACTAAGGATTGTTAAATATTAAGTTTGTTTTAATTTCGAGCTATGGTACTCATGTGTAAGTACCGAATTCTTACAAAACAAATGTTTTCATTTAAATACGAAACCACTTTTTTTTGTAATACATATTCCAGATAATAACTTAATTGCATGAAAGGTGATTTTTACAAGCTTCAAAAATATACAATCAATCATTGTTCACTGAAATCAGATTAAGGGTTTTGTAACCCGCTAAAATTCGTCGGTGGTCAAAAAGTGCATTTTATTTGCTTTGTTGGCTTGGGTTGTTTATAACAGAAGCTGTCAAAAAAGTCTACACCCTGAAGTTTAGTTTTTTGCTCAATTGAACTCATTGTTAGAGGATGAAATTGTTTGGATTCATAACCCATTGAGAAGCAACATAAGTGTGTGTGTGTATGATTAAAGCGGTTGATGGTGCGGCCTGATGCTGTGTCTGCAAAGTGGTGATAATGTGAGAAGTTATGAGTGCGAATAAACGATTCCTTTTAATGCAATTTAGGGTATAACGATTTGGATTTTTTTTGTGTATTTCATTTATCCATTTCACGCCTCTTTACTCGATCAATCGACTTCGATTCGATAACACTCTAGCCGGGTGTGTGTGTCTGGTAATATATGACTGAGAAAAAAAAACCAACAAACAATTCAGTGAAATGCACAAAAAGGTCGTTTCAATCGGGACAAAGAAAATTACAAAAGCTGTTTGTTTTGTTGTACTCGCAAATGTGTCAGACTAAAATCGGGGCTAACTGCCGGACCTGCTGCGAGACATAAGAGTTTGGTTGTACTCTTTAAAAAAATGGTTGTTTGTTGGGTAAAACAATTGCGCTTTCGCAGAAATGTCAAAGTTTGCGCAGTTTGACGCATCTTATGCAAATCGCAAATATTATGACACTGGTGAAACGCCATCTGGACTCAATTAGCGCAGCTACATCGCAATAATTGAGTGCGAAGGTAGACCTATTTACTTGGGAAGTGAATCAACACAACCGGTCAATATTGGGAGTTGGTTTTGTTGCAGTGTCTGTGCTTCGACACTGAAAGCCAATAAAGTTATTACTCATGACGTTCGATGCGGGGTCGGGGTCTGTGACTAATCACTACATCGTAGCTCGTTACCTAATCTCGGTTTAATCACGTTTAGTACGTTTTTACATTAATGCTGGTGACGCAGCTCAACTCTTGTTCTAGTGGAATTATCGTGTAAACTTAGACCAGTGAGTTCTGTTTCCAAAAGTGTGTTTAAATTAATTTATTGATACGTGACTCATGAAAAATACTATACAAAGTACCATTTTAGTATCTTTTGTACACACCCACATTGCGGGTGGACAATTAGTCAACATTTGAGCAACTGGTTCAGCGAGTAACGGTAAACGGCGATGACGGTGGAATTTGCATTTCAAAAGCAGAGAAGCACTGCGGATTTTTTTTTGTTGGAAACGAGATAGCATCAAGTTGATGAGTGACTCAGAGCACGCGATTTTGCTATGGAAATGAGCAACTGTACTGCCTGGTCATTATTGTTTTGAATTTAACTGAATTGACTTGAAAGAAATGAATTTCAAGTTGTATTACTTTACAGATTTTAGATGTTTTGTTTGAAATTGGATGGGATTGAAAATAAATTTCAAACTGTAAACAGTAAAAAATTTCCGCTTCCTTCAATCACTCGTAATCGTAGAATTTTCCACTCTCCTAGTCCATTTTTAATACCCCACCGGCGGGCACTTGAAGCGAATGAACGATCGGCGATGACCGAGTGACTAACCTGTCGCGCTCGATTGACCTTGCGAGATTAGCTGGTTGGGATGGGGTTGCCAACCTCACTTTTTCGATTATTCCATGTTTTATTAGGTTTGCGCTGACACCTTAGCTTTCTGAGTGTTTCGAGCGTCTGAACGCTTTTGTGCTAACCCTATTTTGATTCGCTCACTTTTTTCAACTCTTTTCCTGTGTTTAAAAGTTTTGCCTTTTCGATTTATTCATTTTAGATTCCACATGTCAACTTTTTAACTGCAGTTTGCAGTCATTTGAGTCCATCCTACAAACACCACAGCGTCTGTCACCTGTTCCAGCAGCAGCACATGCCTCGAACATGTGTTTTTTGTTTGGCCATCTTCTCTTATCTCCATCCCATTTATCACGGGTTTTGCTGCATCTGTCATTTCGCGCTTAATTTGCGGTTGTGTGCGTTTGCTGATTTCGACGCCGTCGTGCTAACTTGTCGTACGTCACTTTTTGATGTTCCGAGAAAAAAAAGCATTTAATGTTTGACCTTGAATAAACGAAAAATTAAGCACGCATTGTAAACAATAACAAACACGTTCTGTTTGGTTGACCGTTTTATGCATTGTCCCGAAGTTTGATTGAATTTGGTAGCCGATGTCCCGAGTTATAATTACAAATGTTTACGGTAGTCGAGCTCGTACCTATGTCAAACACGTTCTAACCTGAAATCCCTTTGGCCAATTGTCGCACTTACATCAATTTTCAGGCTGTGTCAAGATAGCACGACAAGATTGAAACTTCTTTCAAAATGGCGTTCTTAACTCAATTTGGTCTAAAATGCACGTACGACAAGTTAGCACGACAGCGACGATTTGCTGTTGTTTTCATTTTTTTCCCTCTCGCAGATCTTTACCTCACTGACGAACATCACACATGGGGCAATGGCGGTGGCGGTGATATGAATGCTTTTAATTTGATAATAAATCCAACAAAGCGCAATTATACAAAGAGTTTTTGCGGGTGAATGTGATGGTGCGCGCTGACTTGTGTTTGTCTGTTACTATTCATTCAGGCAATTGGAGTAGTTTGGGTTGTGTCGTTTGTGCAGCTTTTATAACCAGCAGAACGCGCAATACAGTTGAACGTTTTCTGGTCGCGGTAGATACTGTTTGAAAATGGAATGGTGTAATTGAAAGGTGATGAACTGATTTGTAGCGAAATGCCGAGGGGTGGAACACACTTGAAAATTGAACTAGAAAAATAAATTAAGTTAACTTTATAAAATAAACATTCTGACTCAACTTAGGGACGGGACTCGTGGTGTAGGGGTAAGCGTGGTTGCCTCTCACCCAGTCGGCCTGGGTTCGAACCCAGAAGGTCCCGGTGGCATTTTCGAGACGAGATTTGTCTGATCACGCCTTCCTTCGGACGGGGAAGTAAATGTTGGCCCCGGTCTAACGTAGAGGTTAGGTCATTAGCTCAATCCAGGTGTAGGAGTCGTCTCTCTGGGTCCTGCTTCGGTGGAGTCGCTGGTAGGCAGTTGGACGAACAATCCAACGGTCGTCAGTTCGAATCCCGGGGTGGATGGAAGCTAAGGTGTAAAAAGTGGTTTGCATTTGCCTCAACAATCAAGCCTTCGGACACTTAGTTTCGACTAGGAATCTCGCAATCGAGAACGCCAAGGCAATGCTGTAGAGCGAATAATTTGATTTTGATTTTTTTGATTGACTCAAATGAGGCATAACTTTTTGCAAAAAGTTACCTCAATCCCTCTTAGATTTGCGATTTTTTTGTTAATATTGGTCCCTGATTGCGAATCCATGGTCGAATATCCGAAAATAGATGTGTTTATCAGTAACTTTTATCCTGAAATGGCGTTGATTAGGAAATTTGATGTCAAAGTGACTACTGTGTGAAATAAGAGGCCCAATTCGATGGAGTACTCAAAATTAAAGAAAAAGGTATTTTTCGTCGAAAAAAAAAAATAAATGTATGATTTTTTTCGTTATTCAACCATAAAAAATGGAAAATGCCATATGGGAAACTTGCTTCAATAACCCAGAAGGGTCATTTTTTCATTTAGAACAAAAACTAACTTTGCAGGGTTATTTTTTAAAAGTGTATCAATGTTCTGCATGTAGAGCTGACAATTTAAAAAATAATATTGTTTAAACATTACGGGTTTGCTTGTAACCATCAAAGTTTAGTTATAGGAACTACAGGAAAAGCAACATCGGATTGGCAAAATACTACTATATTCATCAAATTACATTATGATTTTTGCAACACGTGTCGATTATTTATCCAGTGAGTCTCTGTTGACTAGTATAAATATTACGAGTGCTGAAAAAAAAACGAGTTTTGCAACGAGTTACATGCAACTTTTTTTGCAATTCCGAAAAATACTTTTGAATAAGATTTTTTAGTCAAACTTTGTTTCCCCGCTCTAGTTTGGCTGTGTATTGTCAACCCATACACGGACAAAATGAATTCTCGAAATCGTGAATTAAATTCACGAATACGAGAACCACGAAGGAATATATTCACGTTTATAGTGCAAATGCATCATACTCATGAATAAATTACTTCCTGGTTCTCACATTCATGAACTTAATTTACGATTACGAGAGTTGATTTTTTTCTGTATAAACCAAAAGTTAAAATTGTTTTTAAAGTTTTTCTATTCGATTCTGTTATTTTTGGTACAGAAAAGTAGGTTGTTTCGTCGTACGAGAATGACAGGAAGAGTAAGAAATTTCATGACGGAAATGCAAAAAGTTTAACTTTTCAGAACTATTTTGAAAAACTTGTGAAAAGTTCAATTTCCCAGAGCTCATATTGATGGCTCCTTGAAATTTTGTGAAAAGGTCGATGCAAAAGTCGATTTTTCAGCACACGTCGTATTCATAAAATTCATAAAAAACAAAAGGTTTTCTGATTTTGAGTAAAGAAAAGAATATCCAAATATTTCCAAGTTAAATTCATGCCAAATTCAATTCCGCGACCCCTCGCGACCCTTTCGGCACCGGGGGGCTGCTCCCGACAAGATGACGCACTGTTGCTTGCTATCAGCTGCTACAGCGAAGAGTCGCGGCAATTTGCCGTCCAAGTGCTCAATATCGGCCGCGGCACAAGTGACTGTGACTACACTAAACAATCTCGAGGAAGCGCCTGGAACTTCTATCACCTTTTGCCGTTGTTGATGGTGTTGTTGTGCTTTGTATATCGGCACTCGTTAGAGACAACGACTATGACCAGAACCGGCTTCGTCTCGGGAGCGGTGATTGTGTGTGTCAGTCGGTGATTCTTGCTGAAAGCTCGACCGTGAAGATACACACACATGACACGGGTGCCGCGCGCGAGGTCGGGACTTTGGCAAGTTCTCCAAGAACAGTCGAGCAGTCCTGGAGCAGGTCTTGAACGGAGAGATCGGTTTTTCCCTTGCGCGCGGCGCGCGGTCAACACGACCTTCGGAGCTTCGGAAATTTGTTTACGTCGGTTGTTTTGGCGTTCATCCCGTGAAGAATCTGAGAGAAAATCTGTAGGTAGTGGGTGTGATCAATTGATCGTGAAGAATCGGTGACCAGTGAACGGCACAAAGAATAGAGGTCAGGAAGGAAAAATCTGAAAAGCAAATCAGGAAAATGTGTGTCAAGTGTTCGCGGGTCAATGGATTTGACAGCAAGAATGAGGAAGTCATGAACGATTGAGCACGAGTTTGGGTTTTGTGATTGTTGAGGGATTGTTGCGGTATTGAAGGAGCATCGAACAATGATGTAATAGAGCTGGTTACAGTTCCGCGATCGTTGATTCCAGAGGTGTTACAAGTGAAGGAGGAATATGTTATTAACTGGATTTATCTGAATGGCGATCTAATTTACAAAAATAGAAAAACTTATCTTATCTGCCGCAACAATGACATCGTTCTGCCTCTTATTGGCGAAAAATATCATATCAACATTCACAGAACGTATCGTGGAACTACGTGCTACACTCGTGATTTGCTATCTTTTTAATTCGTCAATGTTCGCTCATGTGATTTGTTCGTTGTGTTATCATGAACGATGTTTTGGAATTACCAAAGTCTAAATAATAAAATATAATAAATAAATATAAGTCTGGGTTTTATAAAATAAATCTTGAAGAGATTGCATTATTTGCTTTTGTTAAACAAAAGAACTCGCTTCCGAATGTTTAGGATAATACAATCTTATTATCATGCTTTGTCAATTTAAACTCCTTTTGTTCAACAAAATTTTAATTTTATTTGTTTTTCTTTTTTTTTATTTCAGTATTTCTATTTGCACTTGACAGGGTGTCGTGTTTTGGCCTTTTTAGAGCCGCATTTTCCAGGAATTTCAGGGATTATGTTTATCAAATTTTGAAGTACTTTGGCAACACTGCCAATTTATTTATCTCTGAAGCAAAACGACGCCTCACTTGACGGGGAAAGGATTAGGATGTCAAGAGTTGGCTTTACCCGGAGGGAAATTTTGTTTGCTACCGGTAAACATTGGCCACTCTATAGGTCACTATTCCGTCGCAACTCTTAATATGACTGTTTGCTGAACTGTCTTGCGCTCGTTTTCTCGGTTTTATGTAACAAGAATTCAACTTTTTTATTTTAAAATTTCAAACCTTATTTTACGGTTTGCAGATAGCTGCAAATACCCTATAACTTGTTAAACTTGAGCTATTGTTTGCTATGGCTTACTTTGGGTCGGACATTCCATCGGTTATCTACCTTTGGCAATCATTCCTGTGTCTTACGCGGTCATCACGTGCGTCACGGAGGCGTTACCTGTGATAAACAATCTTATCAGCTATTTGAACCACGGGCGAAATACTATAGCGGTTGTTGGGGTTTCTTAATATGTTTATTTGCAATTCTGTCATGAAACTACTTACTTTTCCTGTCATTCATAAACGACGAAATAGTCTACTTTTCTGTACCAAAAATAACTGAATCGAATTGCAACACTTTTTAATATAAATGCTGAAAAGTTCTACTTTTAATGCTCAAATTTGTATCCGAGCAATGTGTTGCTTCAATTTCATGACAAATTTTACAAAGAAAAGATTTACTTTCGGTCGTATCGGGGTTTCTGCCTGTGTGGATCAATCGGACCGCGCACTGGACTCACAATCCAGAGGTCGCCGGTTCGAATCCCGGGGCGGACGCAAAAAATTCTAAGTGTAAATATAGGTATTCGGTGCCCTCTCCCCGTGCCCATACCTTCACACTTAGGAGACCCGGGAGGCGGAGTCTTGTCGCAAAAAGAACGATACACACCTGTGGATCCGTTGACGAAACCACAAGGTTTAAGAGGGCCACATTATAAGGTGTTACGTCGATTCCGTTTTTTTTTCCGTATCGGGGTTTCCAGCTTTGATTTTGGGGTAATTACAAAGAAAGCTAGAATTCTGGTAAGTTTGGTTCGATTTTTTTTATTGGAGGTCAAATATTGATCAGAGCCCCCAAAGCATATTCATAAAAAAATTGTGTGATACCAACATGAATGCACCGATTTTCTGTGATTTTTTTTGAACAAATATCCCATAAAATCGAAAAATAATCTTTAAAAAAACGACGACGAAATATTTCGAAATACCCCTCGAAATGTCGGGAAAGAGCCCTTCTTTCACGGTGCCAAATATCAGACATACCGAATTTTTTTATCATTAGTTTGTTCTAAAAAACACACCGTGTTCTGGAGAAACGAAACGGCCTACTTTTCCCTACCAAAAAATATCAAAATGGGAAATTGATATTTTTAAATACCACTGAAATGGGTGCTGAAAAGTTGAGCTTTTCAACCTTGGTATCGAAAAGTAACATTTTTCATTTTTTTTTGTTTTGAACTGTGAATTTACTAAACACATGGATGATAGACATAAAATTCAATTCAAAACGCGTTTTTTGGAAATTCAATAAATGTTTTAAGCAACTCGTTGCAAAACATGATTTTTTCAGCACTCGTCGTATTTACGACTACGACTCGTGCTGAAAAAAACTGCTTTTTGCATCTTGTTGCATTAACTATTTTTCTTGCAATTCCAAGTGTTGAAAATACTTACTTTTTCTGTTATTCTATACACGGAGAAAAAAGAGTTCCCAAAATCGTGAACAAGCGTTCATGAAAATGGGAACCTCGAACAAAGTGTTCAAATTCCATGGTACGATTTTGAAAAACGTACCATGAAATTTGAACACTTTGTTCGTGGTTCCCATTTTCATGAACGCTTGTTCACGATTTTGGGAACTCTTTTTTCTCCGTGTAGTGACGAAATGAATTATTTTTCATCACTAAAAATAACAGTGCTTTAATTGCCCCAACATTCTTTATAAATAAAATCTTGTGAAATTACTCCAAGTTAAGTCTTTTGGATTAACCTTATTCCTCATTGAATTAAGACTTAATCCTTCAAAGGTAATAAACTTTGTTTAAAAATACTCCAACAGTTGATCGATTCCAAAATAAGCCACGGAATACAGTTATCAACAATGTACGATATGCGTAAGGGAATTGATTACAGCTTTGCGCGCTATCTGGCACTGAGCTCTCTGGCAATCACGAACTGCTGTAGCAATAAAGAAAGTCAAGTGTGTACTCAATCTGTCAGCTTCTTGTCACGCCGAATGCTGTTTAGGAAGGGGCTGATGTGCTTCGTGGCTTGTTTAGAATCTTTAAACTATTAATTAATAAATCAAATATATTTTTAATAACAATATGTTATTTGCATGAAAATTGATTCTAATACTGTGTTATGCTAAATTCAATGTATTATTAAAATGATACGATGATTAAAATAAACTGTCAAAGTGATGCTCAACAATCAATTCCATGTACAGTTCAACCACCCCTGATCTTGAACTCTTGTTACCTCAAGCCACTCCTTCGCACCAAGATAAACTGGCTTGGCGCTTGATAAACACCTATCCAGCTTTAGTAAATCCATGAAGGGGGTGTCAATTCTATTTCATGATTTGATTTCATCGTGCTTCTTCTGTCGTATGCGTTGTATGTCGCTTTTTGACGTTTCGAATAAAACGCTTTTTTCATGTTTGACCTGTCCTTGACCTTGACAAAACACGGGCACTCAATGTAAACAACTACAAGCATGTTCTGATTGGCCGACTGTTCAGTGCATTGTCTCGAAATTGTGTTGATTTTGGTTGCCGAAGTCCCGAGTTATAATCGAAATTTTAAACAGTAGTCGAGCATGTCGGAGTGTCGAACTACATCTGACTAAAATTCCCATATAAGTTTTGTCGCAATTGCAGGTGTCAACGTTGTACGGAGTATTCGTTGAATATCTCAGAAAAATAAAAGAGAGGCATTTGAAACCTGCACAAAATGGCTCAACTCAATTTAGCCCAAAAAATGCACGTGAGACAAGACAGTCCTATCACGACGATGTGGATTAGGAACGTGTCCAGTATTCTTCGCCTAGACCTTGGTCCCTTGCGCGGTAGTTTCCGTTCTCGAGAACGTCCAAGCGCCACACGCGGATTGATTCGAACCAGAACTAATCGAAATTGCTAGCGCTGTAAACAAGTCGCCTCTCCTCCCCTTCCAAATGGTCTCTATTGGCGCAACATTGGAACAAAAACAACGCAGATTTGCGAAGATCTTGGCCAAGATATACTAATTTGTAAGGTTGGAGCTAATTTCAATGTTCTAAACAGGAGGAAATCTATCAACAAAACAACAAACTTGCTTTCAAATTTAGCAGGGTTTCATTTGGATAATGCCAAACAAAACAAACTCCTACCTTTGGTAAATGGTTTTGAAGTTTGTCGCGTGTGGCTTAAATTAGCGCGTCTAATTCTCCAGGAGGAAGTCATGCAAGCGTTGAGGGATGAAATAGCCCAAATGGATTGGTTAACAGTTAGCAGCTCGTTGACGTCTGACATTTCAGTTTCAAACAGGCATGTTGAGATTCCTTCAACTAGCACTGATAAATGTTGTTACTCTCTCGATTTATATGCAAATTGATTCTTCATTTAGCAACATTGTGAAATACTTTGTTTACCACAATCCCATAACGTCACCCAGGACAGGTCATTTCCATTTCCGAGTTCCCGGCAGGTCGGCCGACCTGTCCCGGCCAAACGTCACCTTATTGGATCAACTAGCGTTTGATCGCTATTTTTATTCCCCAACGACACCAAAATGCATATTTTATCACTTCAACCGGACTGGGAAACGCATAAAATCTGCATATTTCGCTCGGACAATCAACCCTGCACGAGATTTCTGCCCAGATGTCTACGCAAGTGGTAAAATCTGGTTTCATTCTCAATCGTTAGCCAGTCAGCCCGCACTTGACTTGCGAGCACTCCGCCGCGCTAACAATAACAGCCGGGTTATTACTCGGATAAGCGTCCCTTTTGCAGCCTGGGCATCATCAGCTGGGAACTTCTGGCGAGGGACTTAGAATGTCTACAAAGAGCGAGAAATTATTCCGATTTACAGCCAGCTGTTTATACTGTGGGACCAGGTTGCTCGAAGACTCGAAGAATGTGCAAGTAAATCGGTCCCGATAATTGCTAGGTTGATTTGTTTTTTAAACGGATGTCGGCGATTCGTTTCACCCGTTTTAACAAGAAACGTTAAATAACTAAAACTTGAAAATGTCACATTTTATCAACAAATAAAGAAACAAAACTCTTTGCAAAATGATTTTTATACATGAAAAGATTTTTGTAAATTTTCTATACACATGACGAAATCCAGACTGCAACTCGCTGAGATCACCATCTGCAGGCGAATTCACAAATAAAAAGTGTATCGTAATTTTTCAAAACAACTTTTCAATTCTTAAACAACAAGAATAAAACAACTTTTTACTTTGAAAAATATACTTGAATCAATGAATTAGATTTTTGAATAATTGCAAGATACTTTGAAAAAATATTGTTTTTTTCTGAAAAGTCCTGATCAAATCCTACTTCTCTACCAGAAAAGTCAAATCGTTCAGAATGATAGTTTTTTTTTTGCTGAGATTTTTGAATATTTATTTTTCACAAACATTTAAAATAAATATTAATTGAATTTTGTATTATCTTATTACCAGTTCTTCCATTGTAATCCTGACAAAAAAAACAATCATATTAATCATCTTCCAACGGACTTTGAAAGCAAGTTTCACAGTGTTCTAGCAAAACATTTCAATGGCATAAAATGTGAAGTGCGATTTGTTACAAAAGTATTGTTAGTTGTGCTATCCAACAAAAATTCCCTTCGATCGATTGTCGTTCCACTGGCAATCCCAATCTGTAAGTGAGTGAAATACCAGGACCCCCTGCACACCGGTGTGGAATGAGTGAAAATCCTCAGTGTCAAGTGCTTGACACTAGCGAGAGCCGGCAGCAGCAGCAGCCAAGTGTGCCCAGTATTATACCGCCGTCCAGGTCACCATCGTCATGACTATCACATTTCTACCCAGCGAGGCCGTGGCAGCAGGTACGGCCACCGCAGAACATCTCCATTCCGTTCAACGCCTGCTGCACGTGGATCTCGCCGGTGGCAATGGAACGGTGGCCGCGTTTCAAGGTAACTTGGGTTGAGGTGTTGAGCGAATGGTCATGTATATCTGAGGATTGAGTAACGAAAAATTTGAACCTAATGTCCCTTAACTTCTCCACCATTGCATCACGATTTCTGCATGCAATTTCCTCAGTGCATCGATTTCGACCTAATGTTCAAATGTCGAGTTGCAAGTCATGAGGTAACCCGTTGTACTTCCACTTTAACCAACAATCGTCGTCAATTGCAGACCTGACTTGGCCGCAGTAGGGCCACCAAACCAAGTCAACGCTCAATTTGGCGCACACAAATTCTTATGCAATCATCGATGAGCGCGTGGCTCCCGGCAAAGCATCGGTCTCAACAGACCCAGAAGTTCGTGGGACATTAACTCTCTCTCGCCGGTCCTATGACCAAATAAGCAGGTCTCGCGTGTGCTCAAACTTCCGAATCGGAACAGACAATGGGCCCTGGTGGCGGCCGATCGATCGATAGAGGTTATGTAATCTTGCGCGCCGAGTAGGGTTGACCGCACCGGCAAGGGGGCTTCTCTCTGGGCCAGTAGTTTGTCCAACACGACAGGGCGGGTACAATCAATGGCATCATAATTAGTGAAGAAGAAAGCGCATAAAAAATAAACACATCAAAGGCGATTTACCTATACCTGGTTGGTTGGGCAAGAAGGCCGGTTCGATGATGAGTTCGCGCGGCGTGTGGTGTTAGTAATTAGTGGTGGACTCGCGTAACCGAGTGACCAGGTACCCTAAATTTCGAGGGTAAAGAGTCGCATGCAAAAGGTAGATTAGGTGGGAAAGGTGTGCAATAAAGTTATTTTCAACATGTACATGTAAAGTTAATACAATAGGCATTAGAAAGATCCTACTACTCAAGTCTCGTTATCGTCTGCTGTAAAAAAGATAGAACATGCCACAAGACAGCACACAAGCAATTTATCATGATAGTCCTGCTAGACAATAAATCTTTATAACATATCGGGAACATTTTTCAAATAACAATCGATGGACTTAAGATGATTCTGGAATTAAACTAAAATTTCCTCTTCCAACCTTGATCAAATATTTTCAATATAGTGCAACAAATTATTTAAAATGTTGCCAGATCTAAAATTAAAAACGTTACATAATCCACCCTTAGGTGGTTGGTGCCTTCCTCACATTTAAAGGGTGCTATCCAAAATAGACACAAAAGGGTGGTGTTTTTCAGTGTTTTATCAATTTGACTCATTATTCAGACCACTAGATTGGGTAGTCAGATCTTCATATTGCAGGGCACTTATGTGCTTACAACTTATGATAGGGTAGTCAGATCTCCAATCCAATTCGTGCTCGTTAAAAAGGTCTTTTGATTAGCTATCCAACGATTGGTCGCATGAGAGATCTGGACAACGTTTTCATCAAAATATCTGAGATCCGGCCGCCAAAAAGTGCATAAATAACACTTAATTGCTTATAACTTTTGATAGGGTTGTTAGATCTTCAATGTCTTGGTCGCGTTGGAACGTCTTTCAAATACATTTCTAAAAATGTGTAACATGACGAGGTTTCCTTCAAAAACCACCCTTTTTACAATCTTCCGGACTATTGTTAAAATTGTTTTTTAGCTTAACTATTGAAGTACTTCACTAAACTTTATAATTTTCAATTGAGAGATTCGACAGAAACGTGCACGCATCCTGGTGGCGAGTAGAAGCACTACGCAACGATGTTCGGAATGACAGCGTGCTTGGAAATATTATTTTTTTTGCAGTTTTTGATTTTTATTTCCTTCAAATATTTTTTAACGTCGATGAAAGTCGTTGTAAAGTGTGGCAATCGCATAAACGAATCGAATGATGTAAAAATCATAGGGGCTGAGTTAATTTTTCATGTTTTTTCCACAAATTTACCAAAAAGATCTTTTGAAAAATTGATTTAAATATGATTTATTTGATTGATAATGCTCCTTATGTGTGTATTATTGATAGAACAAACTATTACAGTCATATTACAGCATAATAACAATAATTTTCTCAAAAAGTGCCAGTTATTCGATTTTTTTCAAAAAATTCCAAAAAATCACCAAAATGCATTTTTAAGGTCAATTCTTCGGTCAAAGGGGAAGAAAAGTAAAGTTTAAACACTTTTACATAACATTTCATCATTACTTTTAACTTTTGCAACATTTAACTCAAGTTATCCAAAATATCGATCATCTTTTTAGAAAAATCGTTTTAATAAAATTCCAGTCACAATTAATCACTACAAATCACCACGCATTATGATCGTTAGCGAAATTGCCACACTTTGCAATACCCCACTTTTCTGAAAATGCTTGATTTTTCATCATAAACGCGATTTTTCCCTAAAAACTGCTCAAACTGTATGGGGGCTGTCATTCCGAACACCGCTGGAACAACAGCGAACCTAGCGGAAAAAACGTCGTCGAATTCTTCAATAGCGACTTATGGGACCTCAAGATGGATCGAATGAGACAAATACGGTTCGAATCGGTTCAGCCAGTGCCGAGATAATCCAGTGCAAATTTTTTGATCAACATCCCACCACACACACAGATATTTGCTCAAAATTTGATTCTGAGTCGATATGTATACATGAAGGTGGGTCTAGGAGGTCTAAATAAGAATTTCGTTTAACGAGTGATTTTATAGCCTTTCCTCAGTAAGTTGAGGAAGGCAAAATAATAAAATTATAATGAACAAAGTCAGTCTATGATTATTGAAATGATACTGCTTTGCCAGCTTAATGCAAAACTAATAGCATTTTGCTTACCACATTAAAGTGAAATTATATGAATCCCGTTTGAATGCATTTCAAACCTTTCCCAACCAGTTGCACGTGCAGTTTCACGGATATGCTTGTAAGGTCACGTTCAGGACTAGATTTTCAGTTGAAAGATGAAGTCAAAGTTGATATTTTTGTTAGTTTCATCGATAAATTGCGTCGAAATTTGGCCATCTTTGGGCACCAAGCTGGGCAGATTGATAGCGACCAAATTTGAGCCAGAAATATCAACTCAGGACGTGTGTGTTTTGCAACATTGCGGCGTTTTCTCGGTGTTGAGTGAGTTTGCCCAAGATCTGCTAGAATCATTTACTACTGTAAGAACTATATACACCGTGAATAATGAGCGCCCAATTTTATACCGAGAATGCTCGTTGACGTTGATAGTTCTTACTGAGTCGACTGAAAGGGAAGTTTTCACGTTTTTTGCGGAAAATCGAGAAAAACTACGCAGCCGTTAAATCCAAAATTCAAAACTTGTGCTGTGGGTAGCCGGAACGAGAGTGTTGTCTGCAGCGGTTTACGATATCAATCTAGATATGGTGAAGTTGAGCTATGCTTATTATTTGCTTAACTATTGCGTAGTTATAGTCAAGGTTGAGCCTTTGCCGGAGGTGGTTGAAGATATTATTTGGTCAAATAAGAGGGTTAATGTACAAGGTAATTTTCTGGATATTGCATTTTACTACACTTACCCTTTCATTTTGAATTCTGAAAAGGGAAAATTTACTCGAGAACCTTATCGCAACGTGATGATACATTTCATAGCGTATTATAATGCTACACTAAGTTGGAGTTGGCCAAAATCGGTTGTGGAAGCTATGTATTGGTATAAACTAAGACAAGTCAAATTTTTGCCCGAAATTTCCACAGAATATTTTGAATTGGTTCCTATATTGTCGTTTAGTGGATTTTGTTTTCGGATACCAGAGAAACCGATAAAGGCTTTTTTCCAACTATCTTCTTCTAGCGTTTACTTGGTCATTGTGGGTGGTCATAGCTGTTTGTCTAGCTTTGTTGATCCTTCTTAGCTGGAAAACATTCTGTCGGAACTTTATAACGATGGCCTTTTTTGGATCCGCGATCGTCGAGCATAAGCTTAACAAACAAAAATATTACAAGCATTCAATATTACGCCCTTTAAAAATGTTAGTCTTGACTTAAAAATTTTGAAAATATTTTTTTCGAAATGATCGGTAAATTTCACGATTGTTTCATATTTTAACATTGAAAATCGGGCCATTAGTTCCTGAGATATCGACATTAGAAAATGATGTGTTGTTTGGGTGGGACTTAGAAAACATCAATTTTCCTGTTTTTAAACCTTTGCATGGCAATATCTCAGCAACTAAGGGTCGTATCAACAAAGTTCAAAAGTGCAAAATATAGAGAATTTTCTCAGCTTTTCAAAAATATTTTTTTCAATGGTGGTCAAACATGTGCACTAATTTAAAAAAATGAAAAACTGCGACTATTTTCAAAAAAGTCACCTAAAAATGGATTTAACTTGAAAACGGTGCACTTTATCAAAATTTCACTAAAGTACTTTTTTATTGCAAATTTGATTTTACATCGAAAAATGAAGTTGGAAAATTTTTGCGACCAATTTTTCGATTTTTGAAAAAATCAGTATCGATTCATAAATTCATAACTCGCTCAATGATTTTTTGCACAACCTGGAAATTTCTGAAAAGTTGGCATTTGATGTCCTCTAAAACATATCAAAAAATAAAAAAAAAGTGTTTTTTTGCAAATCAAGTTTTAGTGACACAAAATTAAATAAAAAATCACCAAATTTTTTTTACCGTGTATATGATACCGAAGGCACCAAAAAAGTTTCAGTCAGATAAAAAAATACAAACATTATAATTTAAGAAAAAAGACCGATTTCGTAGAGAACTGCACTTGTGTATTGATCCCTCCTGTGGAACACAAGTCGGGAGCTTTACCACAACTGCTCCTACTGTCACTCGTGTGACTGGGCCCGGTACTTTTTGGCGTCGCCAAAAAACGTAGATTCAGACACTGGATTCAACTAATTCTACATCATGAAAGAACAACTGTTTGGAAACGCCACCTACCATGTTTTCTCGAGAAACGATCCGCTGATCGAGCCGTTCGAATGGTTCTCTCAACAGCTGTTCAACACCGGCATCTGGAGGTTCTGGGTGGAAAACTTTTGAAGGGACATAACCTACCGTCCCCGGGGAGATACTGTTGCGATGCTTCGATGCAGGATTTAATAACGCTCTGGTGGATCTTGCTGTACGGGAATGGGCTATCATTTACAGTGTTCATGATGGAGCTTGCTTTAAAACGTAAAATTGTTATCAAAACCAGAGTCGAATCGTCGATTGTTTGTTTGGTGAAAAAGCTCATTTCTGTAAAGTTACGTTAAATAAATGTTTACAACTGGAATCAAATGAAAAAAAAAAGAAAAACAATACAATAATCGAGAAAGTTTCTCTTCTCAAAAGATTTTATGTAAAAATAAGCCAAACTATCCCAAAACAAACAAAAATCGACTAACAAACAGTTAAATTTCTCAAAAGTTATGCATGAAAATGTGTTTTCTCATATTTCGGGATGTTAGATAAATGGCCAGAAGTTCATTCAAATACTATCACGTTACACATGTAAGTGAAATACATTTCCAACGAGTCCAAAACAATGAAGATCGGGCAACCCTGTCTCCAGTTATGACCACTTATGTGTGTACTTTTTTAAAGTCGGATCTCCCATATTTGTTTGTAAACAATTCCCAGATCCACCAACCGACCATTTGTTGGAAAGGTAATCGAGAGACCTGTCCAACGGGACTGAATCTGGCAACCCTGTTTAAGTTATGATGTACTTTCCGAAGAATTAATAATTCAAATGAAAAATATTTCCGGATCAGTTTCTGGGAAATAGTGAGAAAGGCGTCTACCACGTAGGTGGATTAAGCTAGTTTTTTTTAAGTCCCAATAAAATCTATCATTGCGTATCATTTAAGTGGTACGCAATATTGAAAATTGAATACTTTGTTCGTGGTTCCCATTTTCATGAACGCATGTTCACGATTTTAGGAACTCTTTTTTCTACGTGAAGCATCAAAGCAAACACTCAATATCAGTTTTTGAGCTTTGTAGGGGAACTATACCCTTTCTCAGCCTATTTCTATTATCGGCCTATCAGCACTTTGATCATGAATTACAGCTTATATAAAGTGTTTTTGACTGTTCCAAAGTAATAAATAGCTTAAATAAAAGTGAGCAAGCAACTCTCCATTGTTGAAACATCTGAAAATGTTGATTTAATAGCAGAAACGGCAAAAGTGATGAGAATTGGTCGAACGGCTTAGTGTGATTAAAATGGGTATATTTCCCCTAGTTCAGAATTTGGAGGGAAAGGATGTGATAAGCTCTCAAAAATATATATTTTCGTTTAAAAAAAGTTTTTAGAATTATTGGTCAAAAGCTTTAGCCATTTTACGGGAAAAAAAATGTAATTTTAAATCGCAAAATATCTCAACCAAGTTGTTAAGATAATTTGACTTAGTGAGTCAGTTTCTTTTCAATTTGCATTTTTTTAATTTGTTCAGATTTCGACAAGTATTCTAATTTGAAAAAAAAAAATTAAACAATTGATTTCACCAGCTTTTATTGCTTTTCGAGCTGTGCAAGCTCCAGAATGTAATGACTTCATTGAAATCGCTATCCGCGTGCAAGCACCACACTTTTTACTCACGTGTTCCAAAACAATACACATTAGTGAAATACTTTCCGGTCTTTATGGCATATTTTCCCGGTATCTATATATACAATTGCATTCGTTTCCCCATATCCAAAACCGCCACCGAAACCGTCTACCCCGACTAAAGTAAGTCTTTAGAGCAATTGAAACAGTCGTCCTAAAAATAAAACCAGCGGCTTATCAACGTGAGCACATTTCACTATTCCGCGGCTAGCTTCCGACAGCAGGTGATGCATATTTAATCGGGCTACCTTTCGGGAAAACTTTGTAACCAACCCCGCTCAAACATTTTGAATGATGAGAAAACGCTAATTGATACAACACTTTGAGGTGGGGTTTTGTGCTATTAATGCCGCGAGGGGGCTCATTAATGGCTCGTGTAAAGTTTACATGCGTCTTTCTTGCCTAAACTGTGTGGTTGTGGTAACATTTAGTAAGTGCTGTTTAACCGGAGGGGAAGTTCCTCATACTATTCGATGGTCACTTTCCACTAGTTTCAGTGTTTGTTATCTATTTGAGTATTTGAAATGCTCGTGTGATATTAGTTTTAGTGATGCGTAGTAGAGGTAAAAGCACTTCGCTTCAAGTTGGCAAAACAATGCTAAAAGTGGTCAGATTCACACGACTGTAAACGAGTGTTGTAGACTTATTTCCGCTTAATGTGTCGGTTATTAGAAGTCATTTTAATTGCTTGCAATTTGATAAGATTACTTGTCTATTTTTGTTACAATGTTTTGACTTGTAGAAACATCATTATACACTGATCTATAATATTACCCAAGCAGCATTTATTGTCGCCAAGCCTTATTTGCAACTAATTCAAAACAATCCAATATTGCTCAGGCAACATGTACGCAACACTCCTGGTGACAAAAAAAGCGCACGACAATAACGCGATTGGCAACAAAAGCCAGATAGCTGTGAACGTGTTGCGGCAATGTTTCCTATGTGATGCTAATATTTGTAGGAGAAATTGATGGTGTTGCAACAATGTTACAAATATGTTGCAAATATGTTATCATCATGGTGAAATTTTCGGTTACTTGAAATCAAACGTGCACCCGACATGATTTCAAGCGCAACAAACTTCTAAATAATTTCTCAATAAATATGTTTCCACTTTGGTTTCGCTACAAAACAAAAATGGATAAGTCTGGAAAAATAAACCTGTCACATTTTTCGTCTTGTTGTTTGGAAATTGGTTTTCTTAAATGTCTAGAAGGTGTATTTCTTTGGCCATTTCAAGTTTACCGAGTAAAATTGCATTCTACTCGTGAATTTTTCATGCGCCCTTAATATTTTTAGAATTTGCTATGTTTTCTAGAGCTATTTTCGATTGAAAATAAAAAAAGTTGACAAATATATCTGAAAACTATCTGCTTTTCCATGCAAGTTATGCAGAATGTCAATGCTGTAAAAAAAACATTATAAAAAATTGGTTTAAATAGCTGAAAATTGATTATGAAATTATTTTTTTCCAATCCACCATCATGGCGCTTCGTACGCACAGGGGTGTATTCAGGAACCTTTTATAAAATCAGCGATGAGATTTTTTTTTCAAACTAGGAGGGCATTTTGCTTTTTAATGTATGTTAGGTATTGGACTTGCAATTTAAAAATAAATTGATTTTATTTTATTTTGATCTAAGGGGTCCCCCGAGCAAAAATGTACAACCAACAATATCACTAAAAGTAAAAATGTCTATTTATTATGCTAAACTGCTTTACCCAAAGCGTTATCAGTCTCAGAACTGCTCGAATGGAAATGCTTCATTGGGATGCTTCACCCAGCATTTCGTTGCATTTTTCAAGTTCTTTCAGATGCATTTTTAATTTTAAAATTAAATAGACTTTTGCCTAAGTTACAGCCTTTTTACGATTTTTGACGTTTTTGAACCTTTAAACTTTGTGTCCCGATTTGCACCACTTCCAGTTGACCCAGATGCTAGTTTTATATTTACAAAACAAACCCTGAAAATTTCAGGCAGATTGGTGAGGTCCAAACGACGTCCCATACAAAGGGGTATGCCCTGTTCGTGGACTCGCTCTTAATTTTTATTGTCAAAACATGCTGAAACCGCATCGAAATGCGGTTTTGCAAACATCAATCAATCAAAGTTTTCCCTTAGTGGGTGCAAATTACCCGCTATCCCCCAGGTACATTTCAGAAATTAAATAAATCTGTTTTCTGTTAGACTTCTTTTTTGTAATCCCTTCCGATTCAACAGTGGAAAACCTTATTCAGAATGAAGAACAAAAAATATAATTGGATAAATGTGATAAGATTTCTAAATTATTCAACCTTAGTACGTCCTTGTTTACTTCTCTTTAAGCAAATTGCCAACCATCACTTCTGTTGCAACAATGTTTCAGATATGTAGCAACGATGTTGAAGCTAAATATCCAACACCCCAATTTGTGTAACGTTGTGGTAACCTAACGGTAACATAAAATTTGCAAACATTAATTTGTCTATTGAACTGTCAAACTAAATAAAAGTTCTCATTTTATTTCAGCGGTGAGATCGTAAATGATGTTTATTTTAACGAATCCGTGGAATGAATTGTGTTTAGAAGGTGTGTTTTAAGAATCATAATTTGCGGATAGCGGATGTTTCTTGGTGGGTGGTTCTCCTCCCCCTTGGGAAAAATAAAGGGGTGCGAAACGTCGCGGAGTGGATACCGTCAGCCCTAGGCTGGTTTCGGCTGTCCCGTACCCCACGGAGGGTGTTGATTTGGGTGGTCACGTACTGGGGCCACGGTCCAACCGTGAAAGAGTCTCGCCGGGAAATCCGGTGGGCAAGACTGCCCACCGGCGAGAAGCTTAGTGGCTCCGGGTAGGCGGCTCGTAATACCTAAGTACGCTTGCCGTGTGTGTTGCGGAGGTCGTCATGAAAATCACACAGACTTGTTTTGACTCATCCGCGAAATCCTCCTAATCAGCAGAATTATATTATGAATAGTGAATTCGTTAATTGCTGATGTGTCTAATAACAGTGTGGAAAAATTTAGTTAGAAGTTCATCTTAATGCCCCAATACTTCTGACTATAAGTCCGTTTAGACAGATTTTTTGGTAGCTTATTCCATTTATTTAAGCGCTTGCACATTGTGGACTTCATTTTTGTGTTTTGATGGTTGCAACACAACGACAAACTACATAAAATTGTTTTTTTTTTTCACTAACGATGTGTTTATGTCATAGCCTATGGCAAACGATGTTTACAACTAGTTTTATCAAGGAAACTCTGCTGCAACAATTGCTCATCAACATGAAGTATGTTTTTTGTTTGTTTCAACATTGGTACAATAATGTCACCGAAACGTTGCATCAATGCATAAAATCAAATTGTTGCCACAGCATAACGTCATGATTCGAATTCCCGGACGCTTCGAAACCCGGACACTTCATCCTGTTTTATCAATTATTTGGATATAAGTTCGCATTATGAATGTCAAAACTGTTTAATTTGATGAATTCCAACATCAACTGTCATTTAAAGTTTGTTTGAACGCTGTAGTTAAAGCCAAAACAGTCAAATAAAATTAAATTATAAGTTTACCAAAAATGCGAAACATTTCGCTTGAAATATTTCATAGGCATTCGAAGCACCGGGAAGGCAAAGTAGAAATTTATGGTTTCGATTTCCTTAAATTCTAGCAAATTTTTACATAAACTATCGATTGTTTTGATGTTAACAGCTTATTTGAGACCTAAAGAATGCCATTCACTAACATTTCAGTCCAAATTTGTGCGATTCATAAGCAAAATCGAGTGTCCGGAATTCGAAGCAAAAGTGTCCGGAATTCGAATCAGCTTTTATCAGTGTCCGGGATTCGAAGCACAACAAGTCATTTTAATTTTAAAATTCTGATGAAAAATTGTTAGAAAAGACATATTTTGCATGCATTTTCTTGAAACTGACTGTTTATACTACATCCTGATGATGTTTCGACATTTCCAACTTATAACATGATTTTTTGCCAGCTGTAACAAAAATGATATGCTACTAAGTGTCCGGATTTCGAATCATGACGTTATAATGGAAACTATTGGATGAAGAACTATGTTTCAATGTAACATTTTTGCGAATTGCAACATTGTTGCTCCCTTGTTGTAACTTAATTTGGACTTAGACGTTTTCAACATGTTGCGCGATGCTGCTTGGGTTTAGAAAGAGCCAATTGGATTTTCTCGACAGTTTGTATGGAGAAATAGGGGGTTCGTTGGTCTTGCAAATAATTTTATGCTATATGTACAAGACACTAATTCATATTTTAAGCACAATTTGGACATTTATGAAGACTGATATGGCAAAACTGAAAAATCTAAGTTAATTAATAAAATATTAGCTTTTTTCCAAAGTGCCACTGTCATTTTTCGATTTGCAGTTGAAAATCTTAAATTCCAAACCATCCAACTTCCCATAACCGTATACTCCCGGGATTTCTCGTAAAACATACTGCTCGTTTCTTGGGATTTTTTTTAGTTTCACGGAAATGCTTGAAATTTAAACGGAAGTAAACTTTTACTCAACTTTTTGGTATCAAAAGTTATATTCAGTGTTTTTTTAAGCAAATATTCATTATAAAAAAGGTTCATACTTTTGACCACTCGACATTTACACCGCAAACAACTCAATATGACAGTAATTGATTGACCATTAGCATCACAGCAGCACCATATGCATTCGCTGTTCATCGCTTGCAAGCAGACTCAAATATACCTGCACATACACGTTCGAAGAACCGGACAACAACAAAACCAAAAGAACATGACAGAAAATAATTCACGTACGTTGTTTTGAAATTAGTTTTACCAGACCAGATAAATTTTGCAGAAAACAATTTTAAAATTTGACTTATTTAATCAGACAGAAGAGAGTACAAATTTTAGATCCTGTCTAGAGGTAAAAAAAAACACAAAATATCTGCTACAAATTTTAGAATTTTAAAACTCAGACTTCGATTGCAGGTCCGCAAAACAAATCGAACTCCAGCAACTCCGACTCCACAGTTTTGCTGAAGATGGTACATTAATCAGTAAGGCACACGGAGAAAAATCAGTTCCCGAAATCATGAACAAGCGTTCATGAAATTGAGAACCACGAACAAAGTGTTCAACTGTCTCAAAAAGGTCCCGCGGATTTTGAACATTTTGTTAGTGCTCCCATTTTCAAGAACTTTTGTTCACGATCTTGTAAGACAGTGAGACTAAAGACATGTGATATGAAACATGAACCGTCGCACTAACCACAATTTAACAAAAAAGACAATATTCTGCCAAAATAAACATACAGTCGACTCTCTGGCTGTCGATCTTCTCGATATCAATAATTCTCCATCTATCGATGAATTCTTCAGTCCCTTTAATCTGCATACTTCAATTATCTTCATTCCTCGATGTTTTCCCTTGCTTGAAGGATCTCTTCCTCGACGGTCCCTGGGATTCTGTTTGCTTTAAAAAATTCTTCCGGTTGTCAATAATTTCACTTTCTCATAGCTTGCATAGACATTTTTTTTGGCGAAACGAAGCTTTGAAGGGTGTTTGACATTAGTTTGTTCTTGTTTGATGGACATTGCCATGATTCTCTCCCATAGCTGGGTATCAAGAAAAAAATATTTTCAATCGAGTCTTCATTTTGCATCGTTCTGTAAACTGATGATTCTCTTCCTCGGTGGTCCCTTGGATATTGACAACCAGAGAGTCGACTGTATGTTTTACAGTTATGACAAAAGATCCAAGTTTACTACAACACTCCATGCTTCCAGCAAACTTTTTTTTTCTCAGTTTTGAAACGGCGGCGTCATGACATCTTCCCGCGCCTCTTCTTGATTGATTGTCCATTCCGCGACGGCGACGACCTGTTTGTTTACTTTACGAGCCGCGAGCGCGAACTTGACGCGAGACCCGTTTTTCGCGCTGGTCGCTGCTGCTGCTTCCTATGTCCGCCGCTGTACATAGTACACGCAGATCGTTTATTTACTTTCAGCCACTCGCGAGAGAGCGCCGCTCTTGCATGCAAGTTAACAATGTTCTAACGTGCGATGTTTCCTTCTCTCTTTCTCGTTTCAGCTGGTGGAGACGGGAGTGACGTAGACTCGAACAACATACAGGATCTACTCAATGATACCGGTGAGTGCTTTGTGTTGCGTTCAACGTGGTATCGTACTTTCATCGCACAGCTTTGCACGCAAGCTTGCATGCAAAGCGTGACGTTGCGCGGCAGCAGCGTCGTGCGACACTTGGGATTGCTTCATGCGATGAATTTGGATGTTACGTTTCTTCGACAAGCTCCAAGATGGGTTGCGACTAGAAGTGCTCGAATCGAGTTGCGATAATTTGCGATGTTTGTACGATTTAGTGGCTTTTGTTGAGTTAAAAACTTGTATAGAATATTGCTTGAAAGATTCTATGTTTTCTTCAATTTGAAGAAAGAATACTTTTAGGCTGAATGAACTGTTAGTATGATATTGCCTTTTATGAGCTATTCAATAGACGAACAATCGGAATTGTAGTTTTATAATTTTTGACGTGAATTCCAACGTGGATCAACAGTATTTCAAGAGATGAATAGCCAAAAGATAACGAATATGTTTTACACTGAATTCTTACTCACATTTTTAATCGACTTTTGTAAAGATCCACGATGTAAGAAGCATTTCTCATAATGAACATGAGCAATGGTTAAACATCAGTTGTTCAAGGATTCCTTGAAGCTAAAAGCTGTGCGAAAGCAAGAGTTTGACGAATTTTGACCTCAGACACTCCCGCATAGATTCAATGAGCTGGTATATTAGGGATTCCTTGGTTATCCTACACCCAAAATTCAGAGTTGAGAGAATCGTTCCATCAAATTTTATTGAGGGCTCAGAGCCAAAATCGAAAGAATAATGCTACCAACTCACGCCACATAACAAATGTGTAAATTGAAACAATAAATCTCCAACAAGTGTCATCTGATCACTCCTGAGTCATCAAGCTGTGGTGGCCAAGGCAGTTAAGTAATTGGGTTTGTCTGCCAAAGGTTTCTGGTTCGATTCCCGTAGGTGACACTTTTGGTTTTTTGATTGACGGATGATTTTTTTTTGCAAATCAACCTCGAGAGAATAATTCTCTTGTCCATCTCGAGCTGTGTTCTCTGTGCCCGTGAATGGTACCTCTATTCTCTCGATTCGAGGCCATTGTTCTCTTGGACGTTGCTTAGGGTGTAGGAATTCTTGAATTTAAGATCTTTTGGTATACCACAGTAACTTGAGTCAGTTTGGTTGATTTGTTGTGGTTGTCTAGGTCAAGGACTGCCTTAAGATTAGACCTGTAGGTCGTCACAAATAAAAGGTTGACAGATTAATACCAATTGTACTCATTAGAGGCAGACTGCATCGCATCAACCGACCTTGATAGTTCGTTAATCCACTAAACTTGAATAACAATCTTCACGACGTAGTTTCGCTCGTCAAATCCCAAAACAATGTCGAGTAGCAGCAACAATCGACTCATAAAAGGATTACTCTAGTGGGAATTACCTCGTACCCTGCACTCAATCCCTAAAGTGCTCCCAGCTTATGGTATTGGCATTCCAGCAATTGAAGAAACCGGTTGGGACGACTACTTGACCCTTCCCAACGAGGAATTGAGAGTTGCGGACTTTGTTTACCACCCCATCGCACAAAAGAGTTCCCCGTTAATCCCGATCAGCCAACGGTCGCGTGTAATCTCCCCAGCAGTGGCTAATCGATGTCGCGTTGGAGAGAGTTGGCTTAATGCTTTGATTAGTCGCATTCGTTGCGGGACTTGGATAGAGCGAGGTATCTCAAGGGTACTTGTCACGTGGATTGGGACGTGATATCGGATGGACTCTGGATGGAATGGTTGTGATCGATGCGCTGGATCTTCAATGATCTGAGATCTCAAAATGTACTGTCGTTTGTTGCTAGATCATTTTAGATTAATTGCTCAATGCGATCCTTTAGCTTACATTTGTCATTTTACGATCATAAATCTCAGCTGCCTCTAATATATGTGAAACACAAGCATTCATTCAATTCGTTTTTCATTATTTCATTTGTTTATGTTCTTCTTTGTTTTATCATTTCAGATTCAGAACTTTCCTCCCTATCGCATGTTGGTAAGTGTTGCTTGTCGTATCCGTAACGGCTTCCCTCATTTGTCCTAGCGCTTCAGCATTAAATTTCTGTTCTATTTTAAAACTACCCATAAATAAATACCAAAAAATATCGCCACTTATCTCAAACGTATCCCGCCGCCGCCGCCGGGATAGTCCTACTCGAAATCCCTGTCCAAAGCCGGTCACGCGCCCCTCTGACCCGGCCTCCTCGGCTTATCTCACCGGTCCGAATCAATTGATAATTTCGTTCATAATTTTGCGGCACTCTGGCGGCGCCGAATAAGCAAATTAGCACGACCACACGTCGTGATTCTGTGGAAACAGTTTCCATCAATGAATGAATGATAGGCCTGATTAAGGAAGGGAACCGTTTTTGTATGGCTTCTGTTTTGTTGGAAAGCGTCGGGGAGTCTGAGCTTATGGGAAGATGCGAACTCTTTGGAGCAGTTGAGATTCATCGGGGTGGGGGCGAGATCTGTGTTGAATCTCAGCTGGAAAAGTACTGGGAAATTAAGAAAACACTGTGAGAATCTTGGAAACACTGTTTATACCAGGATTTGCCAGGTTGCCAGACAAATATGAAAATGCCAGATTTTCAAGTGTCAACCAAAATAAGGATTGATGTGTGCCAGATTTTGACAGATTTTACACTGAAATAAAAAAAAAGTACCAATTTCCTAAATTCTAGGAATTTTGCCTCCTTTCCTTATTAAGTAATCCAAAAAACACGATTACTAAATAAGTAAAAGTGGGAAAATTCCTACAATTTAGGAATTTGGTACTTTTTTTTATTTCCACGTACACTTTCTGCCAATTTTATACCAGATATTTCAAGTGTCAGTGACAAAAATAATATTTATTTTTGTCTCTGCAAGATTTTGCAAAATTTGACAGATTTTTCCCTTTCTGCCAATTTTGGACAACTTTGAAATAGTTATTTCACTGAAAACATAAATTAAACCTTTTTCAGGTTGAACAATCTATAACACCATCTGAATTCTACAAACTTAAGTATTAATTAATATCCTGGCTCTCTCCTTCCCAACTTATAATTGTAAGATTTTCGTCTGCCTTATTTTGCCAGATTTGTTATCGGTACTTGGCCAGTTTTTTTTCAATTTTGACCTGGCATCCCTGCTTTATACTCAAAATGAGATTATTCTTGGAAATGTAATTCTCTATCACTTTGTCGAACAGATCAAACCTGTACAACTTGATCCTTAAAAGTTAGATATGTTTAAAAAAAGCCATTTTTGTAAGAAAACATTGTTTTTTCTTCTACTTCTTCAGCCTCAGGTATTAATGGGTTACTCTTTAGCAAATTCGTTAAACAAGCTGGGTAGTTTATTTTGCAAACTTATGGGAAATTGGACGAGCTTTCCGTTAAAAATATTTACGAGACTGAAAAACCAAGTCAAAAACCACCAAAAATCCCGTTTTTTCAACATTTTTATTTTTAAAACCGCTGTATCTTCCCAAGGATTGGACAAAGGACAATGGTCATTACGGAGACTTTTATGTAAAATTGTCTGGAGAATCGATTCCCACTACCGGTTTTTTTTAAAATTTTGACGTTTAGACCACTTTTCAAAAAAACAGTTTAAGTAAATGATTTTTGTATTTTTTTGGGAGAGACACACCATCCTGCATTTTTCGTCAGTCTTTTGGTAACATTTTAGGGTATTTCCTCAAAAATCTTGAGCGAAAAAAAATCGTGACATCACCTTCAAATTTAACTTTTAAACTTAAAAATTGAAAAATGACATAAAAGTGGCGTGTATTTTTGTTTCAGTGTATTTTTATCAGAAAGCCCGTTCAATTTCCTACAAGTTTGTCTTTGACCACTTTTTGATACGATGCAACGGCTTCGAGATACAGTAATTTTTAAATTGCAAAATACTAAAATATTTAAATACCTTACGCCCTTCTCAAATGTTACTCTCGAGTACTATTTGCTCCATATGCACAAAAATGGCTTATATCCCAAGTAACAAGCAAAATGCTTCTACTTCTTAGCAGGTTTTATAAAAGATTTAAAATTTGCTACTCGGTGTTGTAATGATATTGAACAAAACTTTAAAGATTTACGATAGAAATCTCTTAAAAGTATCTTCAAGAGCACTTTAGAAGCATGACACATAGTTTTATGCCACTCTTCGTTGTTTGACTTGAAGTTATCCCAGAGAGGTTATTTTTAAGACCATTTTACATTGCCAAAACTGCCTTAAAACTGAAATAAAACTACTCCGTTTAATGAAAGCATAATTCAAGAGTCTTTGAACTTGATCTGTCAAATCACTGAATATTCGTACAGTCA